>NW_027397067.1:31184852-31282217 GCF_003265705.2 Callorhinus ursinus
TAAAAAAATTAACTTTGAAAAACTAATGAATTATGGTAAAAAAGCCATGAATTCTATGTGCAGTATTCCCCTAGCGCTGGAGTTCTCCCGTTCTCCTTGATCGGCAAACTTGGTCTTGGTTTGCTGGCTGTTTGTGCTGATCTTCTGGGGGAGGGGCCTGTTGCCGTGGTTCCCAAATGTCTTTGCCGGAGGCGGAATTGCCCCGCCCTTGTGAGTCCGGGCTAAGCAAGCTGCTCAGGTTTGCTCTCAGGAGCTTTTGTTCCCTGCAAGCTCAGGGTACAGCTTTGGAGGACCAGGGTGAAAATGGTGGCCTCCCAATCTCTGCCTGGCGGAGCTGAGAACTTGGGGCCCCGCTCCTCAGTGCGCCCCCAGAGAAAAGCAGTCACTTCCGTGTCCCCGGTCTCTGGCCGCACTCCGTGCTCACCCGGCCTGTGATAGAGCGTTTCTATGTCTGGCTCCCGACCCCGTGTGGAGTCTCCAAACCCAGCAGATCCTTGCGGTGCGCTCCCACACTGCTCCTCCCAGGGAGGAAGGGGAGTCTCCCCGGCTCTGCCGCTTGTTGGGTCCCTGCTGGAGGAGCAGTGGCCTGTGTGGCACTGATCGAAGTTTATGGCAACCCTGAGCTGAGATCCCACGCCTGGGCTCTGTCTCTGCAGCCGGCTTCCCCGCTCCAATACCTGGGAGCTCTGCCGCACTCAGGCACCCCCGGTCTTTCTGTGACCCTGAGGGTCCTGAGACCACATTGTCCCGTGAGGGTTCCATCCCCCGCTTAGCCACTGGAGCGACGTCCCTCAGCGGAGCCGACTTCTAAAAGTTCCGATTTTGTGCTCCGCGGCTCTATCACTTGCCAGAAGTGGCCGATGGAGGTCCCCTCCCCCGCCGTCTATCCTCCCGAATATCGCCTCGGATTCACTTCTCCGCACGTCCTACCTTCCAGAAAGTGGTTGCTTTTCTGTTCAGAGTATTATTACTATTCTTATCTTCGATCTCCTGTTGAGTATCGTAGGTGTTCAGAATGGTTTGATCCCTATTCAGCTGAATTCCTGAGACCAGACGAAATCCAGGTCTCCTACTCCCCCGCCATCTTGCTCCGCCCCACTAACAAGAATTTAAATAAAAATTTGGGGGAGAAAACCCTAAATAGTAAAATCTAAAAAAAAAAAAGAAATAATACAAATGAACATGGTGGGGGGTGGGGAAGAGAGGTAAACCAAGGAACAGACTCTTAACCAAGAAACAGAACAAACTAATGGCTACTGGAGGGCAAGTGGACAAGGGGGATGGATTAAATAGGTGATGAGTATTAAGAAAGGAACTTCTAGTGATGAGCACTGGGTGTTATATGTAAGTGATGAATCACTAAATTCTACACCTGAAACCAATATTGCATTGTATGTTAACTAGCTGGAATTGAAATAAAAACTTAGGGGGGAAAAAGGTATGCCAACATAACAAGTGTAGCCCAGCACTTCTCAGGGCAAACTGGGATTTGTGGTCTCCTCGCTGAGAAAGTTCTTTCTTTCTCCTCATCTCTTCTAACTTGAGTTAGGTATTCCTTTCTGTCCCTGTATCTTATAAATGTGATGTGCTTTTAATGGACTACTGAAATTAATCTTTTTGAGTGTCTGTTTTCTTGGATATACAATTATTGAGGCTAGTTTTATTTTGTTTACCTTTGTACCACTTCTCAAACTCTGTTTATTATAAGTGCTCTACCAGTATTTATTTAATGGATCAACTCAACATGCATTTCTAATAAGCTATCTATAGTAGGAGAGGACAGGTTTATGGAACCTTGGTTTAGTAGGACTGGTAGCGCTGGGTACTGGTGGGACTTCCATAAAGATATAACCAAATTCATGGAAGTTAAACTGGGTCAGTTTTTTTTGGCAGAGCTAAGGATTAGAGTTTGGTCTCAAATGGGGGATTATCTGGTTTGAGGTGGGATCATATACCTATATCAAAACTGGATTAGTAGGAAGGACTTACTGAGGTTGCAATGAGGGACAAAGGTGAGAATAAGAGAAGCATGCAGCTCACTCAGTTTTGGTAGGGTCTGAGCTAGTATCAGGTCTTTCCCACAATTAATTTAAACATTTCAAAATAATAGTATCTTAAATAATCATTTCCTTCTCTGCGTTCTGATTGCGTTTTTATATGTGCATGTAACGGAAACATGTGCAAAGGCTTATCTCTATTTATATATTTACTATTACATCATATTGTATGTGTGTTGATATCTATTTGGTTATATACCTGTTTTCCCTATCAAGCCATATGCTTTTTGAAGGACGGGGGACTATGTCTTTTTATTCTGATTGTAATTTTTTTTAATTGAGACATCATTGATGTATATTAATTTCAGGTGTACAACATAATGGTTTAATATTTGTATATTTGCAAAATGATCGTTACAATAAATCTAGTTAACATCCATCACCATACATAGTTACAACCCTTTTTCTTATGATAAGAACTTTTAAGATCTACTTTCTTAGCAACTTTTGGAATATACAATACAGTAGTATGAACTGCAGTCACCATGCTATATAGACATCCCCATGACATTTATTTTATAACTGGAAGTTTGTATCTTTTGACCACCTTCACCCATTTTTGCCCACCCCCACCTCTGGCAACCACCAACCTGTTCTATCTATGAGTTTGGTCTTTGTTTTGTTTCATCTTGTTTTTTATATTCCACATAGAAGTGAGATTAGTATTTGTCTTTATCTGACTTATTTCACTTAACCCACGAGGTCTATCCATGGATCTTGACAAGATTTCCTTTGTTTTTATGGCTGAATAATACTCCACTGTGTGTATGTGTGTACTTTCTTTATTCATTCATCCATCAATGGGGAGCTATGCCTTGTACACACTTTTCTTCTCTTTCCTTTGCTGTGTTTGATGTATAGTAAACATTTAACTAATTTTGTTAAATAAATGAAAAGTTTTCCTTGTTTAACTCAGCCCACTTTCTGTGTTTTGATCCAGCAAGCTGCTGTTGGACCTTCACTAAGTATGATTATGTATTCAATAAATAACAACAGAATGTAATTTTTTATTTGTTTTGGTTAACTGATCATTTATATTTTTCCATTACTTTACTATAAGCTTTGTGAGGGCAAAAATTATGTCTGCTATGAATATTTGTATCCTCTTTGGCGAATATAGCGTTTGTCACATCATAAATCATTTTAAATGTTGAATGAATGAATAAGGTGGAATGAACAGAGTTATCTTTGAAGAAGATAGGGTCTTTAGTGAGTTGGTTTGAGTCTTTGTTGGAACCTCTCTGACATTTTTCACCTAGGATCCTCTCTATTGCATGGGCAGTTCAAGTGGTTGGAAAGTCAGTTATTGCCTATGACAGTGAAAAATGCCCTACTTTCCTTGGAACCACTCTCATGACTTTTGGCTGTTTTTCCCCGAAGTGATATTTGTAGAAGCTTCAAGTTCAGAGTTAATTAATTCATACATTTTGCAAGTATTTATGAAATGGGTTAGTTATATCTAGCATTCTCCCATCTTAACTCCTGGGCTTTTTCCTCCTCAATATTCACATTCTTACTCTAAAATCTCAAGTCAAGTGACTAGCTCCCTTTTTCCACTCCTGATCTACTCTCTCTAAGGAATACTTCATATTTTGGAATTATGACACCTTGCTTCTCACTCTGAGAGGGAGAGAAGTGGGATGGAAGCCTTAGCCTGTCATTAGAGCTTGAACCTAAGCTTTTACCAGCTTACCACTTTATCTTCTAATACATGCTTATTGAATAAAGGAATGAACCAATGGAGACTAAAGCAAAGATAATTGACAGGTAAATCCTAGGCAGCATTTATTAAATAGCACTTGGGGGTGAGAGTCATGCTTCACTGAAGTTTTATATTTCTAATTCATTGTTGTTGTTGCTTGGTTTCTGATAGGTAATGCTTTTTACTTTTTAAGAGGTTAATTTCTCCTCTGAACATTCAAGAAATTATAGAATTGATTTAAAAACTACATGTTGAATTCCTTTCAAATGGTCATTAGATCAAAGAAACTAGATAATCATCTATGCTTAAGTTTAATCCAAGATAGGAGCAATTGTCCTTCTTCCTTCTTATTTTCCATGATTTCTGAGTCATTACGTGCATAATTTCATAACTCTATTACATTTTGAAGAGGGAAGAAAAATACACCAACTCATATAGAAGAAAAATTTAATATTGAAGTACTTAGTCCACATCATAACAAAATTTTATTCTGTAGTACACAAAATGCAGCATGTTACTCAATTCAGTCATTCATTCAACCAGCATTCCTTGAGTGCATACTATGCGTTGGGTACTGTGCCAGGGTTTGGACTGTGGAGGAGGTTACAAAGTTGACTAACAGTCTTTGGGGTGTTAGTCTCCTAGAGAAGACAGATAAAATGTAACTGGTGTTTAAGGAATAGGGAGAGGGGATGATGTTTTTCTTTTGGGGGAGAATCATAGGCAATGAAATTTTCATCATGATATAAAGAGAAGTAAAATTATTTCAGAAGAAGCAAAACACAAAGTAAAAGAAAATATGATTTGTTTGAGAAATTATAAGAAAAGTTGAATGACTAGAAAATAAAGTAGTGGGCCCCTGAGGAGAAGAATTATTTGAATTTGGGGCTTAAAAATGGGATGTCAGGGCACCTGGGTGACTCAGTCAGTTAAGCACCTGCCTTTGGCTCAGTTCCTGATCCTGGGGTCCTGGGATTGAGCCCCACATCACACTGGGCTCCCTGCTCAGTGGGGAGTCTGCTTCTCCCTCTCCTTCTGCCCCTCCCCCTGCTTGTGTTCTCTCGTGCTCTCTCTCTCAAATAAATAAATCTTAAAAAAATTAAAATGTGATGTTGACAGTGACAAAATGATAAAGGACAACCTACAGTAAGGAGAGACTGAAGTAAGTTGACACCTGGTAATAATCTAACCAGGACATGATGAGCATCTGAAATAAATCTCTGGTGATGAGGGACAGGAAGGGGAAATATGAGGTTTGTTTAAGCGAAAAAATCCATTTCATGTAAGTGTTGAAGGTGACTGAGGATTTCAGGGAGGCTCCAGCATTGTTGGCTTCTGCGCTGTTTGAGGATCATGATCTTTTTTGACCTAACTTTCATAGGTCAATTTTTTTCCATGTTGGCATAATACTTTTTTCTTATATATCTTACAAGAATATATGGTGCTGTTAAAATGTTATCTATGAATGGTCACATCTAAGAAAAGGTGTGTGAATTCTACCTATGTTGGTAGTGATAGTGAAATATTCACCCTGGATAAGATAAATTTTCTTCCTGACTTTTATGCATTAAGTCAATGTCAATAATAGTGATGTTTTATGTCTTTGTCACAATAACTGGAAAACAAAAGTCTATATGTTTTTTAAGAAATCAATATAAATTCTCTTCACACTGCAACACAGTGTCATTGCTATGGTGTTTTTGACTGGGCAAGATAAACTTTTATATATATATACTTAGGTAAATAGTTACTTAGAGCCTGTACTAGCTACCAACGAACAATTAATGAGGAGTCAGGATCTGAATTCTTGTCCTGCTTCTGCTAGAAATATTTATAAAAAACTTGGGCAATCTATGCAGTCTGAATTGTAGACAACCTACCTAAAAATATATAAGCCCCTTAGAGAAGGAAGAGGCGAGGAGATAGGCTTAGGTTAAGGAACTAAATGAAAATTTAAATTAAATTATCTTGGGTTGAAGACTCCTGGGTTACATTTTTGGTATTGTCAATAATTCATTGTCTAGGGTACCTATTTTACCTGAACACTGTGAAGAAACTGTCGATTACATGAACTCTAAAATTATATGATTCCAGAAAATTTTATTCATTCAAATAACTAATAATAGTTAAGATATAATAACAGATATTTATTGAATGTTTCTTATAGTCTAGGCATGGGAATGTACATTTTCTCACGTGCTCCCTCAACAATTCATGAGGGATCATGAGTACCCTGTTTTAGAGAGACGGAAATGAGTTTCAGGGAGACATAGCAACATGTCCCAAGTCACCACCCTAGGTGGTGATGGGGATCATATGTCTGGGGATCAGATGCCTGCACACACACACACACACACACACACACACCCTGGACAGTTTTGCAGAACTAAAATGAAGCAGAATATTGCAAAATTGCCTGATGGATTTTAGTTGTCTTGATAAATATGTGAATAAATATTTGCCTATTGGGAGTGGTCATATTTATCGATTTTTATATCTTGAGCAACAATTGAATTGCCTGGCTTATGGATGCTCAAATAATATTATTTGAAGTGATTTAAATGATCTGAATACTAATAAACAGAATTGTTCTTGGAATTGTTGGATATGTGTCTGGGACTCTTGATAGAGTAGATTAGGTTAGTATATGGAACAAAACCAGCTTCCCTGGCTCAGGATGATGGTAGAGGGGACAGATCAGATTTGAAAGAAAGAAAAAAATATAACAATCTGACCACAGAATAAAGCACTGAGATATTAGAAGATTATTTATATAATACTGTGGACTTTTGCTATCAACTATGTGTTACCAGACCAAATTTATTTTCATTCTGAGGTTTTAAGTTTTGTTCTTTTCAAAGAACATCACCAATCATCTTTTATTTTTTTTAGTATATTGAAATTCAAAGTTGAGAGCATAATTAGGATCTATTTGAATAACCAAGAGTTGAGCTAAAAAAAAAAAATCCCAGGGGAAAAAGTCATAGACTCTCAGTTATAATTTACCTCCCTAATCCCTGCTGCTACCATTGATCCAGCATTCCTCTTTTAAATGTTATACTTAAACCTGTTTTTAAAAATGTCACTAAGATATGTATCCCCAGGTAATATAAAGAAACATGATTCCTCTTCTTCCTACTACTCATTCTCTTGGGGAAAAGAATAATTTAGGTATTTATTTTGTGATAACTTCTGTCACAGCTTTCAATCCAGCTTTTCTTAGAATTCTTTTATCCAAGGAGTTATGTAACTCTTAAATACTACTTTGAAGCAAAACTGAAAAGTGACATCTGTCTTTACATGTTGCTTCCTACTGTTAGTGACTTTTATTTTCCAGTTTTTCTTTTTAAGTATTTGCCCTATTATTAAAAAGATCTTTAAAAAGTTATCCTAAAAAGATTTTATTTTTTTCATGCATTTTTCAGGAAGCTGCCTGAATGTTTATCCTTTTACTAAAGGGCTTCCTGCTGCCTGTTTTGGTACTAGAAATAGTTCCATTGGTACTATCGTAAGTTTTTCAAAAATTTATTCCCATTGCTCAAATAATTATAAAGCAGGAAACCTATGATTGGGGGCTGGTCAGTTTTTGTTCAAGTATTTTGTCTTTGTTCTTGGTTTGTCTTGGAAACAAAATGCACATAATAAAGTTACCATGAAAAACTTCATGTAGTTCATAATGATTCTGAAGAGGAAAACTAGAAGCAGTGGGTAAATATTACATATAGAAAGAGTTAAATTTATTATGGGAATGAACACTATATTATTACAGCTGTCAGAATTTTAAATGTTAATCAACTGTACATTTTTAGGGATATTTAAGAAGAGATTTAATGAGCTCTTGCCTGAGATGTGATAGAAGAAGTTAAATACATATAATATAAGCAGAATTGAATAAAGTGAGTAGATTGTTTTTCTGGCTGTAGACATGTAAATACACACATAGTTATGTACCTATTTGTATGCATACACATATTTCTCTAAATTGTGTGTGTGTGTGTGTGTGTGTGTGTGTTTAATAGAAAGGGTTGAACATAGGGGTGCCTGCGTGGCTCAGTTTGTTGGGCATTCGACTCTTGATCTCAGCTCAGGTCTCGATCTTACAGTTATGAGTTCAAGCCCAGCATCAGGCCTTTAAAAAAATAAAAGAAAGGGTTGAACATAAAATTTTGAGTAAAGAGAGAAATTATGGCATTCTAATTTTCAAAAGGAGTCCCAATGTTTGAGAGATTGTCAAATCTATAGATATAGATGGAAACTGGTCACCATACCACCGTGACACATGGTTACCTTTGCTGAGACCAAATTGGAGACTTGCATGCTGGTAAAGAGTAAGTCAGACAGGCAACAGATTCATTGTGATATATGGAATCCTAGAATGTGGGAAGTAATGATATGACAACCTAAATACTGAGAGGGCAATGACAGAAAATATGGTTGCTTTCAACTGGGACAAATCAAGTGACATTTTCTTTTTTTTTTTTTTAAAGATTTTATTTATTTATTTGACAGAGAGAGACACAGAGAGAGAGAGAACACAAGCAGGGGGAGTGGGAGAGGGAGAAGCAGGCTTCCCCCAAAGCAGGGAGCCTGATGCGGGGCTTGATCCCAGGATCCTGGGACCATGACCTGAGCCGAAGGCAGCCGCTTAATGACTGAGCCACCCAGGTGCCCCTCAAGTGACATTTTCTTGATAAGTGTGAGGTTTAGTTTGGGAAGAAGATCATTTGTTTAACTTAGAGAAGTTTTTTCCAGCATAGTTTTGGGAAAGAATGGAAGTTAGTACTGTCCTTAGGAAACTGGGAGAGCAGACTCAAATCTCATGTGCTTGCCTTGTGATAATACTGGAAGAGGTGTGGAATGAGCTGGGTTTATACTTGAAATCTCTTACAAGAGAAATGTGATACTGGATCAGTGATATAGTCCCACTTGCTCCACAAAAGAATAAACGTTTTGGTGTTTTTGAGAGTATTGCCTCTGCGTGGCTGTGGGTCAAAAGCTGGGAGGTATTTCAACTTCAGAATATATGGATTTTCTTTTCAAAAAGGAATGGGGTTAATTACGAAAAAAATTGTCTACCTTTCTTGCTCACCTTTATTTTCCATATTTCCTTTGGATCTTCTGGCAAAAAGAGGTTGACTAGATGAAGGTTACTTGATCATGATGAAAGTCTGGACTAGGAAAGTGATAGAGTAAGTACTAAAACCCTTCTCTGGCTGGTCATAGAGATTCAGGTTTACTGGAATATCTGAGATTGAACCTTTTAAAGGATGATCAGTTCAGCATTATTTGACACATGTTCTGCCCAAACTTGTACATCGTGAGAAGCAGCCCAGATTGCTACTCTACTCAAAATGAACAGAGTCCTTCTCATCACCACCCCTATTCTTAGTGGGAAACTAATCTTGTCCCAGTATTGCTGTAAAATAAGAAAAACTATTTCCTACAACCAATGCTTCTTAGCCTAGAACTTTTCCATGTGTGTGGTTATATAACAGCAGTCCTTTCAGAGTGGAGGATGAAGGTTGTCTACGAATGCGAGAGTCTGAGTATCCCTATCTGTGTTCGTTTTGCTGTGGTGAATCTAGCACAGAAGTCAGTAGTGCAGCTCCAACTAAATCCAAAATATTAACTATTCAGTTGTTTCTGTTTTCAAAATTAGTTATTTGGTTACTTGTTCAGTCTGTATAGTCTTCATGTTGGAATTGGATATTTTCACCTCATTCACTGGATTTATCTACATTTATCTCTTCATTCTAGTATAAATTATTAATCCCATCAACTAGTCATCAAATGCAGGAGGTAGAAATGGAAAAGGTAAATAAGTATTACCTAAAAGTGATCAGGAAATATGATATTATTAGAGTCCATGCTTTAAAAATAAATTGGTACTCTACATCAACACGCTAGATGACAATGGTAGGCGAACAGTTTTGCAGGCTGAGCTCTTTTACAGACTATGTAGTTAAACCAGAAGCATCTCTGTACTTCGAGAGTGTTCCTCATTTTATCCCTATTATTTAAGAGTTCTGTCTTTGATAACGCTGAATTTTTTTATAATTAACCCCACTTTTTTTTTTAAAGGAAAACACCCATGTCAATCAAGAACTAAAATTCTAGACCAACCAATCTAGTGGTGTTGTGAGGAGGGGATTGAGAAAGGCCATAGCAGGTGAAAGCAAGCTAAGGCACTGCATTTTCAATTCCATCCCTAATGGTGTGTGTGTGTGTGTGTGTGTGTGTGTGTGTGTGTGTGTGTGGTATATTACATTGCTTTTGACTCCTGTATAATTTTCTACTTTATGTACCTACCATCTTTGACTTTTCCATTTCCCAAGTGATGTTCACCTTAGTTGTTTAAGTTCCTATTTACCTCAAACAGTGGAGAGATGAACAGCCTCATATCTGTACCCTATTGGATCTGTTTATAGTTTCTCTGACTCATATATTATTCAGTCATTGTGTACATGCCTCCATAGTCTCTCCTAAATACTGCATAATGCTCTTCAAAATGCCTCTCCAGTTTGGCCTCCTCTCAGAAAATGAAGGATCCTGCTTTCTCACATGTTTGATAATCCTTGGATTTGCCTAAATATAATATTTTGCCAAACTTAAGGATGACCAGTAATGTCTCATTGTTTCAATTATTCTCTGATTATCTGTTCAGGCTGAGTATATCTTTATGTATTTTTAAGGCATTTGGATTTTCTTGTTTTGTATGTTAGCTATTTACAGCCTTTGATCACTTTTCTATTTCATTTTGTTTGTTGTCTGTTATCAACAATATCTTTTTTCTTCCTGACATTAATTGCTTGATGGGCTGAGACATTCAAAATGCCATTTCCCATCTAGCAATGTCTTTTAATTTTGTATATGGTGCTCGTTATTGAACTGAAATGTTAACTTCGATGTAGTCCAAATTTCTGTTTATTGTTTTGAGTACTTGAAAAGGATATGTTGTTTACATGTAGCTTGTATATATCTATTATTAACTCATGGTTATTTATATATTTTCTGTCTTTGCCTATTTAGCGTCCAGCTTTTCTGTTTCTTTCTTTTTTTTTTTTAGATTTTATTTATTTATTTGACAGGGAGAGAGAGATAGCGAGAGTAGGAACAAAAGCAGAAGTGGGAGAGGGAGAAGCAGGCTCCCCGCCGAGCAGGGAGCCCGATGCGGGGCTCGATCCCAGGGCCCTGGGATCATGACCTGAGCCAAAGGCAGAGGCTTAACGACTGAACCACCCAGGCACCCCAGCTTTTCTGTTTCTGAAAGTGATGTGATCAATTCTGTAATTATAATTGTATAATTCAAAGTCTCCTACTTTGCTTGTTTTTATGGCTCTATTGCAACATTTTTCTTCTTCTTTTTTTTTTTCTTGGCAGTGGTCCAGGGAGGACTTCAGATACACCAAACACAGCATTGATAGTTTATGCAACTCAATTCTTTTTTTTCTTTTTATGTATTTCTTCCTTTTCATTCTCCATTTCCACGCCTATACTCACCCCTACCTCCACCATGGATAGCCATTCTGGTGTATTAAATATGTGGTCATGGATATGCATATATGCTTTAAAAATCTATATTTTTGTTTTGTTTATTGATATGTTTCTTAAATTAAATGAATAATTATGTTGCTATGGTACAGATTACATACTATTTATTTTTGGATTCTTTTCAATTTTTTCTCAAAAACCATTTTTAAACTGTGTCTAATGTGTCTGAGACCCACTTTATCTTGTTTTTGCATTTAAATAAAGTTTAGCTGGACATTAACATTTTAGGTTTAAATATTCTTCCTTCATCACTTTGAGAATATTGCCCCATTGTGATTGTGTATCCAGATTCAATTTATGTTCATTTATAGATAAATTTACTTCTTTGATTTCTTTTGCTGTCTCTTTGTTTCTGATCTCAAAAAAAAAAAACCCTGTTGTCTTTCTTTTCTATCCTATTTGTTTTGTGAGGAAAACTTTCATTCTGTAGGCTAACATCATTTTTTTTTCTCTTTTTAATTCTAGGGTGGTCTTAATTGTGATTTCATCCCCTTTTATTTTTTTCTTTTCATATGAGCTTCCAGATATGTGATAACTTCTACATCTGTCTTCTTTATATCTTAACTTTAATATTTTCCTTTTCCTTGAGAACTTTCCTGCTGGTGCTCCTCAGATATTGCCTTATTTTCCCCTATGTGCATATTTCCTATAAGTGTCAACATAATATATATCTAGAAGGGAAAGAAAAATTTCCAGCCTAGCCTCATTTGTGTCCTTCCTAGTGAATTTTAAGAGATAATGAAAATCTATATTCAAAAAGGAAAAAAAAAACCCTCAGACAATCTAATAGAAAAATAGGCAAGATACGAAAACATTCAATTAATAGAAGAAAAGAAGCAGAGGAGACAATGAAAGAAAAGATGTTCAACCACATTGCCAATCAGGGAATGCCATTTAAACCCACAGTGCAATATTACTACATACAAAATTAGCAACATTAAAAAACGTATGACAATCACTGAACTCTACCTCTGAAACTAATAATACACTCTATATTAATTAATTGAAATTTTAAAAAATTTATTTTATTATGTTGTTAGTCACCATACATTACATTATTAGTTTTTGATGTAGTGTTCCATGATTCATTGTTTGCGAATAACACCCAGTGCTCCATTCAATACATGCCCTCCTTAATACCCATCACCGGGCTAACCCATCCCCTCTAAAACCCTCAGTTTCTTTCTCAGAGTCCATAGTCTCTCATGGTTTGTCTCCCCTCCGATTTCCACCTCCCCTTCATTTTTCCCTTCCTACTATCTTTTTTTTTTTTAACACATTATATATTATTTGTTTCAGAGGTACAGGTCTGTGATTCATCAGTCTTACACAATTCACAGCGCTCACCATAGCACATAATTGAATTTAAATTAAAAAAAAAAGTATGGCACAATCGAATCCTGGTGAAAATGCGGAGCAATAGAAACTCTTGTACACTGCTGGTGGGAATAGAAACTGGTAAATCCATTTTGGTAAGCAATTTGCCAACACAGAATATGTACATACATGCTCTAAAACCAATAATTCAACTCCAGTGAATATCCTCTAAGGAAATGCGTACACGTATGTTGGAGGATACATGTGTAAAATTTTTCATAGCGACACTTTTTAAAAATAACTCTCCACATACAAAATATTCATCTGCAGTATAAAAGATAAATGCATTTGTATAATTGTACAATTGACTATTATACAGTAATGAAACTGGATGAACTATACTTTATACAGCAACAGAATTCCTATAAATCACAATGTTGAGCAAAAGAAGCTTTATACAAAAGAACTCAAATTACGTGATTCCATTTATATCAAGTTCAAAACCAAGTGAAAAATATTTTTTATTGTTTAGAGAATGAACATATAGTGGGCAAGAACAAATCTCCTAAGAGATTAAGCATTAAAATCATGTTTTACAAACATACTGGGGGAGAGGGCAAAAAAGTATGGAAAATTCTGTAAGACGAAAAAGAGAACAGAACATAGCGACCTGTTGGCTCAGAGCTTCATTCTAAAGGAGTCTTTACTCTGTAAGAAATGGAATACATAATCTAAGATTCAAGCACAACAGTAAGCCATTAAAATGGAGACATCTGCAGGAACTCAACTTAGTGAAATAGATAAACAAAACAAACATATATATATATAAATACATAAAATAATTCCACCCTGTCAATGAAATATGCTGTTTATGGCCTTTGGTTGTAGGTGGAGGGGAAAAAATATTTTCACTTAAATAGATCTAAATGTAAACTATCCCTATTGTGGCTAGAGATATTTGTAAATCTTTTAAAGCTAAGAGGGGAGTACATATATATTACTTTATTATTATTCTCTAATATGAATAAAATATTTAATAACCAGAGAAAGAAAAGTGAATGCAGTAAATCTACAAATACTGATATAAGTTTTCCATTTCAAAAGCAAGTAAACATTGGGACAGATAACTATTGGGGAATAGAAATGAAAATCTTGTCTGGAGGGAAAATCAAGAAATAGAATTTTTGTCTTTTTTGTATCATTTTATGGTCAAGTGCATACATTACCTATGTATTCATTTAAAATAACAATGTTGTTACCTGGGTGTTGAAATTATGAGCCATTTTATAGTGTCTTTAGCTAAAGCTGCATTTTTAAAATTCTCCCAAAATTGTTATTAAAAAATAGTTTCCTCTGGGTAGTTCAACTGGATTGAATAAAAAGACTTAACTTTACATTTTATATCCTTTGGGTTTTGTTTGTTTGTTTTAGTTTATTACTTTTTGCAGATATTTCTCTTAATAGAAAATAAATAAGAGTCTCTGGTGCTGAAAGAGAGAAACCTGTCCTGTTGTTAATAAAAATCTCTTACAATTGAAAGAAGTGGAATACCTGAACTTTCAAATGCAGAGGAAGATTTTATTCCCCAAAAGTCATTGCTGGAAAGCAAAGAAAAATTGCTATGGAATGAATTTGGCTAGTCAAGGGAAATAATTGATAAAATGATTATTGGTGACCCAGTTGGAACTGTTTTCCAGATAAATGTTGGTAAATTATTAGAAGAATTTAGCCTAAGAATAACTGTGTTTTTTGTGAAATGTTTTCTGGAAATTAAAGACAAATAATTCCACTCCCAGGGGAACATCTCCTTGACCACGCGATCAAAGCTGGCCCATCTCACAGTAAACAAAGGGGCACAGTCTGGCTAAGATCTGAAGCACACAATGGTAGCACCTGGAGAATGTCTATAAACTTGTTCATCCAAAGCCCAGAGAGATTGCCCCTTCCCTTCCTAAGCCTTGGTTATATGCCCCATTCATATCACTGAAATGCCCCCATTTTTTTTTTCAGTCAATAGGTTTTTTTTTTTTTTTGCTTCATTTAGTCAGAGTTGATCTCTTTGTTTTTTTTAGTTGAAGGACCCTTAACCATTTCTCAGAGCAGCATCTTATTCTTTTTAAAGATACCTTTATTGAGATATAATGCATATGCTATTCAATTCACCCATTTATTTATTTTTAATTTTTATTTTATATTAATTTATTTTTAGAGAGAGAGGTTAAAGGGGAGGGCAGAGGGAGAGGGAGAGAGAGAATCTTAAGCAGACTCCACACTCAGTGGAGTGTGACTCCACTCAGTGTGGAGTCTGACCCAGGGCTTGATCTCATGACCCTGAGATCATGACATGGATTGAAATCAAGAGTCAGATGCTTAATCAACTGAGCCACCCAGGTGCCCCCAATTCATCCATTTAAAGTGTACACTTTAATGCTTTTTAGTCAGGGTTGTGTAACCATCACCACAATATAATCTTAAAAGATTTCGTCTCCCCAAAGTAACTCCATTAGCAGTTAATTTGTTATGCTGCCCCTACCTCGAGCCCTAAGTAACTACCAATCTTTTGTCCATATAGATTTGCATATTCTGGACATTTGATATAAATGGAATTTATACTTTTTGGTCTTTTATGATCGACTTCTTTCACTTATCCTAATATTTTCAAGGTTCATCCATGTTGTAGCATGTTTCAGTCTTCTATTCCTTTTCATTGTTGAATAATATTCCATTACATGGTCATAACTTACCTTTTATTTATCCATTCATCAGGTGGTAGATGTTTGGGCTGTTTTTAAACTTTGGCTATTATAAATAATGTTATTGTGAACATTCATGTACAGGTTTTCATTTCTCTTGGGTGTATACCTAGGAGTGGAATAACTGGGTCATATGGTAACTCTGCTTAACTTTTTAAGGAACCACTAAACTGTTTCCCACAGTGGCTGCACCATTTTGCATTCCCATCCAGCAATGGATAAAGGCTCCAATTTCTCCTGTTCTTTATCAATGCTTGTTATTGTCTGTCTTTATTATAGCCATAATATTGAATGTGAAGTAATATCTCATTGTGGTTTTGATTTGCATTTCTATGGTGATTAATGACATTTAACATCTTTTCATACCTGGATTGGCCATTTGTATGCCTTCTTTGGACAAATGTCTATTGAAATCCTTCACCCATTTTTAATTAGAAAAATAAAAAGACAAATAGTGTCTTTTTGTTATTAAGTTGTATAAACTATATATTCTGTATGTAAATCTCTTATCAAATATGTGATATGCAAATATTTTCTCCCATTTTGTGGATTGTCTTTTTATTTCTTGATGGTGTCATTTGCAGCACAAAAGTTTGGATTTTAATTTTGATGTAGTTCTATTTATCTATTTTTTCTTTTGTCACTTGTGCTTTAGGTGTTATAGCTAAGAAACCTTGTCTAACCCAAGATCATAAAGATTTACTCTATTGTTTTTTTCTAAGAGTTTTTAGATATTTGCTTTCTTTTTTCATTTAGGTCCATGATCATGTTGTTCCAGTACCATGTGTTGAAAGACTGTTCTTTCACCATTGAATTGTCTTGGTACACTTTTCAAAAATTGATGATAATGTCAAGAGTTTATTTCTGGGCTCCCTTCTATTCCATTGATCTATACATCTATCTTTATGCCCATACCACGCTGTATTGATTAATGTAGATTTGCAGCAAGTTCTGAAAATGGAAAGTCTAAGTCCTACTTTATTCTTATTTTTCTGTATTGTTTTGTCTGCACAGGGTCCCTTTTATATCCACATAAATTTGCAAAAATACCAGCTGGGATTTTAATAAGGATGGCTTTGAATCTGTAGATTAATTGGGGGAGTATTGCCATCTTAACAATAACAAGTTTTCTGATCTATAAGCATGGAATGTATTTCTATTTATTTAGGTATTCTCTTTTTTTCAGCAGTGTTTTATAGTTTTCTTTATATAAGTTTTATATCTGTTTTGTTAAATTTATACCTAAGTATTTTATTCTTTTTTTTTTTTTACAAACTGTTTATTTTCCGTCAACCTTTTCCATTTCTATTTCCATTTTGTTTGCTTTTGTGGAAGACCAGCTTAAGACCACTCAGTGGTTGTTCCTACCCATTCAGTGGCCTGAGCAGTGGGAGCTGCAGACCAGTCTTCACTGGCCGGCTGGGTGCTCCAGTCTTCAGTAGGGAACTGCTGAATAGGCACCGAGGGCACCTGCATGCCTTCAGACCAGTCTGCGACTTCAGGCTGAGTAGCAGTGAACTCAGGAGCTGGAGTTGTCCATTCACCCTGAAATTCCTCCTTGGTACACAGCCTTTTCAGCAGCGGCCTGCTCTTCCTTTTCAATCTCTTCAGGATCTCTGTAGAAGTAGGGATCAGGCATGACCCCCCATGGGTGTTCTTGGGAAATGGTGCCACGCATGCGCAGAACTTCCCTGGCCAGCATCCACCACAACAGACCCACTGAGTGAGCTCCCTTTTTAGGACCTTATAGCAGGATTCATCAAGTTGCTCTGAAAATCAAAAAGGCCCAGTAACGTTTGAGGCCCAAGCATTTAAGAAATACGGAGAAAAGAAAACACAGACGATTTTAAAAATGATTTCTCCTTAAAGCTGACACATCTGAATTTTATTTGTAGCAAGAATTACTATTAAACTCCACTCATTGGGCCAGAGACTCTTGTGGTGTTAGTGAAAAGACTTGCCCCTCGTGTAGCACACTACCTACACTTGTGAGTTCATCGGCCAGCCAGCGGCCTCAACTCCAAGCTCTAACAATGTGCAGAGTATTTTATTCTTTTTGATTCTATTTTAAATTAATTGCTTATTTACTTTCATTTTAAGGATGTTCTTTGCTAGTATAGAGAAATACAATTAAATTTTGTATATTGACTTTGTATCCTGAATCTTGAGGAATTTGTTTGTTAGCTCTAATAGTTTTTTAATGGACTTACTGTGTGTGTGAAATTTGAAAAAAGAAAAAACAATAGAAAAATAATAGAAAAAATAATAGAAAATTATCTTTAATTCTTTCAGTGCAATATGGACGCAGTGTATTATTATTTTTCCTGCTTAATCTCTCTTGTTAGAACCTACACTACAGTGTTAAATCAGAATGACAAGAACAGACATCTTTGTTCTGTTCCTGGTCTTAGGGGAAAAGTATTTAGTCTTTCACCACCAAGAATGATGTTAGCTGTGTGTTTCACATAGATGCCCTTTATCAGGTTGAAGAAGTTCTCTTCTAAGTTTGTCGAGTGTTTTTATCATGAAAGGGAGTTGAATTTTGTCAAATGCTTCTTCTGCCTCCATTGAGATAATCATATTTGTTTTTCTCCTTTTTCCTTTTATTCTATTTTTATTAAAAAATTTTTTTTCTTCTTTTAGGAGAGAGAGCACGAGAGAGAGAGAGAGAGCACAAGCAGGGGAGAGGGGCAGAGGGAGGGGGAGAAGCAGACTTCCTGCTGAGCAGGCAGCCCCATGCAGGACTCTATCCCAGTACCCTGGGATCGTGACCTGAGCCGAAGGCAGACAGATGCTTAACCGACTGAGCCATCTAGGCACCCTTATTTTTTAAAAAAGATTTATTTTAGAGAGAGAGAGAGAACACAAGTATGGGGCAGGGGCAGAGGGAGAAAGAAAGAGAAGAGACTCTGCACTGAGCATAGAGCCCAACATGGGGCTCAATCTCCTGACCCCGAGATCATGACCTGAGATGAAATTAAGAGTCAGACACTCAACCAACTGAGCCACCCAGGCACCCCTTCCTTTTTCCTTTTAATATGAATGATTTTGTATTGAACCACCCTTGTATTCCTGACAAGTCCCACTTGGTCTTATAATTCTTATATGTTGCTGAATTTAATTTGCTCATATTTTGTTGAGGACTTTTCAATCTGTATTCATAAGAGATATTGGTCTATACTTAGAGTTCTTGTGATATTTTTGTCTGATTTTGGTATTAAGGTAATACTAGCTTTATGGAATGAATTGAAAAGTGTTCCCTTTACCCAATTTTTTGGAAGAATTTGAGAAGGCTTGATATGAATTCTCTTTGGATGTCTGATGGAATTCACCAGTGAAGCAATCTGAATCTATCTGAGTTCTATTTGACTCTTGGTGGTACTTTAAAATTACTCACTAGATTTTACCATTTGTAATAGTTATCTAGTGCTGCCATAACTTATTACCACAAAGATTGTGGCTTAAAACAAAACAAATTTATATCTTAAATGGCTCTATAGATAAGAAGTTTGAGACAGATCTCACTGAGCTAAAATCAAGGCATAGGCAGGGCTGTGTTCCTTTCTGTAGGCTCTGGGTGAGAATAAGTTTCCTTGCCTTTTCCATACTCTACAGAATGTCCACATTTCCTCATGGTTCTCTTCTTTCACCTTTGAAGCCAGCCTTGACATATCAAGTTCTTTTTGCACTGCAACCCTTTGATCTTCCTTCCATAATCACATTCCCTCTAATCAACCTCAACTGGGAGAGGGTCTCTATTTTTGAAGACTCATGTAATTAGGTTGGGCCCATTTGATTAAATCCAGATAGTCTTCCTGTCTCAAAATCCTTCATCTTAATCACATTTGCAAAATCCCCTTTTTCATGTAAGGTAACTATTTACAGTTTCCAGGGATCATGGGATCATGATATGGACATCTTGGGGGCGAGGACATTATTTTGCCAACCACACTTTCAAAAGTCTATTCAATTTTACACACATTAATTTATGCAGCTTCTTAAATTAGTCCAAAGGACTCTTTAGTTGAAGAAATATGCAATTATACTGTCTTTTGTGATTACCTACATAATCACCTTTATGAACACTCTTTTTTATTTTTTTTAATGTGTGTCTATTTCAATTACTGGCTGATGCTAACTGCTTCCAGCATGAAGAACTTCTTTTGGTAGTTCTTGTAAGGAAGATCTCCTAGGAACCTTATAATCAGATATTATCTGAGAATATCTTTATTTCACCTTCTTTTTTGAATGATAATTTTATTAGCTGTAAGACACTTGGTTGACTTTTTGCATTTTGAAAATGTGATCCCACTGCTCTCTATTCTCCATTGTTTCTAATGAGAAGTCAGATATAAATCTTATTGCAATGCTTTGTACATGATATGTTGTTTTTCTCTTGTTGCTTCCAAGATATTCTCTTTGTCTTTTAACACTTCAACTGTGGATCTCTATGAATTTATTATACTTAACGTTTGTTAAGTAACATTCTCCATCAAATTAAGGAAATTTTCAGACATTATTTCTTCAAATATTTTTTTCTCTTTCCTCCTTTTAAAAATTGTTTTGGTATTCTCATTACATGTATGTTGATATGTGTAATGGTATCGCACATTTCTTTCAGGTTCTGTTCAATTTTCTTCATTGTTTCTGCTTTCTGTTCTTCATATTGCATGATGTCCTTTGATTTCTCTTAACATTTGTTGATTCTTTCTTCTGCCAGTTCCAATCTGCTTTTGAGCCTCTCTAGTAAAGTGTTAATTTCGGTCATTGTACTTTTCAAGTCTAGAATTGCCTTTTGTTTTTTAAATAATTTCTATCTCTTCATTGATATTCTCTGTTTGATGGTAAATTGTTATTATATATGTTTTTGATTCTTTATGCATGGTTTCCTTTAGTTCTCTGAACATATTTATAATCAATGTTTGAAATCCTCATCTGCTCAGTTCACCATCTGGACTTTTTCAAAGGCAATTTCTATTTTCTGCTTTTCACCCCTGAGTATGGTTCACATTTTCCTGGTTCCTTGCATATCTCCTAACATTTTGTTGAAAGCTAGACATTTTAGATAATATATTGTAGCAACTGATCCCCTAGAAGTGTTATTGTTTGGTGTTGGTCATTTGTTTATTTGCTTAGTGACTTGACTTAACAAATTCTGTAAAGTCCTTTCCTCCTGCCATGTGCAGCCTCTGACGTCCCTGCTAAGATAATGATGATGATGTTGATGATGATTGCTCCTTATTTATCTTTTATCTGAGCTACTTAGGAGAAGCTTCTGGATTGGCATAAAATTTTATTGATTAAAGTTATTCTTAAGCCCCCTTAGTCAGTTATATTTTTATTCTTTACTGTTGGTATGCATGTGTGCTTAAAGGCTCCTATATCAGTTCAGGGACTTTTTATGCTCTTCGTCCCCTTGTTAGTCTGGGACTAGGGCATGCACATAATCTTCCCCATGCTTCCAGCATGACTGTGTTATTATTTTAAATTTTGGCTGAGTCAGAAGATTATTGTTCACTCAGTATTTGGTGAGAAATTGTATTTAAGCACTGCCAAAAAAATAAAAAATCAGACATAGGTAAGGAGAGACTTTTTTTTAAAGATTTTATTTATTTGAGAGAGAGAGAATGAGAGATAGAGAGCACGAGAGGGAAGAGGGTCAGAGGGAGAAGCAGACTCCCCGCTGAGCAGGGAGCCCGATGTGGGACTCGATCCTGGGACTCCAGGATCATGACCTGAGCCGAAGGCAGTCGCTTAACCAACTGAGCCACCCAGGCGCCCCAGGAGAGACTTTTTTGATGGGATTATTGCAAAGGGGAGGAAAGGGACTGTTGCAATAGGGAGGATGCAACAACTATAGCAACCAGGGCTGAACAAAAATAATTTTTCTTTTATAGGGAGGAGGAAACAAGGCTAGAAATAAGTGAATGTGGATAGGTGGGATGAAAGGGTAGAACAATGAGAGGGCAGATCAGAGAATTTTCCCGACGTCAGCCTATATTCAGCATGTTTAGGAGACCTTGTATGCTGGCTCAGCCCAAGGGTAGGCCGAAGTTCAGGAGTAAGTGGTAAGGAGAGAAATTTAACCAAAGTTGGTTAACAAGTATTTTGTTCTGGATTAAACAGTGAGGACAAATAGTTTGGCAAATATTTATGAAGCACAGAATGGAAATTTAGACTGTCTTTGTCTGGTCTTGCCATAAGTAAACAACTGTGTCTTATGGGAAAGTGTATTTCTTTGTAGTAAGCCATTTCCAGAACACAAAGTGTGGAGAATTTCTTTACCCATGACTCAGAGGACCTCAGTAAAACTCAAACTTGTCAGCCCCTGTTGCCATTCCGAGTTTTGCCCTGTGTCAATGGGACTGTGTGTCATTTGGGAATGCTTTCAAGCTGCACCCCACCCCCCCTTTCTGCTCTGCTTACTCTGCATAGGTGTAGCTTAGTGCATGTGCAAAGCCTTCCTGTTCCCTAGAGTTGACTGTGATTACAGAAAGACTATTCTGGGCTCTTTCTTTCCTTGGTTCTTTCTTTTAAACATCTGGCCTCTCTGTAATTTTGTTTGTATTAGACTTACCAGCCTCCTTATAATTGCTCTCCATAAAGATATCCATTGTTTTTGACAGCACTCTTAGGCATGGAGTTCTCGATTTCCTGTTACAAATAAAGTCAGTCTCCATAGGCAGAGCTGAGGAGCTCTTCATCCTTATGGCCTACCTTTCCACCTGGGCAGAACTACTGTGCTACTGTACTGGAGCTTGGAGTAGAAATTTGTTATTCCCAAGTGACATCTGTAATTGACTAGTCGGCACAGGAGTGTGTGCATGGCACGCCCTGGTCTTCTTGGCTTGCCCCTCTGGGCTTAGAATCTTCACCCTACCAGTGTGCTGGGGCAGAAGTGATCGACCCCAGTATCCACCATCCCCTCCACCTGGGACAGAATTGGGGTGAGATGGGAAAAGAGAGACCAGGATCATCTTTGCAACACCTGCCTGGAACAGAGCTTCTACAGGGGCCAGGGGAGGGCGACCGTGGGAAGGGATGAGAAATGCCAGCACTTGCCCCTCCTGGGATGATATCATATATTCTGGGAAAGAGGGAACCCTGTCTTCTTGGCTACAAGTGCCTAGGGTAGAGCTTTTATAATGTGGAACTGGGGAGTAAAGGTGGATAATGAAATGATGAAATGAAACCAAATTGTACAGACTCTCCTTGTTCTTACCAATATTTAGTAATTTTTTGCATGAATTTGTATGCATTTTCTGTGTATCCTTATGACAATTTTCAGAGACTTTAAATGATTGTTTTATTTTTTTAATTTTTCTCCACTTTGTTTTTTAGCTTTTTTCTGGGGGGAAGATCCACCAAGTTCTTTGCTCCATTCTTTTAGGAGTAGTTTACTTTTACTCTGGTTTCTTCTCTCTTTTTTTTCCACTCTCTAGCCTCTCTACTTTTATTTAGGCGACCTCAAGTTTTTACCTCTTTCAAACTCTTCCCAAATTACATAGAGATCTGCCAGCTTCCCTATTCCAGGTCAGAACATAGCTTTCCCATGACTTCTTTTTTGTGTTGACTATTGATGGACATTCATAGGTAATGGGTCTTTTAACTTTTCAGAATTCTACACGAAAATATTTATTTCTAGCCATAAACAGAACCACTGGGCATCCATATGTCTCAATAATTCATTGTTGTAAATATCCTTTATGCCCCTCTGTTTTTTTGCACTCATATGTTTGCCTCCATGTATTCTGGTTAGAATGTAAATTTCTAGATTACAGAAACCAGATCTACCTCGTTTTCTTGGTGCAATGGCTCCCACAGTGTCATAAAATAAACTCAGTGTTAAATGCCTAAATTAAATTATGACTATGTTCAAACTAACATGGAGCATGAAGGTAATGGAAAGAATCTTTCACACCAAGTCAGAAGATCTGGCCTCAAGAAGAAATAGGTTCAGAGCATAACAGTCAGCTTCCTCATCAAAAATGGACTCATTCACCATTCATTTAATACAGATTTCCTGAACATTTATCATGGGAATAATAATTGCTCTACCTTTCTCACAATATTATGGTGATTTTCCAAATGAAATAATGATTATGAAAGGTTTTCTTTTTTACAACTATTAAAATGTATAGATGTAAAATTTTGACTCCAATTACAATGTGTATGGAGGGGTGGTTTTTACACTACCAAGCAATTTTCTGACATCAGCTGTGTGTCCTACAGTTCAACTCAGTTCTGACACATCTACTTGGAGATCTCACAGGTTAAGGGCTCAGTTCTACAAGACTGCTCCCTCTTTTCAGATGCCAATTGCAAGCTTAGGTTGTCACCTTTGCTTCTATAGACCAGAGGTTTGAACAACTGGCTTCTTGGGTTCAATTAATTTGTTAGAGTGCTCACAGAACTCAAGAGACACATTTTACTTACTAGATTACTGGTTTATAAGCCAGATGGAAGAGATGAATAAGGCAAGGTGTGGGGAAAGGATACCGAGTTTCCTTGTTCTCTGAGTGCGCCACTCTCTCCAAATTACCATGTGTTCACAACCAGGAAGCACTTGAAAACCCCTCCTTCTGGATTTTTAAGGAGGCTGGATTGATTAAATCACTGGCCATTCGTGGTTGAACCCAATCTCCAGTGCCTCTCCCCTCCCTGGAGGTCTGGGGGTGGTCTGACATGACAATGAGCCCCCATTCTTAGGTGCTTTCCAAAAGTCACTTCATTAACATAAACTCAGTTGTAGTGGAAAGGAGCTTGTTGTGAATATCAAGACACTTTTATTGTTCTTACCACTTAGGAAATTCCAAGAGTTTTAGGAACTGTGCCAGGAATAGGGAAAAAGATCAACTATATATTTCTTATTATACATCACCTATCACAAAATGTAAGGTTATGTCATTCATCACAATTGTTTTCAATGATATATAGTACTCACGACAGCAATCAAAATTAGTATTTGCTGGCTGCAATCTAATTGTTTATTATCTTTACACACAATTTGAGATTATAAAGAAAGCCAGATTATTAAAAACTATGTATAAAACAAAACTCACAATATACCAAATGTTCCAGCCATGTTATGAAATATCTCTGCCCATTGATCACTTGCTATTGTATTATGAAAATATAAAGTAATATGTAAGAAAAGACACCGTCAGAGGAGACCTGAGTCAGACATCAATACACTTTGTAGCCTTAGGTAAGTTATTCAAGTTTCAATCACATTCTCTTGAGGTGTTATAGTACTTGTCTAGTCTAATTTGCAGGATGGTTCTGAGAATCAAATGAAATTTGTGTGAAAAGATATTGAAAAGTCAAAAGTATTATACAAGCCATAGGTTAGTCACTAACAGAATATATTCAGTGGAGTTATACAATTTTCAGAGCAAAGCTGCAAACTAAATAGAAACTGTATTAGAAGCCCAGAGAAGTATTCCCTTGTTCCTGAATGGATAAACTCTTAGCTTCCGGGTGATAATAAAGAGAGAGTAAAGCCAGCATGTCTGAGAGGACACCTCTAATAAAACAACTGTAGGCATGAAGAGAGGGGCCCGGGGCAAAGCACTTAGGGCCAGAGGCATTGCTGTGTTGCTCTGGAATGCACGCAGTCCATAGTGGAATAAGATTTTGGCAGAGGATGAGATTAATTTGTGTGTACATTCCTGCTGGATATGTGACATTTTTGTTCATTACTAGCCCACTTGGTAAATTTGATTACTGCTGTGGCCAGACAGTCTCTGACAAAAAAAAAAAAAAAAGAAAACAGATGAGCCAAAGACCTTTGATATATTAGAGTACAATAAATGACAGCAGGAAATAAACCATTGTCTGAGGGGTGTGGAAGAATAAATGGTTAGCACATGCCCTGACAAGTTCTTCCGCTGCTTGAAGAATTTCACACTGGCATTTCACAAAGACAGAGTTAATTTCTTGGAGGAATAAAATATTTTCACACTATTTTCCCTAAAGAACAGTTAATTGGGAAGGGTGATACAAGTCAATAATAAATAAATAATAATGATAGCTCTTAACTAATATTAGCTTAGAATTCATGTATATTTTCATTTAATCATTATAGTAATCCAGGTAGGTATTAGAATCTCCATTTTAGAGCTGAGTGGGGTTTACATGCCTAGACTAGTGTCGCACAGCTAATAGGTGGTGGATCAGAATTCAGACCTAGATGATTCTAAATCTAGATGTCATGTTCTTTGCCTCCATGCTTCATTCCCAACACCAGTCATTAAACTGGTGTTTCTTCAGGTCAAAATTTTCACTGGTTTACTGAATATCTTTCAGAGGAAATCATGACTGTATGTTTAATAAATCTTGGACAAAATTTAAAAAAGTTGAATATTCTGTGTTATTATATAGTAAATTTCCTATTCGTGAAATTCAGACATCTTTACATCATACTGACCATGTGAGTAAATGAATAACAATATTAAGTGCTTAAATATAAAATTGCATCTCTGAAAAATATTAGTCAGATCTAGGGGTCAAATTATTCTTTTATACCCAAATGTTTAAGTCACTTGTACTCTTAAATGTACTAAAACAATAAATACACCAACAGGGTATGAGGAAATCTTATCATTAAGCTTCATTTTTAAATTGTTGATATTTAAAGCATTTGCTATTGCCGGACAACAATCACTAACTGTGAACACCAGACATGCTTTAAGGAAGCACACTTTCCCTTCTTTTGTGTCTGAGTGCACATGGCATTTCCTAGGGTTATTTCCATGAATTTTCCTTGTGCTTTCTTTTGCTTTCACTGGGGCCTTCATCCAATTTGTGGTTGGAAATATTAAAGTGGTTGCTTAGAAACGCTGAAGTTAGAAATTTATGAGTTTTCAGAAGGTTGTGTTGAAGTGTAGGGGTAGCATATGGTGATCTGACATGTTTTGTTCCCTAGCCAAGGATAGGGGTAGCCTTCTGTGATCTCTCTAATTATTTCATGGCACTTTAAGATGCCAAGCTGAATTGAGAAAACAGCAAGGCATCAGGGCTAAGAAAAAACAGAATGTACTTTTTTGTATTCAATATTTATGACCAAATTTTTTGTTGTTCTTTTTTTTAAATTAATTGGAATAGTTCTGGAAGTATTAGAGCAGAAGTTTAGTTTTAACTAAAGGATAAAATTAAAGGCTCATTACTTTGGTTGAAATAGAAAGAAAGAATGTTTCTTAATGTAGAAAGAAAAAAGGCAGCAATGAAATGAAGATATTTCATAAGGAAGAGTTTTGGTCCTAAAAGTAAATTTTAACATATCAAAGTCTATTTAATAACTGTATAATGGAAGATAATTCAGTTTGTTTTTTTCAACAACTCAGAAGATTGTAGATATTAGGAAACAGAGTCAAGGAAGACAAATACAAATAAATTATATAAATGATTAAGGAATTGAAGCCCTAATAATGCATAGGTGTTAATTTGTGTTTTGAACTTGGTCTGGGGAAAATGTCATGAAAATCTGGGTAAATGAATGTAATAATTCATTCATTTTCTCATTCTTAAAATGTTCACCAAGAACCAATTGTTTCAGGAACCATGTTAGGATCTAGGGATAAAAAGAAGAGAAAGACATGGACTTGGCTGTCATAGAACTTATAGTTTTTTAAGACATAGGCATATAAGCCAATACGGAAACCCATATGGAAAGTATAATGATAAAAATATGTCATGAGGCTTTGTGAACATAGAGGGACATTTAATATTATCATGGAAAATTAGGAAGATTTCAGGTTAGGTTTATTACTGAACAGTTCCAAAATATCAGTGGTTTAATAGAGTAGGACTTTTTCTTGCTCATTCATTGCTATATATTTGGTATACTTGGTGGGGCCCCTTTCACTTGGTGTCTCAAAGGCTTCCATCCTATGGTTCTGGCATCTCCTAGGGGCTGAGTCCTATTGGATCCTGTGCATCAGGCAGGCAGTGAGGGACAAGGAAGATGAGGTATAATCTTTATGGGCTAGGCCAGGAAGCAGGCATAGTCTATTGACCACAACTTAGTTATATGGCTACATTTAACCTCAGTGGAAGCTGTGAACTAGGAGGAGTGGAAATAAGTTTATTGACTGACTAGGCTGCTTATGATACAGCTTTTGGAGATTTCATCTAGCTGGGCCTTAAAGTGAACCTAGTATCCAGATGAAGATTGGGCAAGGACCATTCCAGAAAGAAGGAATATCATGATAAAAGACATAGATGTAAAAACCTTATGGGACATTATAAAGGTCAATGTTGTTGGAGTGTACATTTCAGGTGATGATTAATAAGAGATGGAATTCCACTGCTGATGTTTTTTCCTCAGTTACACTTTCCAGTATACCCAGTTGCCTACTTGACATTTATCCTCTGCTCATTCAAAGACATACCAAATTCAACCTGTACAAAACCAACTCCAGGATCTTCTGTCCTGCTTCCTGGCCCTTGCCCCCCTTCAAACATAGTCCTCCTTATCCTATCATGCAAATAAAAAAATGGAAATGATCCATGACATTTCCTCTAATTCCACAAAACTAATATATTACTAAATTTTATATATGCTAAAATCAGATTTTTCTTGAATATGTTAATTTTGTTCCATTTCAACTCTACCACTCTACTCCAGACTAACATCATCTATTATCAGATCTATCACAATAGGCACCTAACTCATCTCTCCTTTTGTCATCAATATTTGCTTCTCTTCAGTCTGTTATATACAGTTATCCATTAGAGACCAGGCCCATTACCACCATCCTAGTCTGCACTTATTGGGTGCTCACAAAGTCCTAGGCATTATTCTACATACATTGCACTGATTGTCTAATTTAGTTTCCATATAGCCCTATATTGCAGGGCCTATTCCCATTTCATTTTATAAATAAAGAAACCAAGACTTAGAAGGTTTTGGTAGCTTGCTCAATCTCACACAACTATCAGGCAGGGTAACTTCTAAAAATCTAGGCAGCCTGCTTCCTGAGCCTGTGTTCTAAATCACTATGCTACATTTTCTTTCAGTGTAGATATTTAAACCACTTATTTATTTAATGAATGAATATAATGAAGAAAAAGTGGCATACTGGCAAGTGCCACATATAATAGTCATGTTGATACATTTTATTTAGTCCATATGTTGGAAAAGAACCATTAAAAGATTTTAAGAAAGCAATGATAGGCGCACCTGAATGGCTCAGTCGGTTGAGCATCTGACACATGATTTCAGCTCAGGTCATGATCTCAGGGTCTCAAGCTCCATGTTGGGCTCCGCACTCAGCCGCGAGTGTGCTTGAGTTTCTCTTTTGCCCTTTCCCTCTGCTTCTCTCTGCCCTTCACCACCCCCCCACCGCCGCTCATGCTCTCTCTCTCTCAAATAAAAAAATCTTTTTTTAAAAAAAGAAAGCAATGACATAGATCTAGAGACCTGAAAGAGGTTTTTATTATGTGCATGGAAGTTGGAAAGGAAGAAGAAATATTCAAAGCAGAGAGTAATTTCATTAGAGTATAAAATAAATTGGCAAAGGGAGTAAGTACTACATTATATCAGAAAAGGTTTGAGGTTCTTTCAAGGTCTTGACAGCATGCTCCTTTGTCTCCTTTGTAATCTTATTTCCTTCCCCAATATATCACTTAGTCCAAATGCAACATTAATTGCATTTTTAAAAAAATAATTTCAGAGTCAACAGACTTTATAATGGTGAAATGAGACATTATATATAGAGTGTCCCATGCAGTTCTTCAAGAAAAGGAAATTTTCTTTACCCTCTTCACAATTCATCCCCAAATAACCTGGATATGAGAGAGAAAAGAATGTAAAGTTATTACAGTCTTGAGTTTAGAAGAATAAGCACAGTCACAAAAGTATTAAAAAATAAGGATAAAGTGTTCAAGCTTGGAGAAGTTTACTTTGGTGACTTTAAAATATAGAGAAAAGTCAGCAAATGTGTTTTAATTTTGCCTAAGTTTTGCTTATTCCGCTTAGTTTTGGTCAGAGATAATGCTTTCAAGTGATCCCGAGTGTACTTTAAAATTTGGCTAAATTGGGGCACCTGGGTGGCTCAGTCGTTAAGCGTCTGCCTTCAGCTCAGGTCACGATCCCAGCGTCCCGGGATCAAGCCCTGCCCCCGCCTCGGGCTCCCTGCTCTGCGGGAAGCCTGCTTCTTCCTCTCCCACTCCCCCTGCTCGTGATCCCTCTCTCGCTGTGTCTCTCTCTGTCAAATAAATAAATAAAATAAAATAAAAATTGGCTAAATATAAGCACATATTCAAGTAGTAATAGAAGGGTGCAGCTTTAACTATTCATGTAAATGCTTAAAATAAAATATAGCATACAAAATCTGTGTTTGAGTGTGTGTGTGTGTGTGTGTCTGTGTGTGTATACCAATAATTAAAAGAGGTTTCTTAAACAGAATCTATCTTGAGATATTTATTCTGATATACATAATATGACCCAATGTATCAGTTAAATAACATGTGATAAAATATGTAGGGCTCAATTTCTAGTTTCTACTTTAAATGCCATAAATCTATTCATGTATATAGGGTTCAGGATAAAATAGAAAACCTATGTATAACAAGAATATTCAATGAATATATCAGAAAATGTAATCACAAAAAATACTAAAGATACAGGTTGTGCAAAATGCTATGCAGTTTTGCTGAATGTGTAGGACCTGTATTTTCTGAAAATGTAGAGTCCCTCTGTACATTATTTAACTTTCAAAGCAATGAATTGCAAAGACTAGAGTTATAGAATGAATTCTTTATAGGAGAGAATCTGGGGAGTGACACAGAAGGAGACAATGGCAAATGAGAAGAGAAATTTCTTCTATGTTTCTCTCTCTGTAAATGCACATTTCTAGTGCAGGGAGAACACTTAGCTAAATAATAATTTATTAGCATGACGTTTCTCAGAAAAAAAGAAATGAAAAGAAAATTTGCATGTACTGTTACAAATCTTTTTCTGTTTTGTATATTGACTTTTATTTATTTTTCCCAACCCTAACTGTATCCAGCTTCGTTAAAGATACTTTTCATAAACAGTCATGGTATTTCAGGCAGGACATGGGCAATCATTAACAGTATACAGCAACTTTCCAACCCCCTTCTTCAGTGGACTACCAAAATCAGAAAGCTACTACAAAACCCAATGAAGTCTTCAAGTGATGCTCTGAACAGGGAAAATTTAGAGTGAGGGTTGACATTTCACATTTAGCATGTTGCTTAACAACTTTTCATAAGCTGACCCTGACTTTCAGGAAATGAAATGAAAATGGCAGAACTATCAATCTGAAGATTCACAAGCTAAAAACGGAACTCTTTTGAGGGATGCCATCTCTGTGGTGACACTGGAAAGTCCAGATTGTCTAACATGCTGGAAACCATTTTTGGGAGTCCGGTTCTAATAGGTTTCTCGTTTAAGGGAGTCAAGTCTATGTTGAAGGTAGAGAGGGAGAAGAGGACATAAAAATGAATTTTAGTTTTTCCACACTACGAGGTGTTTGTGCCAAGGTGGTTAATGTGAGTCAACATGAAGGAATCCCTCTTCTTGGGAACCAAGAGGAAGTTTCTCAAAACTAGAAGGGAAGGGTGTTTCCTCCTGTATCAATCTAGCTTCAGAGATATTCTACTAGTGACATATGCCCTTCCCCCAAAACAACAATGAAGTCTTCTGTGTGTTAACAACATGTCTTAAAAAAGAAGTAAAACAAAATCCTGCATTTTTATAAAACTTGATAAAAAATAGTGTTTCAAACCGTACAGTCACCAGAAGTACACAGTTATCAAAAATGCACACACTTCACTTGGCATCTTCAGCCCATTTAGCTTTCTGTGCCTGGTCTGTTTTGGCCTCTCATTTTTTTGCAGGGTTATCGTCATCCTTCCCAGCATCAGATTTCCCCATTTTCTCTTTGGGTACCTTCTCTCCCTTTTTGGGGGGGCCTGGGCTCTGGCTTTGAAGGGGCAGGTTTAGCAGATAACCTTGCAGATCTTCTCTCTGCCTCATCCTTCACCTTGGCTTTATCTCCTTTAGCGCACCCTTCAGTCTTTCCTTGCACATTGCGGTGACAGCCACGGGTGGTAGGCGCCCGATGTAGGAATGAGACGGTGGGCAGGCTTTGGCTGGTCTGGGGGTCTCTCTTCCTCTTCTTCACATGGCTTGTACTGACTTTTGATACTCGTATTTTTCTTTCTAGCTTTAGATGGTTTATTCACTATTAATAACATATCAGTAAATTCTCATAATGTAAATATTTTCATAATGATTCTGACATGAATATGATTATGAACAAATATAATGAGTGAATCACAATAATTTCTTATACTGGAAAGAGGAAAGATAAATTCATGTCTGGACTTTTGTCATTGAGGACTGGGTGAAATGGGTAAAGAAGGTCAAAAGGTACAAACTTCAGTTATGAAATAAGTCATGGGGATGTAATGTACAACATGGTGACTCTAGTTAATAGTACTGTATTGCATATTTGAAAATTGCTAAGAGAGTAGTTTTCATCTCAAGAAAAAAAATTTGCACTGTGTATGGTAATAATGGATTTTAACTATACTTATTATGGTGATCATTTTGCAATTTATACAAATATTGAATGATTATGTTGTATACCTGAAACTAATGTAGTTATATGTCAATTATCTTGATTAAAAATAAAATAACAAGATTATAAATCATAGAGGTCAATTGGATGTGTTAAGAACTTTAAATTATCAATAAAAGGCAACTGTGAAAAAGACTAAAGATTTTATATAGAAAATGCTTTTTTTCCTCCTGAAATATATCAGTGTCATGCTATGAGAGGTAGATATGGTTAAGAAAACTGGTTAGAGTATGTGGCAAATTTACTAAAATTATTTTGCTTATTTTAACTGTTATATTCAGATAGTCAACATACTTTTTAAAAATTACCTTATTATACATGGATATATATTTTAGAAAGTATTTGAGTTTTGAAAATAGTTTTTGGGGGCACCTGGGTGGCTCAGTCAGTTAAGCATCTCCCTTCAGCTCAGGTCATGATCCCAGGGTCCTGGAATCAAGCCCCACCTTAGGATCCCTGCTCATTGGGGAGTTTGCTTCTTCCTCTCCCACTGCCTGCTGCTCTCCCTGCTTGTGCTTTCTCTCCCTCTCAAATAAATAAATAAATAAACAAATAAATAAATAAAATCTTTAAAAAAAGAAAATAGTTTTTGATTCAGGACTACTTTATAGGATATTTAAATAAATAATATTTTGAAATTATGTACTTTTAATTATTTTCAACATTCTCTGTCACTTATGTAATTGCATAGTTTGAACAATAAGTTTACATGGACATTCTCACTCTCAGATGTACATGTGAAGCTCCACATGGTTCCACCTCCCCTGGTGCCTACTATTGCCTCTTTCTGCTTCCACTGTGCTGTTACCATTCTCAGTAAAGAAACAGCTCAGTAGTTAAAAGGCCAGAGCACTACAGCCCTCTGTCTTGAACTATGATATCAGAGCTTAGCCCTCTGGGAATTGCTGAGTTTCATGACTTTAGCCACCCCCTTCACAAAAAGATCATCCATTTTTTTCAGGAAAATACCTGATGCCCCATGATCAGGGAACTAAAGAAAGGGGGCAAGACTAAATCCTGAAGACAAAACTAAGTAAATGCTTACTAGACATTGTGACTTTGAGCTGTAACCATCAACTTACCTTTTTGTTTAATATTTGAAAGATGACTTGAAGTGCATGGGAAAACTATGATATGGGGGAATTTGTGAGAATACCTTTCCAACTGGCAAACATTAGAATATGTCTTCATTATTATAAAAATTTTAAAAAGGAACATATTTCCAATACTTAAGTCTGGCAAACACACACATATTATGTGTCTTCTTTTATATTGAATATAAATGAGAAAATCCTAATGACATATCAGCAAAGTAAAGTAAAAAATTCCTAAAAGTAACCAGCCATCTCGACCAAGCAAAGTTTACCCCAGGAAAATTCAAATATAGTTCTTTGTCTAAAATATAATGACTGTGTGTGTATGTGTGTGTGTGTGTGTACTCACACATATATATGTATCACATTAAAAGATTTAAAAAACGCATTTCATATCATCATTTAAGAAGGTACCCCCAATTTAATATTCATTCCTGATGGTTTGAAAATTAAAAACTGTTAGAGAGCCAGGAATAAGATATTGAACTAATACATAATGCTTATCTTTAACCAAAAATCTATATTATACCTAATAGTGACTCACTAGAATCAATTGTTTTAGAGTCCGAAAACAAGCTAATGTTAATCTTTACTAATTTTTTATGAAATCCTTTAAGTAAAATAAGACATAAACTAGAAAGAGAAGACCTAGTTATTGTATAAAAGGAAATAAAATTTGCTTTAATTGCAGGTGTGAGACTAAAGAATAGAAAATATAAAGGAATACATTGAATAACCCCCATAATTACTAAGCAACTTCTAGGAAAAATATAAATAACAATTATACATGAAGAGGAAATAAAATAGCTTATACATTTGAAAATTTGTTAAGTGTCATTGAAAACCACACACAAAAAATAATCCATTTTTTATTTGATAGGTAAGAATGGACAGTAGATATAAATAAAAAAACATTGCAACAGAAATTTGATTCTATATTGGCAAAGTAACATAAGGATATGTGTGAATATCTGATCTTTGTAAAAGTTTTCCATGTCCAATCAACACATCCAGATAGTTTAGACATAACTGACATTTAATTCCCTTTAAAATGATAAGAACACACAACTCAACTATGTCAGATTGAAAGCTCTGTCTCTGTTGGATAGGCTGGCCTTGTACAATGACCGAATCAAATGAACATTGGCTTAAATATTTGTCTCCAAAAGGCAAGCATGGTTAATACATAATTCCAATCTTTTCAGACAAGTAAGAAATCCTTCTATTTAAAAAAATGCATTTATTCAACAAACATGTATTGAGTTCTTCCTCTGTGCCAAACCCTGGAGATCCGTGATGAGTTAGAAACAGTCTCTCCCTCAGGGAGCACACAGTATTTCTGCATAGAAAGAAAGCTAATACACTTAGTATAAAATTGAGGGCTTCAACTTTTTCTTATGAATCTAAATAAACTCTTATTAAAGTATAGATATTACTGTTTTTGGTGGGATTTAGATATAATCTGTAGATGGTGAATTTGACAGGGAGATATCAATAATAGCCCTGCTTGTTATAAGGCTGTGCACAGCAAAGGCGGCTGGCATATATTCCTGAAAAGAGTAGTTAGCATGTAACACTGAATTAGACAAAGAGACACGTGAATATCTTGTCCTAGGTACGTAGGCTACATGTATATTCTTTAATAGTTATTTTGACATAAGTCTGTCTTGCCTCTTTATCACTATTATGCTCTGAACATCATGTGGTAAAGTGACATGTTTGTGTGTGGGGTGGAAAACTTGCCACGTCTGAGTTCTGACAAGAGATGGAAGATTGCAATAAAAAGGTCACATTCTAGCATCTTCTCTTTCGAACTTTGGAAGTTACTCTTTTCAGATATGTAGTTTTAGCTTTACTTCAGACATTTAGTTTTACAATAATATTTGCTATACACTGATAAAAGAGAAAAAATCCATTTGAGAGCTTTATAGGCTGACGTATATGACCATTCAAAAAGAATACATGTATATGTGCAGCTGAATATGTAAAAATATCTATCGAGGATGCAATTTTGGAAGTGATTAAAAAAAGCAGTTGGATTACATATGTGATTTTGTACATCTTTATGTCAAAATTTTCTTGAATTTCAGGCTAATTACTCTTTATAATGGTCTATAGAATGTTGAAGAATTCATGGTAACTCATGCCCAAAGGATATAAAATATTAAAAACATTTATGAGGGGATTTGAAGGGCAACCAATATTTCTGTCCAGCCATGTCTAGCCACAAATGGGGTGCTGCCCACATGTCTGTCTAGCCATATATTGGGGCCCCCAAACTGATGGTTGCCAAGCCAAATTATCAGGACACAAAGTGTGACAAACAAGAAGGCAATAGATGCCCCTGGAAGAGAAAAGATCCATAACCGGTGTTCTTTCCTGCCAATCTGAATTTGAAAAAGAAAGGATAATGTGAAATTTACCTTCCTTTCTCATCCTGGCACCAAAGATAGAGATCTGGGAGAACTGACTTTGGCAAGAATTCTTAGCCTTTGCCGGCTTCTGCCAATTTCCCCAAGATGCCATCTGCAGGCTCAGGAGCCAGTTGGGTATCCCATCAGGTCTCATACTGATCACCAGAAATTGTAGGGGAGGAAAAATAAGTTTCCCTTTACTTTTTATAGTGAGTGCTTGACTGAAACCCCTTTTTCTCTAGGGCACCACGTAAATGGATAAGCTTATCTAAGATGGTTAACAGTTCTGTACTATGGCCACTGTTATTCAGGATTATCTTTGGTAAGGTTAATCTACTTGTTCAGCCTCAAAATTTTATTAACCTGAGGCCTCACACTGGATGCAGTCTGGTTCCTAAGTTGGAACCAGTCCCACCTGGATTCAGTTCGACTGCATCCAGAAAAAGAAATGCCCAAGTAAAGTCTGAAAGCTCATAATGCAAAAGCCACAGAGGTAGGATTCAGGATCTGAGAGGGACTTACCCATGACCTCCAGAGAGAGCAAGGAAGCAGCAAGCTCAAGAGACTCAAGAGGTATCTACCCATGGTTGCTCATTGCTCTTGGGGGCCACCGGGGTGTCTCCTTCAGTTCCCTCTTCTGACACCTGAACTGTTAAAAGAGAAACTGAGGCATATTAAAATTTTTAAGAGCTCATTTGAGCAATGATAGATTCAAACTGGGCAGTGCCAAACCAGAAGTGGTTAGGAATGCTCCCTGGGGAGACAGTTCTTTGCTTTGCTACGGGCTCAAAACACACAATTATTAATTCATAAAATATTCGTTCAATGACAGGTGCCAGCATTAAGCTTGGGGTTGAGGATTAAAAGATGAATAAGAAAGTCTTTGCCCTTGCATAGCTTACAGTCTAACAGATTTAAGACTCAAAGTGGGAGGTCACAAGTGAATGAAAGGAAAACCACAGACCAGAAATCTTGCCCTGTCTCTGAGATTGTACACCGTGTGGCGCAGCTTTGTGTATAAAGTTTCTCTTCTCTTAGCACATAAATTGGTTAACCCTTCTGCTCTTTCTGAAGGTTGAAGCAATTCTGGATTCATGCACCCAACTTCATTTCACTCTTCACGTAAATTGTTTTAGGAGGACATCTCTTGCTCCTAAATTATCTTTCATCCCTATGAAAGGATTAATAGCCCTGCTGATGCTAGGTAGCTAAGAACTCAGAACAAAAGTAAAATAAGGTTTTAGTTATTTAAACACTGAATGTGATGGACTGAAAGGCTGCTATGAGACTTGCATGCACCTCACAGCATGGGTCAGCAGGACAAGTTCGGCAAGGCTCACAATGGGCCCCATGCCTAAGTTAGCACTAACTGGACTTTTCCTCCCTGCAGGTGTCCAGCAGAATGATTGGGCTAGGACTAGGACTGATTTTTTGTGTGCATACTTTTTAAATTGGTGTGTTTACTGGTCATAAAAGTTCAAATTTATGTACAAAACAGTCTAAAGAAAGCTGATGTATGCAATTAGAAAATTTCTCTGTACAGATGTATATATTAGCTCTTCTAATAATTACCCTCAAAATAACTATATGAAAGAAAAGACTTAGTAAATTATAGCAATAGCTCCGACCACCATTCAAATAAAATGTTGAAATAACAAGGAAATTAAGAATTGGCCTGGATAGCTGTCCTTCATTATTCCAATCCATAAGCCACATCAGGGGGACAAAAGGCTTGCTATTGAACACTCTCCCACTCATGCCCCCATTAATTACACTGTGTGAACACAGAGACCTTTCAAAGAAATGAGTGGAAAAAGCCATCCCAATCTAGCTGAGAAACTGAATAGATGATGTTTATTTTTTCCTATTAAAAGTAAATTAGGGTTAAACTGGAATAGTAATTACCATTTATATAAATAGTATCTGTAATAAAGTATCAATTTTAGAGTGGCCAGGAGGACCTTGCAGATGAAATAAGCTCTGGACCACACTTCGACATTCTTATATACATTTAGGTGTATAAATGAACTTAGCTGCTACTTTCATTCAATCTGACATTCCTATAAGACTTAGACATAAATCCCAACAACATGAACATTTAAAAAAAACAGTAGTTTCCTTTAATGTGTAGTGGTGGGAATACTGTTCAAACCAAGTATTTTATAATCTATTTCACTGAACCCTCCCATTTGCAAATTATTTACAGGAAGTTATGTTTGAGAATATAAAGAAAAACATGAACTGATAAAAGTATCAAACACTGGTAGCACATCAGAAAAACTGTTGTTTTGTATTATTAAACTACTAACTGGCAGTACAGCTAAACTATTTTTCTGATTAAATGGGTTTTGAGTTTTTTTCTATTTAATATGAAGGCAATAATGAGTTAAAGCATGTGAATATCTTAGAGTTCTCAGAAGAAAAGAGCAATGTAAATATAATCATGATAAGAATAGTCATTAATATTTTAATATCATAAAGTGTCTTGCTGTAAGCTGATCCTTAGTTATTGATTTAACAAATGATACTCTCAGATGATTTTTTAAAATCAAACATCTTGGACATAGTGATCTTCTCTTATAGTTCTTATTACAATTAAAGCTGGGTCATAAAATTTAGCTTACACTATACTCAGATGTGCAGAGAAAAATTTATTTATTTTGTATTTAAGCTAATTTGGATTTCTTCATGGGAAGAAATATAAGTAAATGCCCAATCTACTTTAACTTTTCCAGTGCAATATTATAATCAGCCCCTTCATGTAGTGATCAGTCTATTTGCCTTCTCCTCCCCTTTTATGATAACACATAGGTACATAAACCTATGGAAGTAGCTTAAATGGCTTTGACATCAGAGGGAACTACCAATCCTGGACCCACGTGGCATCCTTTGGTAAGTGGTCATCTTCCTGGTCTACTGGTTGCCAGGGACCTCTTGGAGCCAAAGTTAGGGGAGAGGAAATTAGGGACACACTCACATCACTCTCTTGTTCTCCTCTCCCCTATTCTTTGTACCAACACTCTGGCTAGAAAAAGCAGTCTCTTCTTTCACTTCCTTTATATTGTCTTCCTTCAACTATCTAGCTGCAAGGCTTCTGCCTTCCAGGTTCCAGGTGGAAGAGGTAACAACTCTTCTAAAGGAGATCTACTAACACTAGCCAGTCTTGGGTGTTCATATGTGAAGAAGGCAAAATGGCTACCAGGATATTTTGGGATATTAAGGCAATATTAATACAATAGGTTAATGTGCAAGATTATTATATTTTCACTGAGTAACTATCTGCTTCCCAGAAATTAGGTATTAATATTTTCTTTCTCTTTTCATTTCTCCTGTAAGAAATTGTGTTCTTCCTATAGAGGATGCCTTAGGCCAACACAGTGAAAGTCAAATACATAGAAAAGTAAAAGAGAAAGCATATTAATGCTTTTCTAATTAAATTTAATATCACACAATCTTTGAGTTTTTAAAACTTGGTTTAGTTATGAGGTATTCTAATTTGAAAATGTCATGAAATGCATATTTGATTCAAGCTATAATGGTAAACATTTAAATAGTATGTATGGACTCATTTCTTTGTGCAACTCACGTCTCTGAAAACCATATTCTTTATTGTGGAATTCAAATTAGTTGTCATATATTCTTTTGGGGTACATTCTTCTTCCTCTCCTATTTCTCCCCTTTTAGTTTTACCCTTTTGCTTGAAGTTTTAAAGTCTACATTAGTCTCTGTTTTTCATACTGTTTCTCACTTAGGTTAGTATTAAAGAACCCAATGAAATTTTCTCCCCCTCTACTTAGACTCCTTTCTAACATTCCAATTTTAATTGAGTCAAGTGAATGTACTGACATTTATTACTGACAGGGTCCTGTTGTCTACATAATGTTCTAGTTTGGGATTTTGTTTCTCACATACTTGCATACTTTCCCTACTTTTTTTTTTTTAAGATTTTATTTTTGTGAGAGAGAAAGCAGGTGGGCTTGCGCAGGAGTATGAGGAGGAGCAGAGGGAGAAGCAGACTACCCTCTGAGCAGGGAGCCTGATGTGGGGCTCCCTCCTAGGACTCTAGGATCATGACCTGAGCCGAAGGCAGACGAAGGCAGACACTTAACCTACTGAGCCACCCAGGAGCCCCCTTCTCCCTACTTCTATCCATCATTCATGTAATGTAACTATACCAATCTACTTCTTCTTCTTCCTTTTTTTTTTTTTTTGGAGAAAGTCTGTAAAACTTTATTGAGAGAATTTCAACAGTGAAGTACCCCACATAAAAGTAGTTTGCATGTTTCAGCTTGTCCTTGTTTAAATCTGGGGTAGTCCTTCACCACTTCTGGCATTTTAATGGGCTCTAAAAAGGGTAGACTTGGCCCCTTGACATCAGGGTCATCTTCAGTTATACCCCCAGCCTTTGCCTGAGGCAGCTCCTGGAGATCAGTTTCCAGGTCTCGTCCTTGAGCCACACGTCCTCCTTCAACTTCCTTCCCTTGATCAGGTAGATATCCTGACTCTCAGGTGGTGCCTCCTTTTGTTTCAGTTGCTCATCACTGGGTTGCCGTGCACCCACGTGCTGGTTAGACCCTGGATCATCTTTTCTTTGTTTGGATCTGGATCTCACTTGGCCACTCATAGTTCACCCAGTTGAATTCACCTAGCGAGAAAGCTCACCACAGAGAGAACACGACTGCCTTGATGGATCTCAGCTTGGCTCATTACACCAAATCTACTTCTAATCTCATTTTCTACAGGAAGAATCCACTGGTTAATACTAGTCTGTTATGATCTTACTTTTACTCTATTGGTCTATATTACCTATTTGATTCATTATTTATTATGGAAGATTCAATTTTTATAATTTTGATGAAACATTTTTTAATTAGTCAAATTAAAATCTATTTCCACAGTTTACAAAAAGAGATATGATTTTCATATTGGTGTATCCCTATTAAAAAAGTCCTGCCTGTGGCTTGTTCTGGTTTGACCTTATATAATTTCCTTTGCCTTTATTCTATACTCATCATTCTTCATTCCAACCCATTTGTTCTCAACAACTTCAGGAAATTTTTTTTGTAATAGTAACAATACTTTATAATACAAGGAAGTGGTGGACTAGAAAAAAACATGTTTCCTATTTTAATATCTCTTATGTGATTCTGATTCTTTTGTATCCCTTGTCTCAACTCCCATTATACAGTTTCTCCCTTTCTTCTCTTTTTCAGTTATTTGGTCCCTATTCATCTCTTGTTCATAAACCTTTCTAAGATTTTTATACTTTATTATTTAGTCAATTATGTATTACCCAAATGTATCTCTAATACCTCTATACTTTAGCATGATGGGATTCTATCTGACATTGAAGTTGTTGAAATATAATTTGTATTCTTCAGTTATGTTTTTATCTCTGATTTGAATAAAAATTTTGTGAAAGTATGGATATCACTTATTTATTTTATACATTCATAAACATTAACAGAAATTCTCTAATCTCTTTCCACCATGCCCAGGAACATTTATTACTGTCAACAGAGTAGGCATTCTGGGAAATTAAAATTCATCACTATTATCAAGAACAAAGTAAACAGCATTCCAGATTCATATTTTCTAGTTTAAAAGAGCTCTTCATATGCTGTTGCTTCTCTCTGAAGTGGCCTTCCCAGTCATACAAATGTATGATTGTCCTTGAGGACTCAGCATAGTGTCATTTCCTTCGTAAAACCTCTTGTCCACTTCCATCCTAACAACCAACCTATCTTTAATATACCACTTTTGATTAAAGCACAATGCTCATCAAAGCTTGTCCCCTAATACTATATGTTTTACAATGTAATGTATTTTTCTGGCTACACATCTGCTCTTCTTCTGAGACTATGAACATTAAGCTTAAGCACTGTGGTGTTATTCATCTTTCTTTTTTTATTTTGATGAAGTCCAATTTATCTCTTTCTTTTTTTAATGTTATGTTAATTACCATACATTACATCATTAGTTTTTGATGTAGTGTTCCATGATTCATTGTTTGTATATAACACCCAGTGCTCCATGCAGAACGTGCCCTCTTTAATACCCATCACCAGGCTAACCCATTCCCCCAACCCATCCCCTCTAGAACCCTCAGTTTGTTTCTGAGTCCATAGTCTCTCATGGTTCATCTCCCCCTCCGATTCCCCCCCCTTCATTCTTCCCCTCCTGCTATCTTCTTCTTCTGCTGCTGCTGCTGCTTCTTTTTTTTAACATATAATGTATTATTTGTTTCAGAGGTACAGGTCTGTGATTCAACAGTCTTACACAGTTCACAGCGCTCATCATAGCACATACCCTCCCCAATGTCTATCACCGGTGTTATTCATCTTTATATCACCAGTGACCAGAAAAGAGTACATATTCAGTAAATACTGAATAAATCAATGGGACTCATATGAAGCTATTTTGACAAAGTGGCATTTGGTTATAGAAAGTAGTCAAAGGAAATCTTTGGAATGAAAATCACTGGAGATTTTGTTTCCTCATGTGTGCAGCTTGTTTCCTTCACTTACTCACATTTATACATATTTCATTGCATTTGTTATTTCACACATGCTTTGTGGTTGGCTATATAAATCTCTTTGGAAGCACAATGGAGTACCTTGATAATGGATAAAACTGTGCTCATAACTAGACTACCTTCTTTTGGTTTGTATTTTCTTGGTGAGAAAGTTACATGAACTAGGCGGTTCTCTCTGGATAGAACATACCTGTTCACTTTGGAACCCCTGGAAAGATACAGATCAAATTTTAAGTATAATGTAAAAAGAGAGGTTCAACATTTTTTTCCTGAACTTTAGTAGGAGACTTATTTCTTAATGCTTATAACAAAGGATAAGCTATGAATGTTAGCTACAATATCTTGGCTTTGTTTAAAATGACAAATAATTTTTTAATAAAAAGTAAATATAAAGTAATACTGATAATATATAAAGCTTGAATGTAGAAGAGATTTCCACTTCTAGCAATATGGCAAACTAGACTACCTGAAAAACCTTAACTGGAAGAAAGAATGATAGATAAAAACATAATACGTAATACAAAATAAAATAAAGTGCAATACACAAACATTTAAATGAAACTCATGGCTGACTTTACTAGGAAAAAAGGATAGCATTGTGGATCAAAAAGAAAAATAAAATACCTTGAGAAGAAAAGATGTGAGCTGATGCTGAGCCTCACCAGTGCTTGCTATCCTGAGAGAACTAGCCAGTCTGGGTAACTAGGAGATTGAGTTTTAACACCCAAGGAGCAGAAAAGAGAGTTAACTGACTCTCTTTTAACTGAGACCCAGTTTAGTTTACCTAATAATGCCAGAACTCTCAACTAGCTACCTGTAGGGAAGTGGTGGACTAGAAAAAATCCACCCCCTGGGGAAAAAAAAATGACTTGAAAGACTGACTTTTTTGGACTGTTCTGTAGGTTGAATTGTTTTCCTGTGATAATTCATAAATACAGGTTTGGGATTTGAATTTACCCTACCTACATGATCTGGTAACATTCGGTAAGGAACTAACATAAAAGTGTTCAAGAGCCCATAATACCCCTGAAAAGACTTTGAAATCAAACAAACAAACAAACAAAAACCATACTGAAGATCTGTTTTAACCCAAGTTATTGAAGAGTCAAGCCCCAGTGAAGATTAGTTGAGTCCAAAATTATAAGAAAAAACACAAACAGTGCAATATGAACAAGAGTCAGTAGGTTCAGAGTAGCACTGTCTCCTGATCCACTGATTCTGTCTCCACAGAAATAGTGAAAAGAAACTATTAAATATTTTTTAAATGTTAAAAATCATGAGTAAATATTTATAAAAATAGGAATTGAGCAAGATATCATGACCAAAAGACTTATAGTTTTGAAAAAAAAATCAAATAGATTTTGAGAAAAGATATTTTCTTTAAAATTGTATGTACTGATAAGATGGTTATTTAAGATATTATATATATACAAATATATTACTCAGAAAGAGAAATATAGAGATAAGGATATTGAAAACCTGAGACATCTATCAGACTGACTGAGAAATTCAACAATTTGTAGACATTCCTTAGCTGAAAACAGAAAATAAAACTGCCTGTTCAAAAGATAACATCTGATAATTTTAGTATTGATGAATGACAGAAATCCTCTTATTTAGGAAACATTGGAGGCAAGGTAAGTTGAGAGAGAGAGAAAGAGAAAGAGAAAGAAAGAAATTCAGTAACTTCAGTAACTTCAGTAACTTCAGTTACAGGTTGTTTGTTGTGTTGTTTTTGGCTATGTTGGTGTGATTGATCAATAGATCTTGAACTTTAACCAATTTTTATCCAGTGTTACTGGATAAATTCTTTACCCCAGATGGCATCACTGTCATGTAATGGCAGCTTTCAGATTTATAAATATAATGTCCTGGTGGAAGAGCCTCTTGGAAAGCTATTTTCAAACAGTGCTCTCAGAAGTCCTGTGAAATTTAACACTGGGTGGGGAAGAGTTTGAGATGAGAGGGCAGAGTTCTCAGGGTATTCCCAGTTCAACTACAATGATTCCTTTATTTAACTGTTTATACATTAAACTTCTTTACATAATAGGAATTGGGGGGGGTTGGATATTGCTATTCTTAACCACAGCTACTTTTAATAATGCAATTAGTAATTGTAGGAACATTTTAATTATTTGTGTAGGCCACATTCAGCAGTAAGAGAAGGGGTATGCTTAATTGTTCTGTATAATAAAGAACAACATACTTTTGTGCTGTAGAGCACTCTGCTAAGAATGGTGAGAAGAAAGGAAGGAGGAAGTCTATTGCATTCCTGGACCAATTCCCACTTTGGGCTGGGGGTTCCCAACACACCAACAAATAATTCTTGGAACACCAGCTGGGTGTCCTATAATTCAAATCAATTCTGACCCTACCTACCCAGAGGTTAAGGGTTCAATCTACAAGACTGCCCCTCCTCCTGGTTCCCATTTCAGATTTCAGTTGCAAGTCTAGTTACCTCTGCTTCTGACTGACAAGCTACAGATTGGAGGTTCCCATGATCTCCTCCTTGGACTTCAGCAGCCAGTCCGAAGTCCAGGTTGTTAACAACTGGCTAGAAATCAAAGGTTCCAGTGACTTCCTTGGGTTCAATTAATTTGCTAGAGCAGCTCACAGAACTTAGAGAAACATTTTACTTACTAGATCACAGATTTATTATAAAAAGATACAATTCAGGAACAGCCAGATGAAAGAGATTAATTGGGCAAGGTATGGGGGAAGGGAAGAGGAGCTTCCATGTCCTCTCCAAGTGCTCCATTCTCCCCAAATTTCCATGCACTCACCAACCCAGAAGATATTTGAACCCTGTCCTCCATGGAGGCTTCATTACAAAGTCATGATTTATTAAATCATTAGCCAGTGGTGATTGATTTAATGTCAAGGCCCTCTCCCTTCCCGTGGAGGTAGAGGTTGCTGTGAGACTGAAAGTTCCAACCCTTTAATCCTTGCTTGGTTCTCCTGGCAACCAGTTTACTTCCTTAGGTGGTGTCCAAAAGTCACCTCATTAACATAACAAGAAATACCTTTGTCTCTCAATACTTCAGAAATGTGAAGGGTTTTGGGAGCTGTGACTGTAGCTTATTGAATTATGAATGCTCCTTACAACTTACATGGCTCAGAGAGCTTAGAAGATGTTTGACAACGTTCTTAGAAGTTCTCTTAGAAAAGGGGCAAAGAGGTAGAGGAATCCATAAAAATGCTACCACCAAAATTTGTATAAATATAAGAGGAGAGTCTGACTTCCATCGGGCATAGAGTTTTAAGAAGTTGGAAGTGTTGAACCAACAGTTTTAGAGTGCCCAACTGAAATCTGGGATACATGGGCAATATTTCATTTGGAGAAAGGATTTTGTGCTTAGTTTGAAAACTATTCCTGTAGGTAAATAATTCTTAGAATTGCATGCTGTTTTGAACACAGGAGACATGCCACTTTCCATATACCATAAAAATTTTTTACGGTCATTGAATCTACTACAAGACAAAAAATTGGTTTAGCCTAACCCCTTCCTGGCTGTATTAGAGGCAACCTCCATACTAATGGAGTGGATATCATAGTCATAAAATAATTATTGATATCAAGAACTAAGTGGGATCAAGAAGGGCCCTTGGCATGGGAACTTTAGCTACTTCACACTTCAAGCTTCTGCTATATAATGTGACTTTCCCTAGGTGCACTGTTTGCTAGTCAACACATGATTCCTCTATTCTAAACCACTTCTAACATGATACCTAGTAAAAACTTGATGGCCATTTGCTGAGTGAATAGTTGAATGAACAAATGAACGGATGCATGTCATTTGTTCATGCATCCATTCATTTGGATGAATAAAGAACACATGTTCTTTATTGCTAAAATCTTTCTAAGCTATTTTTCAGGGATTTTTTTTATCATGAAGGGAGAACTATAAATGTAAATCTTATAGTATTTGGCTAACTATAAAGGCAACAACAGTATTTAATAACATCACCTCTGGTAGTAGAATTTGGACGTGAACTTAAATAATAGTCACACAAGGTGTGTGACACACACTTATGCATGGTCGTGATTGGAGAACCTGGGGAGTCTTATTTGTATAAGATACAGGAAACTTCTAAGCTCATTCTAAGAAAGAGAGAGTGAGGAAAATAAATCTGAGGATAGGCTGAGATTAAAGAAGATGGGCAATTTTGGGCCTATGTTGATTATATTTACCTTTAGTCTGAATGGTTTCTTTTTCCTCTTTTCCCTCCCTCCCCTCTGCTTTTTTGCAAGAGTACAGAAGAGTGGAAATTAAAATAAAAATATTTGAAATAGTGACTTCATTAAAATGGCATTGGTACCATAAGTCAGCAATATTCTGGGATCCATGTAGGAAAAATGTGAATAAAGGGAGAGTGATGTTCCTTATTTGTGCAGAGAACCCTAACCACAATGAAGCCACCTTTTAGACATCTTAGACCCTAGACCGTTGACTGGTGGCATCAGTGGTAGAGGCCCTTTTGGTACAGGAGTATGGCAATCAAAGACAGGCATTTGTCTTTGTTAAAATGTTCAGACTACCCAAAGCAATCTACAGATTTAATGCAATCCCTATCAAAATACCAACTGCATTTTTCACAGAACTAGAACAAATAACCCTAAAATTTGTATGGAACCATAAAAGACTCCGAATGGCTAAAGGAATCTTGAGAAAGAAGAACAAAACAGGAGGTATCACAATTCCAGATTTCAAGATACACAACAAAGCTGTAGCAATCAAAACAGTATGGTACTGGCACAAAAATAGACACAGAGATCAACAGAACAGAATAGAGAGCCCAGAATTGGTCAATTAATCTATGACCGAGGAGACAAAATATGCAATGGGGAAAAGACAGTTTCTTCAATAAATGGTGTTGGGAAAACTGGACAGCAACATGTAAAAGAATGAAACTGGACCACTCTCCTACATCATACACAAAAATAAACTCAAAATGGATTAATGACCTAAATGTGAGCCCTGAAACCATAAAAATCCTAGAAGAGAGCATAGGCAGTAATTTCTCTGATGTCAGCCATAGCAACATTTTTCTAGATATGTCTATCTAGGTAAGGGAAACAAAAGCAAAAATGAACTACGAGAACTACATCAAAATAGAAAGCTTTTGCAGAGCAAAAGAAAACCTACTGAATGGGAGAAGATAATTGCAGATGATATATCCAATAAAGGGTTAGTATCCAAAATATATAAAGAACTTATACAAGTCCATGCCAAAAAACCCCAATACTCCAATTAAAAAATGAACAGACATTTTTCCTAAGAGATATACAGATGGCTAACAGACACATGAAAAGATACTCAACATTTCTCATCATCAGGCAAATGCAAATCAAAACCACAATGGGATATCACCTCACACCTGTCAGAATAGCTAAAGTCAAAAACACAAGAAACAACAAATATTGGTGAGGATGTGGAGAAAAAGGAACCTGCGAGCACTGCTGGGAATGCAGACTGGTGCAAGAAGATGGTATGGAGTTTCCTCAAAAAATTAAAAATGGAATGGCCTTATGATGCAGTAATTCCACTACTGGGTATTTACCCATAGAATACGAAAACACTAATTTGAAAAGGTATATTCACCCCTATGTTTATTGCAGCATTGTTTACAATAGCCAAATTATGGAAGCAAGTGTCCATATATACATGAATGGATGAAGAAGATGTGGTATATATACACAATGGAATGTTACTCAGCCATAAAAAAGAATGAAATATCTTGCCATTTATACCAACATGGATGGATCTCAAGGGTATTATGCTAAGTGAAATAAATCCATCAGAGAAACACAAATACCATATGTTTTCACTCATATGTGGAATTTAAGAAACAAAACAAATGAACAAAGGAAAAAAACAGACAGACTCAACTATAGAGAACAAACTGATGGTTACTAGAGGGGAGGTGGGTGGGAAGATGGTTGAAGCAGGTGAAGGGGATTAAGAGTACAGTTATCATGATGAGCACTGAGTAATGTATAGAATTGTTGAATCACTATATTGTACACCTGAAACTAATATAACACTGTATGTTAATTATAGTGGAATAAAAACAAAGAGTCATCTGTCTACCCATTCATCCATGTACCCATTCAACAAAGATTTAATGGGGCTGCAGACAATGTACTAAGAATTTAACTGAGTAACACAAATCCCTTTACTCAAGAAAGCGTTGGACCAAATGGACAAGCAGATCAGTACTTCCAGGGCATTATGCAAGAGGAATGTACTGTGTAATATAAGAATATTTGGATGGGCAGTCAAGACTAGTCAGAGATTTCTCAGACCTGGGCCAAAACCTGAGTGGTAAAGGAGTAGATGTTAGAAGAATGTTTTCATGGCGGAAGGAATAGTGATTGTGAAGCTCACAGATGTGAGACAAAATTAAGTTGCAGAATATTTTGGAAAATTGCATGCCATTATCTCCTGAATCCTTCTTTGGGTTTATTTAAATAAGTCATGAGATTCATAAAGTATGAATTCTAAAATACCCAGAAGAAATAGGTACATTTCTTCAATTTGGTTTCTTAACTCCTTTGTGCTTCTTATGTCTCTTACTACTCCACTTTTTAATATTGACTCTGTATTTCTATTAGTTGCTTCTCTTTTCAGCTGGCATTTTATAGTATCTTAGGTCAAAGTTTGTGTATGCTAAGCAATTACTGTGAATCTTTTTTTTTTTGGATCATTAAGAAAGCTCCAAAACTTTTTTGTCCTCACAGCACCTCAATCATTGCCTGTGCATAACAAAAACCAATTTCTTTATTTTTATATAAACTTCCTTAGCTTAAAAATTTACAAATCTAACTAGATATTGTTTGTTTAGATGGTCTTGGTAGTTATGTTCCTTAGCTGACCACCTCATAAGTGGGCAGTTTCTATAATGAAATGAAATATGAAATGATGTTAAAATTTTGTGAGGTGCTCTGATATCCATTCCAGGTGCCTGTGATTCAGGTAGATATTTTTGGCAATGTTCTGCAAAATTGGAAAAACATTGCTCTGTGGGTTTCTGAGAAACATTTGCAATTTTTCTCATGTGCATTGTGCTAGTAGCAACTTCTAATCAGCAGGAAACACAGGGCATGAGTAATTTATCCATTAAGTGAGTCACATAAGGCAAGCGGAAAAGAGAGATTTGTTGATGCTTAAAAGTGATATTTTTACACTTCGGTCAAAGATTATTTCTCATAAATGTTTTAACATACGCAAAGCTGGAAGTGTTTTGGTTCAATTGTTAGTGAGGTAACAAAATCTCAGTATTTTTAATGTGAATTTTTTAAAACAACTCAAAAAGAGCTGTGGGTATTTTCCTCAGGACTACTAAAGAATCACTTTTGAGTTGAGATGCCAGGGTTTTAAAATAACTTTTGAAAAATAAGAAAAATCATTTAAGTTTACCAATTAATCTAGAAATAAAGCTTAAAAACCAAAGAACAAAAATGAAAGAACTCAAATGTTAGAAATCTTCTAATTAGGAATTTTAAAACCAAAATTTTGAAGAACAATTATATTTATATCACTACCTAGTTTTCTGCATTACTTTCGCAATTTTTTATTTTGAAAAATTCAAATACTGGGGAGGGAAGGTTCTATGGTGAGCGCTGTGAATTGTGTCAGACAGATGAATCATAGACCTGTACCCCTGAAACAGATAATACATTATATGTTAATCAAAATAAATAAATTAAAAAAATAAATCCTTTTTGCTTAAAGCAAAAAAAATAAATAAACAATAGTCACGTCAACATATGACCTTTTTTAAAAAAAAAAGAGTTGTAAGAATAGCACATTCACCAAAGGGTAACATTTAATCACATTTGCTTTGTCTTCCTCAAATATTTCAGCATGTGACTTCAAAAAACAAGGATACTCTTCCTACTTTACTACATTAAAATTATTACAACCAGGAAATGTAACATTGAAAAATACAATTATTTAATATATAGTCCATATTCAAATTCCTCCAATTATCTGAATAAAATCCTTCATAGGTTTTTTGATCCAGAGTACATTAAGAATAACACATTGTATTTATTTTAGTCTATTAATAAAGTAAAGCTTTGTTGACTATTCATTTATATGTAAGCTAAATTTATCACACCTAATTGAAGTAGGAGAGACACCATCTTGACAGCATCTTAGCCAAATCTCAAAACAGAGTGAAGCTCAAATGGTTCTAAATTGGAAGAATGCACTTCAATATGGATTAATGTAATTTTTTTCTCATGATTTGATTGAAGCTAAACATTTTTTCCAGGCATACCACAAAGGTGATTTTTTTGTCCTCTGTACAGAATATGATGTTATTTGTTCCATTATTGGTGACATGTGGCTTGATCATTTGAATAAGATGTTATTTCTCAGTTTTATTCATTGCACAAGTTCTTTTTAATAAGTAATCTGTAGGGAGAAACTTTATGTGGCTATGACCATCATGACCTGCATATATTCACCAGTATTATCAGCACCCATTATTTCTTTATTATTTTGATAGGTAAAAAATAATACATTTTAAATTCTGTAATTTTTTTAACATTTGTTAATTGATTTGTCCATAAGGAAGAGCTTTTCCTTTTCCTTACTTTGTAATTATCATTATTTAACAACAATATAGACTTTCATTTCCTTTCTTACTCCTTTTTTTTTTTTTAAAGATCTTATTTATTTATTTGAGAGATAGAGAGAGCTAGTGAGAGAGAGCAAGAGCAGGGAGGATAGGGAGAAAACAGGCTCCCCAAGGGCAGGGAGCCCAATGGGGGGCTCGATCCCAGGACCCCAGGATCATGACCTGAGCCTAATGCAGACACTTAACTGACTGAGCCACCCAGGTGCCCCTTCTTTCTTATTTCAATGAATTATATTCTTATTTATATTTATACCCAAACAGTCCTACATTTGGCTAGTGGGAGCCCATTCAGGCTGGCTTCAGGATCTTTTTGACATGTTCCCATCATTTTTTAAAGGAATTCCTTACTTTCTGTAACAAGGAGACCTTCTAGCCTTACCTTATAATTTCCCTGCCTTAGCCCTGGAATCAGCATTTCTCCAAGCAACCAGAGATTTTACTCCTATCCATTTCCATGCCGTTGTCACCCAGCCTTATGGGTAGTCAATTTCACTGGCTTTAAGTTTTTCATTTCCTGTATTTTTCAAAATTAAGGCATTACTTATTAAATATTTCTACTCTTCTTTCTTATCCAAAAAAGCAGTACATTATGGATACTTTGTTGAACTTAATTTTTTTTTTCATGAAAAGAGTCTATCCTGGAAATTACTACATATGAGTTCATAGAAACTTCCTTTATATTTTTGTTTAAAGTTGCATAATACTTTATTTTGTGGTGAACAGTCATTTATAGAGTCAATCCTCTATTTGTCAGTTATATTTTTAAATTGTATTTTTGTAAATGTTTTTTAAGGGTAAATTCCTAAAGTGGGATCTTTACAAAAAAGGGTAAACACTAGGAAGTTTTGTTGGATACTGCCAAAGTTTTCCCACAGAGCTGTATCTATTTTGTATTCATACCAGCAATACATGAAAGTACTTGTCTCCCACGACCTTCAAACAGTGTTTTCAAACTTTTGTGTTTTTGTCTATCTGTTAAATAATATACGGACTCTTAGTATAGATGAGATTAACATGCATTTTTAAAAAAATCATGAAAGATTAAATATTTTTGTATGTTTAAAGGTCACTTGTATGTCTCTTGTGTCTCCTTTTGTAAGCTATTTATATTTTTTGCTCTTATTTTTATTATTTTCCCCTGTAATTTAAAATGTTCTTTAAATATTTGGAGTGATCACCTTTTAGCTGTGATATATATGGCAAATATTTTCCCTTCTATGATAGGTTTCAATGTTTTTTGGGGGGAGGGTGGAGGAGCAAGCATGCAGAATTTTTTTCAATATTTCCTTTTCTTGTATTGGAATTTTGAGTTATAGTTAGACTTTTTTTTTTAACCTAGCTTATAAGGAATACACTTGTGTTTTTTTTCTCTAGTAATTGTATGGATTTATCTTCTATATTTAGATCACTGATCCATTTGGAGTTTATTTTTTACTCTTTTTCTTTTCTGATTCTTATGGGTCTTAATTTTTTCTTCTAAACTAATTTCATGGGCAATACTTACAATATTTTCTGAAGTAAGAGCGGAGATAGAAACTATTCTTGTCTTGTTCCTGAATTTGATGGGCGTGCTTCTATTTCTTCCACATTAAGATGCTGGCTTTAGGGCACCTGGGTGGCTCAGTTGGTTAAGCGACTGCCTTCGGCTCAGGTCATGATCCTGGAGTCCCGGGATCAAGTCCCGCATTGGGCTCCCTGCTCAGCATGGAATCTGCTTCTCCCTCTGACCCTCTTCCCTCTCGAGCTCTCTATCTCTCATTCTCTCTCTCTCTCAAATAAATAAATAAAATCTTAAAAAAAAAAGATGCTGGCTTTAGGGCTGAATATATAGTATATGTATCTGTGTATATTTCTATATTATTGAGTAAATTTTAATCAGGAATGGGTGTTGGATTTTATCACAGGCTTTTCTCTATAGAGATAGTTATATATTTTTTCTTTTCATAGCTATCAATATAGTATCAAATTAATTTCAATCTTTGCATTTATTAAACTTTAATTAGTCATGATATATTATTTTCTTAATGTAGTATTAGATTTTATTTGCTAATATTCATTTAGAATTTTTTGGATTGATATTAGTAAGTAAAATTAGTCTGTGCTAATGTTTTCAGTTTAGGAATCAATGTTATTTTTGCTTCCTAAAAATATTTTTAAATGTTTCTTAATTTTCTATGCTCTGTAATAATTTGTGCAGCATTAGAATTATCTAGTTACTTAAGTGTTGATAGAATTTCCTGTGGAATCATTTGGACCTGGTACCTTTCTCTGAGAGCAGTACTTTAATAACTCTCTCAATTTTTCTGTGTCTCTGCCTCTCTTTCTCCTCTGTCTCCCTCTCTCTCTGTCTCTCTTTTTTTCTCCCAGCCTGGTTTTATGGAAATTATCTGTTTAAACTTTCTATTATTATCAAGTTGATAATAATAGAAATTTATAATTTATATCAAGTGTGATAAATTATATTTTGCTGAGATGTTATCTATTTCTTCAAAGTTTGGGCATTTATTTGCATAGGGTTGTGCAAAGTATTCTCATAACATTATTAAATCCTTCTGTTTCAATGGCTATTTTATCTTTGTTCTTAGCCTTTGTTCTTTATTGTTCTGATTTGTTTTAATCTTAGAGATTAAATTAGAGACACAATTAAATATATTTAGTGCTCAAAATCAGCCCTTTTGCTAAAGTTTCTCCAATTATCTCTCCCTCTCTCTTTTTTTTTTGCAGCAAAAGAGCCTACTATTTCATTGTGTTTTTCATTATGTTATTATTCCAATAGTATAATGGGGGTTACATGTTTCAAGGAATAAAACTGCTTTATAATAATAGGGGATTTTTTTCCATTACCTTTTAAGTAGGTCCTGTTACAATCTTTTCTCATCACAGTCTCTTCCCAAAACAATGAATGAGAATAAAAAAATTCAGAGAATGATAATTATAATCAAAAATAAATATCCTTAACAGTATCTTATGCATTATTTCAAAGATCTTACATTTTTATTTTTCCCTATGCAATGATTTCTTAAAAGAAAACAATTTACATTTTTACATGGTGTTTTAATTCAGTCCTTTTTTTAATCTCTAATTTTATTTTTTAAAGTTTTTATTTAAATTCCAGTTAGTTAACACAGTGTAATATTAGTTTCAGGTGTACAATATGGTGATTCAACACTTCCACACATCCCCCAGTGCTCATCACAACAAGTGCTCTCCTTAATCCCCATCACCTATTTCACCCATCCCCCACCAAACACCCTCCCCTCTGGTAACATATCAGTTTGTTCTCTATAACTAAGAGTCTATTTCTTGGTTTGCCTCCCTCTCTCTTTTTCTTTTTCCCCTTTGCTGATTTTTGTTTCTTAAATTCCCCAAAGAGTGAAATCATATGTATTTATTTTCCTCTGACTGACTTATTTTGCTCCAATTATCTCTTGACTGGACTGAACTGGTAAAGGAATGTGTAAGAATGCTCATAGAATATTCCTGGAGTTCTTACATGATTATACAGTTTTCTATAGACTTGACACTTGAAAAACTCTTCTGCTGGATTTAAAGTCCTTAGTGCACACTTTTTTTCCTTGAGTTATGAAACCTAAACCATCCTACCTTTGTCTTGGTTTAGATGTCCTGGTCTAAGATGCTCATGCCATCAGATTTTCTTTCACTGATACCAGACACTTTTTTTGCCTCAATTTTCTGAGGATAATTTTCTTTATCTTTAAAGAAAGAATTGGAATTAAATATTAAAGGGCAGATTTTTTTAGGTATATGGTAATGAATTCAATTTTTGAATTATGGCTTAAAACATTTTCAATTACTTCATTTTATTCTTTAACATCTCCAGTTATGTATATCTTTTATCTTTTTTGCATCTCTTTCTATTTGATCAATTTCTCTCTGAACACGTTTCTTTCATTATTTTGATCCTTTTTTTAGTTATTATCACACCTTTCCTGAATGTTCCTTATTAACTTCGAAGTTTAAGGTTTCCTCTTTTGGAGGCTATGTCATTTAGTTTATTTTTTCAAGATGATTTTGTCTTTTTCTTTAATTTACTGCCTGAGCTTGATCAACTCTCATTTCACATGCTGACATGTTAATATTTATCTTAATATGAAAAAAATATTTTCATAGTGACTTAACCTAAACATCCATTTCTCTTCTGAATTTTGGAATTTATAATTCAAGGGTTTTTTTTATACAAGTGTTTATTTAAGTTTGTTTAATTCACTTTGGAGTGTTGTGTTGAAGTTTTACTTCAATTAATTAGTCAATTAATTAAGTTGCTTATGAGTCTTTTTTAGAATTTTTATCACTTGAGATGTTTTGATTCTCCTTGTTTGTTTTCTTTTTTATTAGTTCTGTATGGAAGTAAATCTACAATTTTCTGATGATTCAATGTTTTAAAAAAATTACTCTGGATTGGCAATGAGACTTTCAGATAACTAATTAGATTACTCAATTCAACTATTCTCTTTTCTATTAATATACTGAAGCACAGTTTTAACAGATAGTGCTAATTTCAAGGAAAGAGGTTTCGATTTGTCTTTGATTCTATCAAGCTTTTTTTTTCTTTCTTTAGAAAAACAAATTTTCTTTTTCTTATACATTCTTGCCCTTCACAATGAAGTCTCCAGTATGTGCCTCCCCTTTCCCTATTCACTTTACTCTCCTAGAAGTGGTGACATAAAATTAATGAAACAAAATATTGTAGAAGAAAAGAAACAAGTGAACACTACTAAAAATACTACTTGGGTAAAATTGACAGAATGATGAGGCTCAAATAACAGATGACACAACTTACACTGGCTTAAATATAGTTGGATTTACTGTCTCTCATTACAAAAGGCCAAGCTGGGTTACTCCCATGACTTATTGTTCTCAAAGGCATAGGTTATTTTAAAATTTTTTATTTATTTGAGAGAGAGAGAGAGAGACAGAGCGAGCATAAGCAGGGGGAGGGGCAGAGGCAGAGGGAGAAGCCGACTCCCGCTAAGCAGGGAGCCCAATGCGGGGCTCCATTCTAGGATCCTGGGATTATGACCTGAGCCAAAGGCAGAGGCTTAACCGACTGAACCACCCAGGCGCCCCTCAAAGGCAAAGGTTATTTTAAACTTCACATTCTCACATTGAATTTTGTTTTCAGCTTTGGCCCTTTATAGTCTTAAACACACTTGGAGAAAAGTGTTTCTATGTAAGAAATGCTCAAGGCCGAAGAATGTCCTTTTCTTGGGTCCCCTTTTAAGAGTGAGGCAAACTTTCCCAGAACTTTTACTTTTCCCTCCCTGCCTCAAACCTACTGTTTTTCCTTCATGTCTTTGTCCAGATTTCATAAAATCATATGTAATTTTACCAATGTTCATTTTTAGATAAATCAATATTTTCTTGTCCTGAAGCATCAGGTATTTAAACTCTGTGTTCTTTTGAAAGGAAGAAAGGGTATGAGATGATTGCTGACTAACTCACCAACTGTTTCTGACATGGTTAATAAGCACAATAAATTCTAAAACTAAAACTAAAACTTAAGTGCATTTAATTGCAGATAAAATAATAAATAGAACAATCTAAGAATCTGAAGGATAATAACCTTGAAAAATCTTAGAATAATATAAGAATTATAGAATAATAGAGTAATCTTTGGTAAGTATCTGAAAGATAGTGTTGTTTTTTAAAAAAGATTTTACTTATTTTTTGAAAGAAAGAGAGAGTGTGTGTGCAAGAGAACACGAGTGGGGGAGAGAGTCAGAGAGAGAGGGAGAAGCAGACTCATGACTGAGCAGGGAGCCTGACTAGGGGCTTAATTCCAGGACGCTGGGATCATGACTTGAGCCTAAGGCAGTGAGCCACCCAGGTGCCACTGAATGATAATATTCCTAGAACATTCAGTAGAGTTCTTAATGATTTTTCTCTCTAGATTAGAATAACTACAGAAAGTCTTTGAGAAGAAATTCACAGCATAGAAAACTTAGTCCTTTACTTATTTCTAAAAACTCAACTCCCCAAATTTGGAAGCTTACACCTGTGGACAGTTGATATCAATCATCTGTTAATGGTGATCCTTCTGTCTACAAACTTACAAAGCTTATGCCAAATTTTCCCCTTACAAAACATAGTGTTCAAGAAAATATTAAAAATCATTTAATTGTAAACTTATTTATTGGGAGTCACATATGAAGAGACAAGGGAATTGAGCATTATTTTCTCCCAAGTTCTTGACCTTTTTTGGGGAGGCTGGCCTTTAGAAATTGTGCCTCCATAGCCTTGATGACTGGGCCATGGCCCAAGAGACCATAACTGCATTGTAATAGATAGTCGGACAAGGCTTTCTCCCTCCTGACTTGAGATCCCAAAACCCTAGTTGGCTATTCAACCAATGATTTGTGTTAGGATGAAGTGGTGTGAACCATATTTGGTCAGGTGGATGGAAAAAAAGAGAAAGGCAGTCTGCTGAGAAAGATAAAAATGAAGTAGACATGTACAGAGAAGAAAAGATGAAAGTGTGTAGTCTAAATGAGAGAGAGAGGACAATGAAGAGAGAGAGAGAAAGAGAGAGAGAAAGAGAAGGGGGTGGGCGAGAGGAAGAGGTAGAGAGAGAATCCCAAGCATGCTCCACGCTCAGCATAGAGCCAGTTGCAGGGCTCCATCTCAAGACCCTGAGCTCACGACCTGAGCCTAAATCAAGAGGCTGATGCTTAATTGACTGAGCCACCCAGGTGCCCCTCTCAATTTTATTTTGACTTAAGTTAGTTTTGGCAGATTTCTGCTAATAGCAACCCAATAATCCTGACTTATTCAATCTATTGTTCTATGAGAACAATATTCTCGTGCTAATGTTTCTATGGTATGTGTGAGAATCAATTTTAGAGTTAAAATGATCCTAAGATATCATAATTTCATAGATTTAGAACCCTAGAGAGGTTAAAATATTACATAGATGGTTGAGGATCCTGACAGCCTCAGACTCCTGATTTTACAAATACCAGCATTTATAGAAAATTAAAACAAAGATTTGGGAATAAACAAACCACTTTTTGCTTTTCTTCTAATACCAGCTCATTTTCCAGTGATACTCTTCTAACAAACTATTACTTCAAATTAAAAAAAAATTAATTTTGAAAGAAACCCAACCTAATGAAAATAGAGATTCCATTCCCTGCACCCAGATATACCAGACATTTTGACATATTTACTTCATGTATCTTTTTTAAAGACATAAGATAGTCAAAATCTAGTCAAAACAGTTTTAAAAGATAATTTTAGAGCAAGTAGTCTAGTATGTATACTTTTATAAACTCAGACCCTCTACTAACTCAGATATAATTATATAGTCTAATTGTTTTCTGAGTTTCCTAAATAGAAATGTTTAAAGTACATTACCAACATGGGATTCATTTTACTTTCTTTTAATTGAAAATAATTTCATATTCATCCCAAAATTAAAAAAAAATTATGCTACTGAACGCACTTAGATGTACTTTACTAGCAACAGATTGAGGTATATCTTTACATATTTATATTTGTATATTTTTTATAGTTTTGGAAAATAGTCTTTAGTTTTAGCTTCCTCACCTTTTCTCATCTTTAGCCTTTGCTTGAAGCTAGGTATCATTCAAAACCAGTAGCAATCAGTATTCTTTTCATTCTTGTTAAAACATAGCATTGATCTGTAATACATGGGGATTAAGAATATCAAGGGAGAACACTTAAAATACAGTGGCAATGAATTTATATAGTATTTATGTGACTATCAATATTCTTTCAAGGGATTTACATTGTAATTGAAGATTAGTTGAGCATAAGTTAATAAACTCTTAAAGTATTAGCCAAATCTTCTTACGTAAGACTCTAAGACATTCTTTCCAATTTTAAAAAAAATAGTAGTAATCAAATATGATGCCCCTAGAGATATGCTACAGGGAATCCATACTATTCTTTCCTCAAATAATAAAGTAGTACAATATTTTCTAATTTTCTTCCTTATTCACCCTAGTGTATATATTTGTCAGAATATAAAAATTATAAACTTTTATCTACCATTTGATTGTTTTCTTCCTATTTGCCTTATTTTATTTGTTTGCTTTTATTTATTAGCCACTTTTAATTTTGATATAATTGGGAATAATTTCAAACACAGAGTTGCAACAGTAGCACAAAAACTCCTATACATTACAGTATAATTATAAAAAGCACAAATCTTAACATTGACACAATACCACTATCTAATCCACAGTCCATATTTAAATTTCTTCCATTGTCCTAACAATGTTCTTAATAGCTATTTTTTCCCCCTCCATCAGGATAACTCCTTATATTTAGTTGTCATATTTCTTTAGTTTTATTTAATGTGGAGTTCTTCCTCAGAATATCTTTGTGCTTTATAACCTTGACATTTTTGGAGAGAATTGGCTAATTATTTTGTAAAATGTTGCCAGTTTGGGTTTACTAAAGCTTTCAGATTATTAGAAATTCCTGTGTTTAATTATATTGCAATGTACTTTCGAAAGTTGAATTATTTTTTCTTGAGAGCTAAGCTGATCTAGCTTAGTCATTCATGAAGGACATTTGCTGTATAGGTTAAGATATTCAGGCTTTGGAGTCAGACAGATTTAGATTTACTTTCTACCTTTTCTGACAATTAGTTTTACTCATCTTCTCCAAGCTTCAATTTCCTAATCTGTAAAATAGGGAAAATGATGAATTCTCAAAGGGGTTGCTGGAAGGATTAAATGAGATAACATATGCAAAGCATTTGGTAAAATGCCTGGCATGTAAACAAAGCTCCATAAAGGATTGGGCACATTATTATGTTTGCCAATGGAAAGTAACATGAAAAAACTGACAAGCTAGTTTAGTGGCATTAAATAAATGATAGCACTGATATTTTGGAGAGGAGGAAAGTGAGTGAAATTACGTTTTTCATCTGAAGGCCTTTGAAGCATTTACGTTTTCAAGTTCCAGTGTTAGGTCTTTTTTAATGTCTCATTTTTCAGTGTATAGGACTTTATATTTAATTTTCCAAAAGCAAAATATCTCAGTTTATGTTTTAATAATTTCCTTTTGAAGTAAAAATCATAGCTAAGGGAATTTCTTTCTGATAGTGTAGAATTTAAAACAAGGATTTCCTGTTTTATTTTATTTATTTGAAACTAATTGTATATTTGCTTATATGCTATATATTACTTATATGCTTATTTACTTACATAATAGTATTTTCTCAAGGTAGATCAAGAAAGCCCATTTAGCCATTAAGGTAGCTGAATAGCCAATAAGAGTAACAGCTTTGATTTGGGCTGTGGGAATAGGGATTTTTTCAAAGCAGGAGACAGGAGAAAGAGAAGAAAATACACATTTTTAGCTTATTGCTTGATGCAGGATTGATGTCATGAATTATCTTGACCTAAGCTGTGTCTGTATTTGGCAAGCTTCCATGAGCCCTTCTGGCCATAAATTCTACTTCCTGGTGATCCTCTGTCCCAGTGGGTTAAGCTTGTAACATATGACAAATTTGTTACAGCCTTTTCTGCCCTGCCTGTTCATATACAACTCTCCTTTCCTCTTGGGTAAAGAACTCAGGTATTTTTCAGAAAATTACTCCATCAGTAAGGAATTTGGGATTCTTTATATTTATTTAAATTTTTCATATTTACATTTAAAGATAATATATGTGATAATTAAAATAAATTCCTAATTGGCTATTTTCCAGGCTTTGTGTTTAATAGATAGTTTTTGACAAGTTGGGGCCAACTTGTATCCTGAAGTCATGTTCTGTGGAGTCTATAGTCTAATCTGATACTGCTCTTGATATCTTAACTTCCTCTAGTTTTGAAGATGTAAGCATTATTAGTGTATTTAGCCACAGCACTCCTGTCTAGGCCAGAGGCATGAATCAACTCATCACAGGATGGGCTGCCTGCCTGCTGAAAGTATTGGAGAGCTTTCTGGGAGTTTTAGACAGGCATATGGCTCTCACACTGGGATATATCAGGCTAGAATATGCCCGTGCAACTTTGCCCTGGGTAATTTCAAAAGAACAGAATTTTTATTTTTTTTTTAAGTAAGGAGGCTCAAATTCAACATATTTAAGTTTGATCTCAGTCAATAGGAATGAAGAAAAAAATACAAAAAACAAATAAATTAAGAAGAAAAATATTTAAGACCTCTAAAATGCACTCACATAGGGTGATTTGCATGCTTTTTTCCTTTATAAGCTTCTGGTCATTTAATTTTTTCTTAAGTTACATTTTTACTTTTCATAGAGTGTTATTAATTTCTCATAGCTATTTGCAACAGTTAGAAAGTCCACTTTTAGAAAACTAATTTAAATGACTTAAAATTTTGATGCCATCTCCTTCTAGAATTTATACATCATTTTTGTATAGGACACTATTACAATTTTCTAATACCAGTGTACATTATTTCTTACATCTTAGTAGCCGTTTTTTCTTTGAAATTGAGATTTGACATTCAGATACACTGATATTTAAGTGGCCAGGACATTTGAAAGAAATTGGAGGTTATCACAGAAGTGCTCTTCTGTTGGTGATGAATTCATGTATCAGAGACTTTCTTTTGCATTTATTTAAAAGTTAGAAACATGGTATTGCTATTTAAATAATTTTCCCACATAATAATTCCTTAAAAAGTTGTAATTGCTTTAAGTTTTACTACTGATTGTAGTCATTTGTGTGATTGTATCTATGATTGATGCATTTTAATGTTGCAATTGTCTGGCAATTTTCATTGATTATATCCATGACTGGTATTCTTTATGGTACAATTGTGTAGTAATAGTCTGATTATGTTGCTGTTAAGATTTTTACATAACTTTCTCTCAGGACACATTTGAAGAATAGAGATTTTATTTCCAAGAGTATAAGCTCTTGGTAAAACAAATCACTTCATTTGGCTTGGTGAATTTTCATTGAGTCAACAGGCTGAATGATATTCAAAAGAAAACCACCATGTTCTCTTTTTATATTATACTACTGAGAATTTTTTTTAACTAACATCTTTTTTTTTAATTTGAGACAGAGAGAATGAGAGAGAGAGAGAGAGAGCACATGAGAGGGGGGAGGGTCAGAGGGAGAAGCAGACTCCCTGCCGAGCAGGGAGCCCGATGTGGGACTCGATCCAGGGACTCCAGGATCATGACCTGAGCAAAAGGCAGTCACTTAACCAACTGAGCCACCCAGGCGGCCCTAACATCTTCTTTTTTAAAATTTAAATTCAATTAACCAACTTAAAGTACATCATTAGTTTCAGAGGTAGTGTTCAATAATTTATCTGTTTTGGATAACACCCGGTGTTCATCACATCATGTGCCCTCCTTAATTTAAAAATTTATATTACTAAAATTTTTCTTTTTCTTTTTTAGGATTTTATTTATTTATCTGACAGAGAGAGAACGAGCAAGCACGGGCAGGGGGAGTAGCAGAGGAGAGGGAGAAGCAGGCTCCCTGCTGAGCAGGGAGCATGACATGGGACACGATCCCAGGATCCTGGGATCATGACCTGAGCCGAAGGCAGACGCTTAACCAACCGAGCCACCCAGGGCCCCTAAATTCGTTTTTAGAAAATATTTATTTATTTGAGAGAGAGAGAAAGAGAGAGAGAGAGATGAGCCTAAGCAGGAGGTGTAGAGGGAGAGGAAGAGAGGATCTCAAACATACTTGGTGCTGAGCACGGAGCCTGATGAGGGGCTCAATCTAAGAACCCTGAGATCACGACCTGAGCCAAAACCAAGAATCAGACGCTTAACCAACTGCACCACCCAGAAATCAGAAAAAGATCTAATAACAAAGACTGAAAAGAAGTGGCCAGAATGTTTAGGAAAATCTAGCAAAGAGCAGTATAGGAAGGCCAAAAGAATTAAGTACTTAGAAGTGTCTGCTGCATCTGGCACAAGGGACAATAATCTGGACCTCACTGAAAGCAGATTCAGTGGAGTTGTGGAGATATAAGCCAGGTGAAAAGGTAACTAGGAATCAAGAGGAGATAAAGTCATACAATATAAGGAGAATATTTGGGGGGGGGAACAATTGTGAAGGGAAGGAGAAAGATAGGATAATAGACATACAAAAAATTTGGGATTTGTTTGTTTTAACACAGCAGAGAGAATTTGAAGGTAAAAAAAGAAAAGAAAGAGGTAAGGTACTGAAGAAAAGGTCTCTGAAGGGGCTCAGAGTTTTATTATAATTCAAGGTAAACTTTGAACAGATAACTTGGCACTTCTTTCAGTGAGAGCCAAAAGAATGAGGTAGGGAGATATATGAAGATAAATTCATTTCTGGGTAATGGTAGGACATTGGAATTTCTCTGCCACTTGGATTCTGTATTTGCTGTAATTTAAGAAGATATCTTTTCTCTACTAAGGAAGGATATGGAGGTGTGCATGAGCATGGGGATGGAATGGAGAAAGAGAGGAAAATGTTAAAGAGTTGGAGACCATGCTATGTAGAAGGGCTGACAGAATTTACAAATGAGAACAAATAGAGGGATTGTTGACTGAACATGAACAGAGGAGACTTGTCTTGGCACAGAGATATGATTCTTCCCAGCAGTGCTTAATGGCATGCATATAAAAGCAAGAAAGCAAATGCATGGAGTGATTTTCCCATGGTGATACACAGATCCAGTGTAACAGAAGGACAAGATAACAAAGCGGTTGTAGGTTGTGGGTAGAGAGTACTTGAAAGTGATGGACCACAGAGTCTGGTTCAGACTGGGATAAAAATACAGTCACTAGGAGGCTGATGACCCAGAATAGATGAAATGGCCAATGTTCTGGGGTCTTGATGAAATTTAATAATTGGTATAGTGAGAATATGAAAGTAAAAGTGCATAAAGGATAAATGTTTTTAAATAAAACAGGATTTTATACTCAAAGGTTTTGAAAGTACTGTTATTTGGAGGGCGCCTGGGTGGCTCAGTTGGTTAAGCGACTGCCTTCAGCTAAGGTCAGGATCCTGGAGTCCCAGGATCGAGTCCCACATCGGGCTCCCTGCTCAGCAGGGAGTCTGCTTCTCCCTCTGACCCTCCCCCCTCTCATGCTCTCTCTCTCTCAAATAAATAAATAAATAAATAAAATAATATTTGGGGCACCTGGGTGGCTCAGTCATTAAGCATCTGCCTTCGGCTCAGGTCATGATCCCAGGGTTCTGGGATCGAGCCCCACATCGGGCTGCCTGCTCAGCAGGAAGCCTGCTTCTCCTTCTCCCACTCCCCCTGCTTGTGTTCCCTCTCTCGCTCTCTCTCTCTCTGTCAAATAAATAAATAAAAGCTTTTAAAAAAAAGAAAGTACAGTTATTTGGCAGAATAACAAGAGAATTGATTTTAAGATCAGCAGCATTATAATTATTTTATTGTTCTGAAAATTAACAAAAAATTTCTGAGATATAACTGATTAATTCATTTTGACTAGTGGTTCTCAACAGTGTCTCTCTGTTGAGGGAGACATTTCTTTGACCGACACATCTCCAGTAATGGCATGATGAATTAATAGAAAATCACTAATTTCCATCATCAAGGGAGTTTTAGAACTGTGCTATCCAGGACGGTAGCTCCTAACCACGTGAAGCTGTTCAGCATTTAAAATGTGAGTAATGGGGCTCCTGGGTGACTCAGTCCGTTGAACGTCTGCCGTCAGCTCAGGTCATGATCCCAGGGTCCTGGGATTGAGCCCCCTCATTGGGCTCCCTGCTCAGTGGGAAGCCTGCTTCTCCCTCTCCCTCTGCTGCTCCCCCTGCTTGTGCGCGCCCTCTCTCTGTCAAATAAATAAAATCTTTTTAAAAAATGTGGGTACTGCACTGGAGGAACTGAACTTTAAATTTTATTTAATTCTGACTTCAATTGAAAAACTGAAGCACACTAAAACATTCTTCCTTTAATACTTCTTTGCTTTGTTTCAGAGGTATAGGTCTGTGATTTATCAGTTTTACACATTTTATGTTAAAAAAAAAGATAGTAGGAAGGGAAAAATTAAGGGGGGGAAATCAGAGGGGGAGATGAACCATGAGAGACTATGGACTCCGAGAAACAAACTGAGGGTTCTAGAGGGGAGGAGGTGGGGGATGGGTTAGCCCGGTGATGGGTATTAAAGAGGGCAGGTACTGCATGGAGCACTGGGTGTTATAGGCAAACAGTGAATCATGGAACACTACATCAAAAACTAATGATGTAATGAATGGTGACTAACAACAATAAAATAAAATTAAAAAAATCTTCTTTGCTTTAATGGGACTACATTTCACTTTCATTGCATCGACATTATTGTTTTGTGGAGAACACGACAGATACATCATTAATAATATCTCAATAATTTTATATTGTGTAAGTGATACTATTTTGGATATATTGGGTTAAATAAGATATATTATCATTATTTTTTAAAGATTTTATTTATTTTGAGAGAGAGCGAACATGAGAGGGGCATAGGTAGAGGGAGAAGCAGACTCCTGGCTGACCAGGGAGCCGGATGTGGGGTTGGATCCTCCGACCCTGGGATCATGACCCTGAGCAGAAAACAGACGCTTAATCGACTGAGCCACCCAGGTGCCCCTAAATAAAAATGTATTATTACAACAAATTTCACTTGTTTCTTTTCTACTCTTTAAAATATGGCTACTAAGGACTCGAAAATTAATGTGTCTTGTGTGATATTTCTATTGGATAGAGCTATACTATTTTTGAGTTGCATTCATCATAGCTGACTTTTGGAATATAAAAATTCTTGGTTAAGATTAAAAGTATATATAGAGAGAATACGTTCATATACGTTCCTCCTTTATGTATAGGAAAACTAACATTTTTAAAACACAAACCCGACAAGATGGCAGAAGCAAAGCCGAAGATGTGAACCGGCTGCAAGCTCACCTCACGCGGGTCGACCTCCGTGGGTTGCTGGACCGGCCCAAGAGCAGCGGCTGCATCTGTACCGCCCCCAGGCGGCGGCGACTGAACCACGCCAGGCGGCGGACGCGCTCCCCACCAGAGCGCCTGCGCAAAGCCAAGAAGGCGGCGCAACCTAGGGAGATGCGCCACGTGGTGAAGAGGCGGCTGAGGGACGTGATCTTTGCGCTCGAGTTGGTGGATAGCGTGGTGGGCGTCTACAGCCGACTTTCAGCCGGGAGGAAATCAAGTCTGAGATGTTCGGCAGCCTCCTGGGTGAGTTCTCCATCACCTTCAAATTCCTGAAGCAAGCCGCATCCGGCCTCCCCCTCCCGCGTCATCCTCCTCCAGCAGAGGAAAGGTGCAGACTTTTTTTTAAAACATATTTTGTTTAATGAAGCTGGTACAGAAGGTGCCCGTTTAAAACTGATATCCTACACCAAAAAGTGAAAATAAAATAAACAGGTGCAGTACTCTGTTGTGTACACTTCTGCGTGAATAACTTTATGAATCGCTAATGAAAATTAAGACTTCTCTGGGGTCTTCCGGACAGGATTTTTCTTTAATCTTAAAATGCTTTCTCTTCAGTGAAGAGACTTAGGACGAAGTCATTACTCTCACTGTATGTGTTATCTCGACCCCAACTTGATATTCCTCTTCTTTTGGTCCAGCCCCTCAAATTTTTAAAATTTGAGAATAATTGGCCACCCTGAGGATTTTTCTTGTCACATGTTACTAATGTATTTAGGAGACAGTCTTAATTGTATAAAATTATTATCTATTACTAGGAAAATGAGAATTAAGGCATAACGGGAGGCCAAGTTTCCAAAGAGTGGGGAAACCAATTGAGTTGGGCCTCAACATTCTGCAGGTTGCTTTCTCTTTTACCTGGTATGCACTAGGGGACAGTTGCTTATTCTTGGTGAGAGAGGAGAGAGACAAAGTTGGCACAGAAGTTCCTAAAAGGTATAGAAGTTAGCAGAACTTTAAATAACTTCTCAGATCTGAAAGAGACAAAAATTAAAGTTTGGTTCTGCTAGAGCACCTGGATTTGAGGAACATGAAGATCCCAGACAGAAGGGTGGCACAGAGAAATGAATCAAATATTCCAGTTTTTCCGTCGGGATGTTAGCTGTTTCTAAGCTGCTCAGTACAGGTGGCTAAAATGGAGACTCCCGTCTCCCTACTCTAATAAGATTGCTATACTTGCTTAGGTCATTCTCTCTGCTCTGAGTTTGGTAAATGTCCGCCTATGAAAAATGGGAGATTTTAGTGTTTTCTTCCTTTTTTTCTTAAGGATCACAGCCATGCATTGTGTGTTTTCCCAACATTTGAAAAGAGTTGTTCTGTGCTTTTCCAGTGCTTTTAGAAGGCAAGTCCAGTAGCAAGGCAAGTTCTATCATGGTTGGAAGTAGAAATTTTTTTTAAGTTTTCATATTTAAAAAGTTTCCCCTTGCATGCTAGTAATAGAGCATCTATAACATGATTTTCGTGATTTCTTTAGATTATTTTATTTAGAATTATCATAAAATTTGGATTACATACAGCTTTTGAAATTTGTTCAGAAATTATCATAATTTGGATTACGTATAGTTTTTGAAATTTGAGTTCCCAAACTGAGGTGATTTGTAATTCAACATAATATGGTTATATGAATTCAGATTAAGCATCAAAGGCAGCTTATCAATGAATATAAACCAATGTTGTGAAAGAAACATTTAAAAAAATCTTTTTTCCTAGCATTTGGATCAGTTGTCCTCTTTTTATGCCATATTTTAATTTAAATATTTATTATTTAGTGATTTACTTTATTGCTATATTTTAATATAAGCATGTACATACACATTTTTATATGTGCTTAACCCAAAACACAAAGCACATGGATTACTATGTGGTGTTTGTACCACTATTTTATTCTATTTTTTTTTTAAGATTTTATTTATTTATTTGACACAGAGAGAGAGATAGCAAGAGAGAGAACACAAGCAGGGGGAGTGGGAGAGGGAGAAGCAGGCTTCCTGCTGAGCAGGGAGCTTGATCCCAGGACCCTGGGATCATGACCTGAGCTGAAGGCAGACTCTTAACCGACTGAGCCACCCAGGCGTCCCTGTACCACTAGTTTAACACTTAGCAAAAAGGTACCTAAAGAACAGGAATAATGTGTGTCAGGGATGGGAATCCAGATTTAGAATTACTGAAACTGTAAATTTAAAGTTTTTCATCCTTTTAAATAAAAGTGGAGGAATTTGCCAAGTGTAGGAGAGTATAATGGAAATGGGGGAAACAAAAAGTGGCAGATGCATTGTTTCTACAACGAAGCTCCTACCTCAGAGCTCTTCCATACATTTGTTATCTTGTTTGCTCCACACCAGTTCTTAGAAGAACACATGTTGCTGATGAATAAAAGGCTCCAGAAAGACACTAGGGATTATCCCAAGTTATGTCAATTATATTGTTCGCAACTGAACTAAAAAATACATCTGAAAATGACACAGGCTTCAATAAATGCCCCTATTCATATCCAAATCCAAAACTATGTTTTCATCTATATTTAGAATGTAAATGGTGGGTTACCTCAACAATTACACCAATTCTTCATCCCCAGTGCCAATATTCTGTTAATTCCTGGAGCTGATAATTTTGGTGATGGGAACTGTCAATTCAGTCAAATGGAGGTTGCAACTTTGTAAGAATGAAGAAAAATGATGACTAAATTTAAGGGATAATTATGACTTATTAATTATGAATTTTTAATCTACTTTCCAATAAAGCATATTTCAGAAAGCATTATGTATATTAAAGGGGGTGATTTATTTCTTAAAGTCTTCTTAAGAGTTAAATGAGTTAAAATATTCTGAGTTTTAATAAGAATTCCATGAAAATTGTTGTGAAATCTGCTACCATGTTATTTTACAAATACAATAGTGTCTAATTTAGGTCTCTTTGATTTATTGCAAGAGTTGTAAGGTAACAAAGATGCTTAAATTAACAGCTTTGTACTTTTGGTGGTTAAAACTAAAAGATGCATTAAAAACTTAACTGGCCTTCTAATTTAAGATTTATAAAAATAGCATCAGCAAAAAAGCGCAATGTATAATTATACTTTTCCCAACATGTTTACTTCTTTTTCTCATTGTCTTGCTTTTGAAAACAAATCTGGGCACTAAATATTAAAGTATTCAACTGTTATGCTAGCATTTTTAAAACATCCAACATAACAAAAATAATTATTTTAACATCTGTTTCTTTTTCAGTGAAATCCCAAGTTTCCTAGATCATCTGTAAAATATCACAGGCATGGAGGTAATTCAAATTCACTACTGCTCACTTTGAATTTATGTGCTCTTTTACATACCCTACTTTTTAATAGCCATACTTTTAAAATCACATCTTAATTTGAATATTAGGAAATGATACATACTTTTCCTCTTGAAATCTTACCTATCCATTAAAACACATTTCCCAAGGGGCGCCTGGGTGGCTCAGTCAGTTAAGTGTCTGACTCTTGATTTCGGCTCAGGTCATGTTCTCAGGCTTGTGAGATGGAGTCCTGCGTCCAGCTTGCACCACGCATGGAGCCTGCTTAAGATTCTCTCTCTCTAGCTGCCCCTCCTTACCCCTCCTCTCTCTCTCTCCCCCCGTCCTCTCTAAAAAACAAAACAAAACAAAACACATTTCAAGGCCCACTTTCTTCAAGTGTTCTGGTTTTTTCTATCCTACACTGATATTTCCTGTTCTGAATTCCCATCTCATGCTTCCTCTGTCCTACTTGCATGGTCGTACTCTTCACTTTTGCATGGCAGTAAGCCAGCTACACTTTAAGATCCTTGGGGATGAGAACTTTAATCTTCTACATCTCTTCAACAGTGTCAGAAATAGAGCAAGTTTTCCAAAGATATTTGATTATCTCAGTTGGCTTTGAGTAATGAAACTATCTCTTGGAACCTGAGTGATTGGTAAGAACTATGTGATCTTCAAAGTACATATCAGGAAGTCAAATGCAGTAATCAGAGCCACTTAGCTGTATCTCACAGCCAAACCTATACGAACAATTTTTCTAAGAGTATTTATTTGGGAAAGTCATAACTTGGTAAGCCCTGGGGTAGGTAGTGCCTGGTTGTTATCATAACTGAGGCATTGTGGTAGTCGGAAGGCCCTCATGGATCTCTTTATTTCTATTCTTAGCTGTTGCACGGTTGTCAAATACATATCTCAAACTTTTAATCTGAGGTATTTCTCAGTGTGGGAAATGAGAGGTAATTTTAGTATAGTACCTTCTTTGTCAAAGATGATTATAACAACCAAAAAATGTCAATGGGGAAATATTTATGTATAGGCCAAATGTGCCCAAAAGAATCAAAAGAAAATGGAAATTTAGAGCAAAAAATTTGAGGGGAAAGAGATATTTAGCAACTTCTTCATTAGATATTTTTAAAAAATAAATTAAAAAGAAGATCTAGATATAGAAATATGTGGGAATCTACAAATTACCAATAATATTCCTTAATAACTACCCTTCTTAGCTTTAACTGTTAAAACTCTATTAAAAAATCATTTGGAGAAATATTTTTGCTTCACAAAATTTTTCTCTTATATTCAGCTGAACTTATTTGTTTTAATTTTGCAGATACCATTTTGATACATTTATATACAAAGAACAAGGCAATGTTTTATTTCTAAATTTCATACCCAAAAATTCCTTCTGTGGGTTTTGTTTAGTCACTAGTTCCTTTTGAAAAGTAGCGGCAAAGTCATTCATGAGGCAATCTGATAATGGAGTTTAAAATTTCCTTCATCTTAGAATAGCTGTCCTTTTCTTAGGATTATCATCTCCAGCTCTATAGCAAGTAGAGAGCCTTTTCTTTACTCCTTACCAAGTATTTTCAACTGGGATAGCTTGCCCTATTTCTTTTTTGTAAAATCTTGAAAATATTTGTTTTAATGGAATTCCATCATTTTCCCTGATAGCACAGTTCCTGCACTTGACAGATAAACTATTGACTTGAGAAATATTTTGTTTTTCCAGAGAATCTAAACTCATAAAACAATCAGAAAATTTCATTTAAATGAAATTCTACAGCAGTGTAACCTCTTCCATTCTGTGCAAACACATGGAGTTTGGTTTCTATGGTTACTTGTTGTTAGTCCTGTGCTCTTTGGTTCTGTGCAGAGCTGGACAAGAGATCAACAAGCCTAGATTGTCATTATAATGAGGCAGAAACTGAGATAGTTTCTTTAGTTGATGGCCATGCAGCAGTTTAGATGACACATTATTTTAAGGTAACAATTATAAAAAAAATCCCAGAGGGGCTTTTTCCTCCTTAACACTAACTCGTTATTTGGTAATGTCATAGGAACAAGAATGAGAAGAAAGACTGAAAAACATAACTATATCGATTGTCTATCTGTTCATCCAGGATGTGTGACTAAAAAAATGTACTCATTCATAAAGTTGAGGTTTCCAAAAACCATGGAATAGTTTACAATATTAGAGCTTATGTCAGTTTGTGCATGCATGTGCATATGTATTAAAAGATAATTCAGGTTTACAAATGTGTATTTTGACCTAAGGTATTTCCAACAAATAAAAAAAATTGAACCTCTTTGGAAAAAAAGCTATTCTCAGGATTCCATACTCAAGAATAGCTCTGATCCATTTTATTCATGGAAATTATTTAATTTTTCTTATGAAGCAGTAATATAATACAGATTGGGAATGGTGTTCCAAAAAACCAAGCAATCCTTTGAAAGTTATGTTTTAGTTGGGTACATGCTTTGTGTGTAAAATTAAAATATTTTGATATATCTTTAGTTGAATTTGGGATCTCGATAGTAACCATGATGTAGTAATCACCTTCAAATTACCTACAAAAATGTCAAAATTGTTCTACAGAAAAAGAGCTGAGGGAACTGATGGTGGAAATCTTTGATAATGAACCATTGGTAGGTAACCTATGTATGTTATACTTCAAGAAATCCAGCAGCAGCCCTTATCACTTGATGGAGAATAGAAATATGTTCTGTTTGTCTTCTAATTGTCTTCTAATTGTCTTTGGAGACAGGATCTGTGCCAAGCAAAAAAACCTGAGTACTGTCTCTCTACTTCAAAAAAATGGCTTTTGGAAAAGGGCGGAGTGCAGTCTTTTTCCCTCTCACAACTTCTAGGGATCCAAATCCCCATAAGTAAGCTATGATGGGTAAGAGCAAAACTGGAGCCCTAGAGCAGGTGCCCTACCATGAGCTCCAAATTCAGGAGATCTATAAAATTGGATAGGAAAAAGTAAATCTTTATTTTCGTTAATCTATCACAGAAATACAGCATTCTTTTTAAGTTTGGCTGTAGGCATAAACCACAGTTATATTAGTAGGACTTGTGACTTTCTCCCCAGTAGAGGTTATTAATGTCTTGATATCATGTTTCAGTGGCTTCAGGTATCTTAAAATATATTTTATTCTTATTAATACTTTAGATTTATGGTCATTATGAAACCTTCCGATAGATCTGGCATTAATGACTAATGAAGCACATATACTGGAATATAATGTATATTTTATTTTTTAAAGTAGACTGCTCTCTGTATTTCAATAGAATTTGTTTCCTTGGGAGCCTGTTTGCTTTTTAAAGATTTCTTCGTGGTTTACTATATTGCTAAATTTTTTTTAAGGATTTTATTTATTTGTCACAGAGGGGGAGAGCACAAGCAGGAAGAGAGGCAGGCAGAGGGAGAAGCAGTCTCCCTACTGAGCAAGGAGCCCAATGTGGGACTTGATCCCAGGATCCTAGGATCATGACCTGAGCTGAAGGCAGGCCTTAACCAACTGAGCCATCCAGGTGTTCCTATATTGCCAAATTTTTATATAGCACAAAAAGTAAAGAAGATGTGCTCAATGCTGAATATTTGTTGAAAATTGGTAATAGACTAAGACTTCTGTATGTAAACCTGCTCTTTAACCGTCAGTCCAAAATGAGGATTTAGCCAGCACGCAAGCCTTAAGCATTGTCAAAGCAAAACAACAGCAGATCTCTTGGTAAACACTAACTCTAGGTAACTCCTACCAAGCTTAATAATGAGAAGATAATGGAGAACAAAGGAAGGAAAATATCAAAATGAAGATTCAGAAAAAGACAATACCCCTGCAAATGAGTTGCTCTTATAGAAACCATAAAAATTACTTCTGAAAGCTCTGTGACATCCGTGATATGGAAAACCATCAGGATTGAACAGGGTAAGGTAAAAAAGGGAGAAGATAAAGAAGTAACCAAAGAAACAAAATACCCAATGTCTGAATTAACATTTTGTTCGAAAAATTAAAGAACAGGATTCCCAAAGAAGAGATCAATTTAATGATCTAGAAGGTAGACTGTAGATACTTTCCTACATAGCAGGAGGTAAGGAAACTAAAAAGGAATGACAGAGAATAGAATTACAGTTATTTCAGTAGGAGAGGAAAACAATAATAACTAGATTAAATTATTGTTGGAGAATTTTTGTATTTCTTCAGGAAAAAAAACTACAAATATACACAGAATGAAGTAGCCTTCCGGAAAAACTTTACCACCCACTTCAGGTAAAACTTTTTAAAAAAAGTAACCTCGGGGCACCTGGGTGACTCAGTCAGTTAAGCGTCTGCCTTCAGCTCAGGTCATGATCCCAGGGTCCTGGGATTAAGCTCCACGTCAGGCTCCTTGCTCTGTGGGGAGTCTGCTTCTCCCTCTCCCGGCCGCTCCCTCTGTTTGTGGGCTCTCCCCCCCCGTCAAATAAATAAAATCTTAAAAAAAATGCTTCAGCTGCTCTCTTAAAAAAAAAAAAAAAATCTCTATTTCAGAAAAAAAGGCAACTATGCACATGGGGAAAAATCTATAAGAACACATACAAAAAGAAAAAGAAACAGACTATCTGTAGATGTAGTCTAGTCCCCAAATTCTAACACTAAATACCAGAAGTCAAAGGAGAATGTTTATGGAAATTTGAGATAATTTTTATCCTGATAAATTTCCTTAGAAATAGAACAAGTATTCAAATATATAAGAGATTCACTTACAGGTTACTTTGAAAAGTTTTTAAAAGTTTTTGGTACGCAATTCAGTAATATTCCAACTAATTATGAAAGAATTCCAAATCAAACTTCCATAATTAGAAAATTCAGGTATAGAGATGTAACAACTGTTAGAAATTAAATCTGTATCATTGTTCAAGAGAATATATGAAATGTAAAATTAATTGCAATGACCTTGGTGTAAATCATATTACATTAGAAAGTGTAGTAATGAAGGCATGAGCAGGGGAAAATTAGAGTGTTAAATTCCTTATCATAAAAAAGAGTTGGCACTTTATTTAGATTCCAATACTATTTAATGTTTCAGACTATCTCTAGGTTTGTTAATAAAGTTAAATTTATTAGAATTTTCTACAATAAGGGATAATACTGCGAAGTCTTACTACTATTTCAAAAGTGGGAATCTAAGGTGGGAGATTTATAGACTTTGAATGTAGAATCAAATGACTTAAGGCAGATCTTTCACAGTGGGAATCTGATGGAGATAGAGCTAAATTCATGATATCATAGTTTAGGAGTGGACACAACAAAGCAGGGGTCTTGAACTGAGTCTTGACAGATAAACAAAATGTTTGTCCAGATGACCAGATTATGTCTCTGATAAATTGATCAGGGGCATTTCCTGAATGAAATAGTAAAGTTATATAGTGGGTTATAGCTTTATCTTTCATGGACCAGATTTTTTTAGAACAAATCACTAAATCATGTTGACATAGTTGGCCTTCAGGCTTATCTAAGTCACATTGATATACATAGCCTCAGTGATGTTTTAACAACTTTTAAAAAAGTAACCAGCCATAAAATTAACACCACTGTGATGTGGAATATATAATTAAAGCAGAATAATATGTGTGTATATCAAAACAAAAATGTTAAAGTATTAAAATTCTCTTAAACATTTAAATGCTTAAACTATTATGTTGACAAGACTCAGCTTTAGTAAAGGTAATAAAATTCCAGTATATGTTGTTTATAATAAATATACATAAGACAAAATAAGCAAAAAATAAAAATAAAGAATGGGCAAATGTTGAAATGGCAAGTTCAAATAAAAAAAAATCAGCGTTCATTTAAGGCAAAATTGTCTTCACATTTAAAGTCCTGGAAGGGAAAAGAAATAAATTTTAAATAGAAAAAAAATATAGACCTTAATGATGAGATGACATGCTTTAATAGTAAATAGCAGAGAAAAACAATATATAGAGAAATAACTTCTAGGAATCTAAAGAAAAATAATCGAGACAATTTTAATATATTAAAAATTTGAGCCTTTATCAGAAAAAGCAAATATAAATTTATAAGTAGGTTTGCAGAATTATGAATTATCTACTAAAAAGTGTAATTATTGTGGAAACAAAGAAGATTGAGTATCCATTTAACAAGATCTCAAGCAAATCCTATAAATACAAAAAGTCAAATTATACAGGACACATTATCTGATTTGTGTGCCATACAGATGGTAATTATTGTTGAAGGTTTAAGCATTATTAATAATAATAGCAACAAATTACAACCATTCTTAAGTTAAAAACAATACAAAACTATTCTAAACAATTTTGGAGTAGAAGTAGAAATTAAAACAACTTCAAAACAATTAAATACAATGAGAACACTATTTTCCAAAACTTACATGATACAGCCAAGGCTATACTTAGAAGAAAGGCAATAACTTTAAAAGCTTTCATTAGTAAATAAGAAAGAAGGTAAAGTACCTAATCAATAGTCCAAGGAATTAGCCGACAGTATATAAAAAATAAAACTAGGGAAAGCTAAAGAATGATACAAAAGGAAATTATGAAAATAAAATGGATGAATAGAAAGTTAATTTTTTTTTTTATTTATTTGAGAGAGAGAATGAGAGAGAGAGAGAGAGCACATGAGAGGGGGGAGGGGCAGAGGGAGAAGCAGACTCCCTGCTGAGCAGGGAGCCCGATGTGGGACTCCATCCTGGGACTCCAGGATCATGACCTGAGCTGAAGGCAGTCGCTTAACCAACTGAGCCACCCAGGCACCCAGAAAGTTAATTCTTGTAAATTTTTTTTCAAGGGGCATTATATGTTAACTATTTGCCAAGTACATATCATGGCTCATGTAAATTAATCCTCACAACTGCCCTATGGGGCAGTTATTACACAATTTTATAGATTATTATGACATTATTATATCATATATAGATGAGAAACCAAAGCCTTAAGAAAAATTAAGTTTCTTGTGGTGTAAGAGTACATAGTTTACAAGTGGTGAGGTTATAGTTTGATCACTTTTATCTCTAATTCCACAAACTTGGCATTATCAACAATACGAATTTACAATCTTGTTGTTCAGGAAGTCAGAAATCTAAAATGGGTCCCATTGGGCTAGCATCAAGGTGTCAGTAGAGCTGCGTTTCTTCTGGAGGATTTCGGGGACAATTCATTTTCTTGTCTTTCCAGCTTCTAGAGGCTGCTGCCTACCTTGGTACTTGGCCCCCTTCCATCTCCAGAGCCAGCAGTGGCTGGCTGAGTCTCAAACAGCATTATTCTGATACTGTTCTGCCTCTTTCACTTATAATGGCCCTCCTGATTAGATTTGGCCCACCCAAATAATCTAGTATGATCTTCTTATTTTAAAGGCAATGAATTTTATTTGCAACCTTAATTTCCTCTTTGTCATATTGCATAATGTATTCACAGGTTCTGGAGATTAGTGTGTGGACATCTTTGAGAGATATACCACAATAAGTATACTTAAAGTGTTGCTCTTCCAAGTACACTTGACTCTTCAACAATATGGGTTTGAATTGCATGGGTCCATTTACATGTTGATTTTTTTTTTTTAAGATTTTGTTTATCTGACAGAGAGCGAGAGAGCACAGCAGGGGGAGTGACAGAGGGAGAGGGTGAGGGAGAAGCAAGCTCCCTGCTGAGCAGGGAGCCTGATGCGGGGCTTGATTCCAGGACCCTGGGATCATGACCTGAGCTGAAGGCAGACGCTTAACTGACTGAGCCACCCAGGCGCCCCCCTACATGTTGATTTTTTATAGTACAATATTGTAAATGTATTTTCTCTTTCTTAGGATTTTCTTAATTTTTTTTCTGTATCTTTATTGTGAGTATATAGTATATGATACATAGAACATACAAAATACGTGTTACTCCACTGTATGCTACTGGTAGGGCTTCTGGTCAACAATAGGCTATTAGCAGTTGTTTTGGGGTAATCAAAATTTATATGTGTATTTCTAACTGCACAGGGAGTTTGGTGTCCCTAACCCTAATGTTGTTCAAGAGCCAACTATACTGCCTCTTTGAAAATCAAATATGCAGTTCTGATGAGAAGAACGTAGAAATTGGGAATGATAATATCTTAATACATAAAAATGAGTTTGTGTTATATAGGTAAGTTGCTCAGCAGAAGGCACTCTAGCTTGTTTAAGTAGAGAAGAATTTAGTAGGGGATATATCTTGCTCACAGCAATACAACCAAACACAGAATGGGACCGAAGGAATTGCTTTATCTCTTTGGTGTAGAAGCTTCCTGAAGCTACTGTTGGCTACTCTGCTTTTTACTCTAGTATATTAGTCTGCTTGGGCTTCTAATACATAATACCACTGATTGGGTAGATTAAATAACAGAAATTGATTTCTCACAGTTTTGGAGGTTGGGGAATTCTAAGATCAGTGTGTCAGTATGGTCATGTTCTGGTGTCATCATGGTTGAGTTTTGGTGAGGATCTCTTCCTTGCTTGCTGATAGAAACCTCCCTGTGTGTTCAGGGTGCTCAAATGACCTCCTCTTCTTTGTGCTGGGGTGTGCATTAACAAATTTTCTGATAAAAATTCTTATAAAAATATTAATCCTGTTAGATTAGGGTCTTAGAATTATGACCTCGTTCAACCTTAATTATTTTTATTAGGGGCCCCATCTCTAAATACAATCATATTGGGGGGGTCATGGCTTCAACATATGAATTTTGGGGAAGGGGATAGAAACATTCAGTCCATAAAATCTAGTAAAATGGAATTTCCATTTCTAACCTGGATTATCATGCAACTAAGTTCTAAACACAAGAATCCTATGGGAACTTTCAGTGGCAGAGATGAAATCTAGTGTCAACACCATAGTGACAGAGATGCGAAGAAATGTAGAAGTTCTGCTTATTTTGCTTTTTGAAAGGTGTGATTCATTTGTGGGGGACTATCAACTGTGGGAAAGATATTTAAACTATTTCAGGTAGTCACAGAAGACAGTCCTTAGAAGTAAGTACAGAAGAACTATGAAAATAAACGTATTCTGTAAAAATCTTATTAATTTCAGGGTTCTTTTTAGGAAATAAATGAATCATCAGGAAATTAATGAAGTTGACAAAGTCGATATGGAAACTTGAGAAAGCTGAAGTAGATGAGAATGTTGCTTTATCACCTAAAGAGTGGATTCGGATTATTTTATGAGTTACTTTTTCCAAATCCTCAAGGAACAGTTAATTTTCAGCCTATTTAAGTGTTTCTGGGACATAGAGAAAGAAGAAAAGCTACCCTGTAATGCTGGTAATAGAACCTAACAAAGAGAATATAGAAAGAAAATACCGATCTCAATTATGAATATAGATGCAAAAATAGCAAGTAAATTATCAGCAAATGACTTCCAGCTGTATTTAATCCAGCATGACTGTGGGGTTCATATTATGAATGCAAGAATGGATCAATACTAGGAAATCTATTGATCAGATTCTTCATATTAACAGATCTAAATGGAAATATATTTAACTATCCCCATGCAAAATTTGATTGAATATAATTATCATTTCTGGCTCAAAGTAAAATACTAGAATTTCTCCTTGACCCAAGAAAACTGTATACAATATATATTTTGGACTTAAAACCTGCATCATACTTCATGTATAATGTTAATCTGTTTAAATGGCTAGTTCATTTATCACAAATTAAAAGGTATAAATGTTTTAGAACAGAAGCAATCTTTTCATTACTTACAGGAAAATTATCTGTGTATCCTTTGGGCAATAGAATCTGGAAAAGTGAAAGAAGACATGTAGTATATACAGTGATGATTGTGTCTTTGAGGTCTGATATTCAGCTCAGCTATTTGCCATCTTGGACAGTTGTTTAACATTGTATAATAGATCAACTTCACTAAATCTAATTTTGTGTAGGTTAAAATGGACATGCCATTTGTTCTGATTCTTTATTTTGAAAGGGTTGAATGAGGTTACACACCTCAAACACTACACATGAGGTTGGCGCAGTGTGAATGTGGGTGCTGTTTATTGTTATTGTCGTTGTTAGGATACATAGAAATAACAAATATAAAGTTGATATAAAAGAATCAGTAGATTCCGTGTATGCTTGTAATATCCAGTCTGAATTAAAAAAAATCAACTTCCTTTGTTTTATTTATGAAAACATAAAAATACAGTTATCATATCATCAGAAAAGTAATCCCACAAATTCTGTACTAAAACACGTAGGAAAACAAACTGAAAGAACAGAGAATAATAACAAAAAGACACCTTGATTGACTTGAAAGATTTAATTGACTAAAATGATGACTTATTTTTTTTGCCTGCAAACTTTAATTAGTGTCTACCGATTTGTGGAGAATTGGGGTGACTAATTGACTTCGGCTGGTTGGTGCTAAATATATTTGTACTGGCATCATCACTAACAATTGTTGAAAAATTAAGAAACACAACTCTAGGACCTCCTAGTTCATTCCATTGATCCTCTAAGGCTAGGAGAATGTGAACACCTCCTCAAGTACCAATTAGTTTCCTGTTATGATTCAAATAAATAATGGATAAGCATATCAGAAAGAAGTCCAATACAAATCTTCCTACCATTTACTCCGTCATTTTCCTTTAATTTTATATATGTTACTTCATATATATGTTGTTAGTATTTTTTTTTAAGATTTTATTTATTTATTTGACAGAGAGAGACACAGTGAGAGAGGGAACACAAGCAGGGGGAGTGGGAGAGGGAGAAGCAGGCTCTCCTCAGAGCAGGGAGCCCGATGCGGGGCTTGAACCCAGGACCCCGGGACCATGACCTGAGCCGAAGACAGACGCTTAAGACTGAGCCACCCAGACACCCCTATGTTGTTAGTATTTAAAATTGATTTTGTTCTTCCTGATTCAGTAGTCTGAAATGAACAAAAATGATCTTTAATTCATTCATCCATTCACTTGTACAGTCACATAACAAATATTTACTGAGTACCTATTCTGTGTCAGGTACTGTACTAGATGGATCGAATACATTAGTGAACAAAACTGACTTTCTGTGGTCTATATTCTAATGGTAATTTCCTTATATTATAGGTGTATGATTCCTAGGAATTATGTGGATTAGAAAAATAAAGTATGGTGTATCTGGAAATCTCTCATCAAAAGAAATCAGTATTACTTTTCCAGTAGTATTCCTGTTTATTTTAAATGTCTTCCCCATATGTTTTATCACATAGAACTATTTCTGTGCAACAGAAAATAATTTAAAAACAATGTATGACCTGTGTCAGATTCACCTTAGCAAATTCAGCCATAAATCTGTATCTCCAAGATCATTTTTTCTTATACTAATTATAGGATCTCTACATTCTTTTTTAGAGTATCCTTTGTCTTTTGACAAGCTGTAAATTTTCTTTCTGTATAACAAATTGAATATTCAGTTCAATTTAACAAATATTTTGAATGGGTATGATTGTGTTATATCTTATTTAGTGGAGAGATTTACTTAGTAACACTTTTCTCAAGGACCTTACAGTTGATTGGGTGAGATTGTACAAAAATGACAAAATTTAACATAAATGAGGGAATAAAACAAAAAACAAAACAAATAAGGGCATCATCATTTAACTCAGTCTTGAAAAAAATGGGAAAATGTTAATAGGCATATAGATTGAAGAAAGAAAGGAAAGTCCAGGGTGAAAGAACAGGATAAAGTCTTACGGATAAAAGAATAAAAATATATTTGAGCTTTGAAAGATGTTGAGAAGTTCAAAGTGGCTGGACAATAGGATACGTGGAAACAGTGGCAAGAGATGAGTCTGGACATGTATAATTGTAAAGAGCCTTAAACACTAAGATAAGGAGTTTAAACTTTACCATATAAATAGTAGAATATGATAAAATTTTTTTGAGGCCCAAGAAATAACTTGTGCTTTATTTTAATAATGGGGATTGATATTGTGGAGTAACTTGGAAAAACGTAGAGATTAAAGATCTAAATCTCCAGTTACAAGCTATTACCATAGTACATTTGATATGTGATATGGATCTGAACTAGGGTATTGGAAGAAGGAATGGAAAGGAAGTAGAACTTACAGATTAGATATAAATGATAGAAAGAACTAGATGTGACTTTACTATTCAGAATGACTGGTAAGGGTGGTGATGCCATTAATCAAAAAAAGTGAACATAATTAAAAGGAATTTTTGGTGTAAAAACTTTTTGCTTTTAGCTTTGGTTATGTTTGATATGTGCTGTGGGAGGAGTTTAATGTGGAAATGCAAGCTGGCAACAATGTATTCTACTTAAGATAAATTTCACATCCAAAATTCTACCTTATTCACACCTCAGTATTTTGAGTATCAATGATACTAGCTATGCCTTTTAGAATGATAATTAAAATTATAAAATATTTCATATATTGGTAAGGAATTTAATATATAATTCCCTTATCATTGGCTGGATTGTGTTTGAATGTTAAAACTTTGGTAATCATTAGAAGGTAGTTCAAGGGGGGACGCCTGGGTGTCTCAGTCAGTTAAGCATCTGCCTTGGGCTCAGGTTATGATCCCAGGGTCCTGGGATAGAGCACCACATTGATCCACCCATCGGTCTCCCTGCTTAGTGGAGACTCTGCTTCTCCCTCTACTCCTCTCCCTGCTCATGCTTGTATGCACACACTCTCTCTCTTTTTCCCTCCTCTCTCTCTCTCTGAAATAAATAAAATCTTAAAAAAAAAGAAGATAGTTCAAAAAAGAAAAGAAGGGGAAGGATAATTAACATTCAATACCAAAGCGAATGTTGGATTACTTTTGCTCCTTTCACTCAAATTCACAGTCAATAGAAAGACACATTTTGAGGGCTCACTAAACATGTCAGTGAGATCATGTTAGTTATGCCAGTGTACTGTGCATAAATAATCAGTGTCTGTGTTCTCCAAGGGAAGTACCCAAAGACTTAGTTAACCTCTCAAAGAAGATTTTAAATTAATGTGTTTCAAATTTTAATTCATGCAAATCTAATGCACTTTAGTCTTAAAATGTATATTCTGATATAGTAGGTGTGGACTGGGACTCAATATTCTGTATTTCTAGCAAGTTCCAGGTGATAATGAAATCATTACTCTATGGAACACGATGAGTTAGCAAGGCTCTAGATTTACAATGTGAACTTTGGAAGAGAGGAGATGAATTTGGTGATTTAAAATTTCCCAATGAATGTTTTAGCAATCCATAGGGAAAAAAGCTTGTGGGGCTTTTTGTATTAAATTATTGGACAGTTTTCATACCTAGTTTGATTTGATTCAGATTCTGAACACTGGCCATGTTGCTGGAAATGGCTGATCATGTTGCAAAATGTGAAGTCACAGGTCTTTTTCAGTCTCAGTTACCTGAAAATTGAATCTTGAGTTGTGACGAATTCTTAATCTTGGCTCAGCACAGGATGGCCTTAGGTGCCACATATCCTGGAAGCAAGAAGTACCTCAGGTTCTAATGTTGCTGTGAGATTTTTCAACAGCCCCTTCATTTTTTTTCCTTTTTTGCTTTGACGTTTCTTTGATCTCTCAGCTACCTGAAGAGAATGGGCATACTTTCTAGCCTATCAGGAAAATATCTCTCAACCACCCCACTGCAAATAAAAACAAAAAATAAACCTCAGATGTAGAATCATTTTTTTTTTCCTTCTGGTTTTCTTTGCTGAATATTTGTTAATGGGTTCAGTCACAGATTTGTGAAGTAGCTGAAGATTAACTTCTCTAACATTCCAGCCTTCAAAAACCCCTTCTTTATCCATTCCTAGGAATCCATATTTTATTTTTTTTCCTCTACTTTTTAGCAAGACATTTATTTGATCTTCTGTTCACATGAAGTATACATGATTAGCAGTTGGAATATTACTTGTCTCTTGAAGAATTTATACAGTAGTTAATATAAACTAAGTTTTAACTGGTAAATTTCAAACAAAATCAGGAACACTTAAGAATTAATTTGGGGGGTTCCTGGGTGGCTCAGTTGGTTAAGCCTTTGGCTCAGGTCATGATCTCAGGGTCCTCGATCGAGCCCTGCATTGGGCGCCCTACTCAGCAGGGAGCCTGCTTCTCCCTCTCCCTCTCCCCCACCCGCTCGTGCTCGCTCACTCTCTCTCTCTCAAATAAATAAATAAAAATCTTTAAAAAAATTAATTTGGGATATACAAGACCGTCTCTGTGGTTCTTAAATCATACCCACTTCTTTTCAAATAGTTTAGTAAAAGACTGTCAGCCAAGGCAGTGTCCTGAAAGAATTCATACGCTTGTATGACTTGATTGATGATGACTTTGTGAGCACCTGACTAATAATCAGAGGGTGGAGGTTGTTTCTGTTAATGCAGGAAAAAGAAATTTGGAGTCCTTAATATGCAGTGTCATTGCGATTATGGGTAACTGTGGGAAACACAGTGAGAACCAAAAAATTTTAAGGATTTTCAGTATGCATGCAGATCAGTTGTATTACCTTCTTGCACTAATTGGTAATTTTTACCGTTGTTTTTAAATCTCTGAAATTTTATTTAGGCAAAATTAAATCATTTGCACTGTAAGAACTGCCACCTAGCCCACAAATGTCCTCAATTGGTACTTAGCATTTGCATATCAGTATATTTCTCTCTTCTATATCTATCCTGTATAGAATTCTTAGGAAATTATACAATACTGCATTCCCTAACAATATTTTGTTATGATCTCAGAAATTACTTTTGTACATACATTAAGAATCCATTGACCTTAGACAGCAAGTGGGCACTTTTTTTCATGCTTGAGCATTTCTATTTTAGTTTTCTACCTCTTATCCTAATTTTATTGTGTTTCTGAAAATCAGAATACTAAATTTACTGAAGCTATTAAAATTGGTCCAAGAAAATTCATATACATAGGAAATTCCATATGTACACCTTAGGGCAATAGAACAGATTTCTCCAAAACATATCTTTCTTAGCACAATTTCTTAGCTACTTAAAAGACAATACAATTGTTTAGCATCCAGTAATTTTGAAGACACTGGGTATTTTTTCCTTAACATTTATGCATATTAAAACATCTTGACTCATTATTCTAAATGTTTTATGGTTATTCTCTCTCATGTCTTTCATATTTAAAATGCATGTTACTTGTGTTTCAGTAGAATGTTTGTGTTTTTTCTCTTTTATTTCTTTGTACTTCAAGGAAACAATAATCTTAACAAACAAGTAGATTTTTTTTTAGATTTTTATAAGTTTTGGTGTAATCTTTTGTGTTTTCCATACCATGAACATTTTGTTCTTTATCATTATATGCTGTAAGTTTCTGGTGATTACAATATATAGTAAATATATGAAAGCAAAGAGAAGCAAATCTCTGCTAGAATTTCATTACTCTAAAAAAGGGATCAAGAACACTAATATTTCTACATTGTATGTGCTTAATGAATCATTCATGCCATGCCTTGTCTCAAAAGGAGATACTTGGAACCTTGTGAAAAGGACAGGCCATTTTGATACTAATGTTAAAGTTAGAATATATCTGAAATTACCTGCGAAGTTACTTTTTAAGCATTTTCTAGTTATCCATATTTTGGAGTAGTTTTGATTCCACAAGTGAAGTATGTGGTCTTATGGTGGTATAGGAATAGATAAACTTTGGTTGGATATGTCTTCATCTTTTCCTATCAATCTCAATTTATAAACTCCTGTAACCTCTCAGTGGTTATCATTCTAGGTGGAAATCCTTTTTTTTTTTCCTATTTTCTCTGTCTCTTGGTAATTCTAGTTGTTTTTTGTTAAAAAATATTCTTTTGCTTGACTACTAGGAAGAGTAATAAACAAAAATAAATACATCATTATATATTGTAGTATTTGTTAAGATAAAAAAAGAGAATTTTAAAAGAGACCATTTGGGGGATCTAATATAGATAAGGGAATACCCCTGAGCAACTGATATTTAAGAGGTATTTTCTGAGACCAGGAAAATAGGTAGTACTTAGCTAGATTGTGAGTGTTGAGGAATTATCTTCTAGGTAGAGGAAAAGCATGTGCAAAAAACTCTGAGGTCAGATTATACTTGCCGAGTTAAGATATTGAAAGGGTGCCAGAATTTTCAGAATGTAGTGAGAAATGTGTGAAAGGGAAATGAGATGGTATTAGAACAGTAGTTACTGGAGGCTGTAACAAAGATTGGACCTTTGAGTCTTTGAAAGTCAATGTTATAAAAATTGTATTTAAGTTTTTATTTTGAGTGAACATTCAAGATTGAACTCCCCAGTTTCCTACATGACAATTTTTATCATAATTTTTATAAGTTTCATAATAGATTTTTTTAAAAATATTTATTTATTTTAGAGAGAGAGGCGAGGGGAAGGGGCAGAGGGGAAGAGAGAGGGTCTTAAGCACACTCTGCGTTGAGCAGAGCCCAAAGTGGAGCTCAGTCTCATGACCCTGAGATCACAACCCTGAGAGCACCACCCAAGCCAAAACCTGAGTCAGACGCTGAACTGACTGCACTACCTAGGTGTCCCTATAATGGAGTTTTTAAAGTACTCTTCTAGAAAGACTAATGAAAATCCCATATTTGTTTTTATTTGTTCTTTCTAGAAATATTCTTAAAGAACATATATGTGTAAGTGGAAATATAACTTTCTTTTCATTTTGGGTACATTTTTGGCTTTATAATTTTTATAAACATTATTCTCTCTAACATAAAGGTGTCTGGAAAATATTATGACTGATTTTCTGTTGAAACCAGAAAGTCATCTTCCACTGACACATTGAAGATACTGAAAAGTTATTTCATTAGGAGGAAGTGTATCTTTTATTTTATACCTACTCATGCTCTGATGGAATGTTTTGTTCTCTTCTTGGACTACTTAGGCATTCATTAATGAGACAATTCACTTCTTAGAGCTTTGAGTTTAGATGTATTTTAATTATGCTTGTTTAGATGTGCTTTAATTATTTAGTGTATGCTTCACTATGAATGGAGCTATTATAGATATCATTAAATTCAAACTTTTATCGCAATTGTTCTAGTTGGAAGGCTTTACGTGAGAAAAGGATGCAGAGAAAATATAGATACTGAGATTAAGATTACACCCATAAAATTCTTGTTGCATTAAACCTTTATAATTTTAACTGATTTAGGTATTGGACTTCTGTCATTTTGCTTGAGATCATTGAAATCAAAATGATTATACTACCAGCACATTTTAAAAATATTGACCATATATTTATTCAATTTCAAGTGATCTTCTTAAATCAGTCAGTCAACTATCTTGAAACAAACCCTCTTTTTCTTAAACCTGAACACATTTCAATATATAAGCATTTCAGGTGCTTTGTCCTTCAAATTGATACCATTTTAAATTAATTGGTATACTTTTAATGTACTTCCTTTATTTTTATGAGTGATTTTGTTGACTTTTACCAATTTTTCATCTCCAGATTTCTTCTAGGTAATTCATTCATTTTGTGATAATGAAGGACTGATAGCTGAATTAGCTAAATCATCTAACCAGAGATTTATCAGTTGATACAAGAGATACAGAGGATGCAACTTCCTGTCCTTTTGATAATAACTTTTTCATCTTGATATATTCAACACTGTTTACTTTTCTTTTTTTCTTGTCTCAGTTTCATCCTTGTTGTTCCTTTCTGGTCTGCTAATTTATTTCATTTCCTTTGATCCAGAGATTTAAAAATTGTACTTAGTTTTATAAAGACTTAATATTGTAAAGATATCCATTATTCCCTGGTAGATCTATAAATTCAGTGTGATCTCAATTAATACTCATCATGCTTTTTTGTTTTTTTGTTTGTTTGTTTGTTTTAAATGGTATTTATTTATTTGACAGAGAGAGAGAGACAGCGAGAGAGGGAACGCAAGCAGGGGGAGTGGGAGAGGGAGAAGCAGGCTTCCCGCAGAGCAGGGAGCCCGACGCGGGGCCTGATCCCAGGACCCTGGGATCACGACGTGAGCCGAAGGCAGACGCTTAACGACTGAGCCACCCAGGCGCCCCATCATGCTTTTTTGAGTGTGAAAATTCCTAGCTGATTTTTAATTTTCTATGAACTAAGAATTTTTGGGTCAGCTATAACCAAGAAAATTTTGAAGAACAAACAGCAAGATATCCAAACATTCAGTAAAGGTATATTAATGAGGACAGTATGGGGTTGGTCCAGATATAGACTAATGGAACACAGTTTGGAATCGAGAAGCAGATTGACAAAGGTAATAGTGCAGAACATCAAGGGAAAAAAGCAACCACAAAAGCTAGAGCTCCAGGTGTTTGTACAGGTTCCTTCCAGAGACCTGTTGACCTGGTTTTAGAGTTGCAGTGAGCTGGAGGGAGAAGTCAGTGGAAGTCGCCACTGGCTAATTAGAAGCTGGATCCTCAGGCGGCAGTTAGTATATACAGTCAAGTCCCTTTTGGGGAAAGACTGAGAGATGGGTGTTTTTGCATACTCTCTCTGCAGTGAGCTCTGGAGGGTGGGGATAGTCTAACTGAATGCTTACAGGCAACCTGTAAGAATTTCTTTTTTGTTTGTTACATTCTTTTATGATTCAGGAACGCAAGTCCTCTTGGTTTTCAGAGCAGGTGATCCCAGAACCATCCCTTGGGTGGCAGATGCAAAAACTGCCATTTGAATGGCTAAAATCTCATATGCCACACAGCTTTGGCAAGAATGTAAAGCAAGTGGAAGTCTGCTTTACTACTGGCAGGAACAGTAAATTGGTATAACCCCTCTGGAAAACTGTCTGACAGTATTAACTAAAGTTGAATATCAACTTGCCCTATCATCTAGCAGTTCTGTTATTTGTATCTATCCTAGGTATTTTCCAAAGAGACATGAATGTACCAAAGTATATATACAAGAATGTACACTGCAGTGTTGTTCATAATGTCTCTGAACTAGAAACTATCCAAGTATTTATCAAGAGTAGATTTGGCAAATATGTATCTGTGAAAACTGTTCAACTATTCCCAATAACATGAAGGAATCCCATTAATTCATTGAAATTCATCAATGATCTTAGCATATGTGATTTTAGCCCTTTTTTTTTTTGCATGCATAGTATCCTGAGGAAATGATATATTTAAGTACTACACAAATAACTTCAATTTTAAAAAGAAAAAAATAGTTTTTAATTTAAAATTAGAGGTAATAAGAAATGATGAAAAGAAAAAGGAGGAGGGTAATAAATTAAGAGTTGCAATATTTATTTCTATAGGTATTTTTCAACTGGTTATTATTTTCATTGCAAAGCAGTAAGTGCTGTGAGAAACAAAGTAAATTAGATTTTGTTCCTACTAAGATAAAAACTTAGTTGATGATACTAAACATAATGTAAATAAAAGTAAAGTTTAAACAAATCTTGAAGGATACAAAGGGGAGGAAGAATCTAAGTGTAGCCAAGAATCAGGAATCCTAGAGGAAATGGCATTTGGCATAGATCTTGAAGGATAGATAAGATACTGACATATAGTATTATATGGAAGGGTCCCTCAGAGGGGTTAATGTATGGAAGGAGGAAAGTGTAGGGCAAATTTCAGAGACCAGCAGATCAGGATTTCTTGATTGCATGTGCTTAGAAGGAAAATATGTGGCAGAAAATGATGGAAAGGTAGGTTGGGTTCAGATGCTGGATAGTGTTGAATTCTATTTTAAGTAATTTGGACCTTTTTCTGGCACCACTGAGTTCCTGTGGAAGGATTTTGGTGGGAAGTTGACATTTGATCTGTTTTGAGAATGTAATTGGAGGAAACCTGAAGGGAGGATTTAACTGGGGAAAATAATATGACTTAAGGGGAATTTTGAGAGTGCCCAATCCCCTTATTTAATACATGATAAAAGAGGCTCATATCAGTTGATAGCACAAGAAATTACAGAATCCAGGTCTCTGAATTTTTAACCCGAGGAACCTTTTCTCTAAATCTAGAATTAAGAAACCGTAGCAAGCTATTCAATAGTCTAAGTGGGAAGAGATGATAGCATGAACTGGGGTAGTTTATTTATAAGAATAAACTAACACATGACAGGGTAAGTAATTACTTACCCATCCTATCAGGACATATCAGGAATTATCCCTCATAAAATTATATCTGATCTTTGTTTCTTTGAACTTTATTTTACGCTTCATCTAAGTAAACTGTGGCAGGAGGGAGACAAGATTCATTGTTCAGCAGCAGCAGCAAATTTTGCCCTGAAAGCAGCTTTGAAATACACTATCAAGAATTCTCTATCTGTGATGTTCATTTATTCAAAAATAGTGATTGAGTTCTTCCTGTGATGAGGCTCTATACTGTACCTAGAGATACAAAGGTGATTAAAAAAAAGAATGCAGACCTCACATTTGTGGAACTGGTTGATTAGTGGGGAAGCCAATTTTTTTAAAAGATTTTATTTATTCATTTGAGAGAGAGAGACAGAGCATGAGTTGGGGGAGAGAGCAGAGGGAGAGGGAGAAGCAGACTCCCTGCTGAGTCAGGAGCCAGACGTGGGGCTCAATCCTAGGACCCTGGGATCACGACCTGAGCTGAAGGCCGATACTTAACCATCTGAGCCACCCAGGTGCCTTAGTGTGGAAGCCAATTATCAATCAGTTCACAAAATGTAATTTTTTAATCATAAATATTGATAAGTAACGTGAAGGAAACTCTCATTGTACTAGGTGAGTATGAAGTGGAGAAAGGTATTCATCTTTATAATTAGTGTATAAAAAATTAACATGTATAGTGTTTGAGAATCTAATTTCAATGTTTTTTGAAATAATATAAGCAGTATCACACTAAGAATTTAAACTAAATACTGATCCAGATCAGTGAAGTTTGTGATTAAATCTTGTTCTAATATAATTTACTGAAATCTGAATATAAGGGTCATAATTTTCCTGGTCTTTAATTCATTTGGATTTACATTTATTCATTTGAATTTTTATGTGAAGTGAAAATCTTAACCAATTTAATTCTAAATGATATTTGAAAAATACTACTTTCTAAACTTTACTAGAATCATCTGGTCTATGTAATTGCTACCTTATTTTTGTAGAATTTTATTTTTTATTTATTTTTATTTTTTTTTTTAAGATTTTATTTATTTATTTGACAGAGAGAGACACAGCGAGAGAGAGAACACAAGCAAGGGAAGTGGGAGAGGGAGAAGCAGGCCTCCCGCGGAGCAGGGAGCCTGATGCGGGGCTAGATCCCAGGACCTTAGGACCGTGACCTGAGCCGAAGGCAGACGCTTAATGACTGAGCCACCCAGGAGCCCCTAGAATTTTATTATCATAGAAATTATTCTTAGTCTAACAGGGAATTTATTTATTTATTTATTTATTTATTTATAAGATTTTATTTATTTATTTGACAGAGGGAGACACAGTGAGAGAGGGAACACAAGCAGGGGGAGTGAGAGGGAGAAGCATGCTTCCTGCGGAGCAGGGAGCCTGATGCAGAACTCGATCCCAGGATCCTGAGATCATGACCTGAGCTGAAGGCAAACGCTTAATGACTGAGCCTCCCAGGAGCCCCTCTAACAGGGAATTCAAAACAACAACAACAACAACAACATAATTTCTCTTAACCCTGAAGCAAAATATTTTGTATTATATGCAAGATACGTGGATCCTTGGAATATGCATCTCTTGGTCTCCTCTTATATTTGGGTTGATTGATCTCCTTTGCTGGCTTCTTTTTCTCTAACTGCTACCTAAATCTGTTTTCCAAGGCTTGATCTCAGCTCCTCCTCATGCAAATGCCTTCTTGTGTAACCTCATTCATTCCTGCAGGGTAATTATCATCAGTAATACAACTCAGTGACCTCATCTTCAGAACATAGTGATTAGGTGATTAGACATCTCTAGCTGATTTCCCCCCAGACATCTCATGATGAAGAATTTGGTTCTGACGTTAGATAATTACGTTTGAACCCTTTTTTCACAACTTAACAATTGTGTATCATTTGAAGACATTACTTAAAATTAACTTCTGTTTTGGTTTCCTTATCTCTAAAATGGTAGAATAATGAAATATGCATCATAAGGTTTGTTTTGAGGCTTAAATAAGGTACTATATAAAGGTGCCTGAGAAGAAATGAACAGAGGGTTCTCCAAAGAAAACATAAAGATGGCCAACGGACACTTGAAAAGATGTGCAACGTCACTCATTATCAGGGAAATGCAAATCAAAACTACAATGAGATATCATCTCCTACCTGTCAGAATAATTAAAAAACAAAAGAAACAAGTGTTGGCAGGGATGTGGAGAGAAAGGAACCCTCTTGCACTGTTGGTAGGAATGCAGACACTGTGGAAGACATTTGGAAGTTCCTCAAAACGTTGAAAATAGAACTACCTTATGATTCAGTAATCCCACTACTGGGTATTTATCCCCAAAATACAAAACCACTATTTCAAAGGGATACATGCACCCATTTGTTTAGTTCAGCATTCTTTACAGTAATCAAATTATGGTAGCAGCCCAAGTGTCTATCAATAGATGAATGGATAAAAAAGATGTAGTATATATGTAGAATGAAATATTATTCAGCCATAAAAAGAATGAAATCTTGCCATTTGCAGTTACATTGATGGAGCTAGAGAGTATTATGCTAAGTGATATAAGTCAGAGAAAGACAAATACCATATGATTTCACTCATGTGGAATTTAAGAAACAAAACGAATGAAGAAGGGAGGGGGGGAGAGGGAGGCAAACCAAGAAACAGACTCTAACTATAGAGAACAAACTGATGGTTACCAGTGGGGAAGCAGGTGTGGGGGGGATGGGTGAAATAGGCGATGGTTATTAAGAAGTGTAGTTGTCATTATGAGCACTGGGTGATGTCTGGAATTGTTGAATCACTATATTATACACCTTAAACCAATATAACACTGTATATTAATTGCCCTGGAATTAAAATGTAAAAAAAATGCACCTTGTACAAAAAAAAAAGTGCCTGAGACACTATTGTAAATGTTCTATGTGTTTATGAAAGGAGTTGCATTTCCAAACTGCAGAGATGCTGAATTAATTATTACATCAACTTTTTATTTGATTTATTAGATTCCTACATATTCTTCCTTTCTCTCTGTAAATAACTTTATATCTGGTTATGGATGCTATTAATTGTTCCACTGAAGGTCAAGGCAGTACTACATCATTTATCATTTAATGTGCTTCTCAGATATTTTAAGACAAGGTGGTAAATTTAGTACTTAAATTTAAATCTAAATGCTAAATATAGATAGCATAAAAAAAATAGAGATCTAGCTAGCCTCAAATATGAGGCAGATCTCCACAGAGCAGCATGTGAATAGTTGTGAGCAGAGCTGATTTTGTGGGCCTCCTGACCTCTGGGTTAATAAATGAGAGGTGGAAGCCAGAAATTTAGCTCCTATCAGTAAAAGAGCATTAGAAGTGGTTTTCAAATATGTATTTAAGTGTTTGAAAACAGAGATTAAGGTCTCGCACCCTATTCATAAGATATGGCTGAAAAAAACTGTCTCTAAGTTCATCTTGGGGTTATGCTGATCTCTAAGAACCCAAAGTATCTTATAAACTGGGAGTAACCCATATTCTTTTTTTTTATTGAAGTATAATTAACATACAATGTTATATTATTTTCAGGTGCACAACACACTGATGTAACAATTGTATACATAGTGCTCACCATGGTAAGTGTAGTCACCATCTGAAAGGGTCAGCTACAGGCATTGTTAAAAGAGCTAGACATTCCCCCGGTTTCAGGTCTTTTCTGATTTGTTTAGAGTATATTTTCTGGGGATGTTGTTACCCTGTTAGCATTGTGTTCTCTCATTCATCTATTCTCCTCTGGACAAAATGACAAGACGAAAAAATCACCTCAACAAAAAGAACAAAAGGCAGTACCGACTGCCAGGGACCTACTCAATACAGACATTAGTACAATGTCAGACCTAGAATTCAGAATGATGATTTTAAAGATACTAGCTGGGCTTGAAAAAAGCATGGACATTAATAGAGAAACCCTTTCTGGAGAAATAAAAGAACTAAAATCTAACCAAGTTGAAATCAAAAAGGCTATTAATGAGGTGCAATCAAAAATGGGAGCTCTAACTGCTACGATAAATGAGGCAGAAGAGAGAATCAGAGATATAGAAGACCAAATGATGGAAAATAAAGAAGCTGAGAATAAGAGAGATAAGCAACTACTGGATCACGAGGGTAGAATTTGAGAGATAAGTGATACCATAAGACGAAACAACATTAGAATAATTGGGGATCCCAGAAGAAGAAGAAAGAGAGAGAGGGGCAGAAGGTATATTGGAGCAAATTATAGCAGAGAACTTCCCTAATTTGGGGAAGGAAACAGGCATCAAAATCCAGGAGGCACAGAGAACCCCTCTCAAAATCAATAAAAATAGGTGAACACCCCGACATCTAGTAGTAAAACTTATGAGTCTCAGAGACAAAGAGAATATCCTGAAAGCAGCTCGGGAGAAGAGATATGTAACCTACAATGGTAGAAATATTAGATTAGCAGCAGACCTATCCACAGAGACCTGGCAGGCTAGAAAGGACTGGCATGATATCTTCAGAACACTAAATGAGAAAAATATGCAGCCAAGAATAGGCTGTCATTGAAAATAGAAGGAGAGATAAAAAACTTCCAGGACAAACAAAAACTAAAGGAATTTGCAAACACAAAACCAGCCCTACAAGAAATATTGAAAGGCATCCTCTAAGCAAAGAGAGAGCCTAAAAGCAACATAGACCAGAAAGGAACAGAGACAATATACAGTAACAGTCACCTAACAGGCAATACAATGGCACTAAATTCATATCTTTCAATAATTACCCTGAATGTAAATGGGTTAAATGCCCCAATCAAAAGACACAGGCTATCAGATTAGATTAAAAAATAAGACCTGTCGATATGCTGTCTGCAAGAGACTCATTTTAGACCCAAAGACACCCCCAGATTGAAAGTGAAGGGGTGGAAAACAATTTACCATGCTAATGGACACCAAAAGAAAGCTGGGGTGGCAATCTTGTATCAGACAAATTAGATTTTAAAACAAAGACTGTAATAAGAGATGAGGAAGGACACTATATCCTACTTAAAGGGTCTATCCACCAAGAAGATCTAACAGTTGTAAATATCTATGCCCCTAACATGGGAGCAGCCAAGTATATAAGGCAATTAATAACAAAAGCGAAGAAACACATCAACAACAATACAATAATAGTGGGGGACTTTAACACCCCCCTGACTGAAATGGACAGATCATCTAAGCAAAAGATCAGCAAGGAAATAAAGACTTTAAATGACACACTGAACCAAATGGACTTTACAGACATATTCAGAACATTCCATTCCAAAGCAACGGAATACACATTCTTCTCTAGTGCCCATGGAACATTCTCCAGAATAGATCATATCCTAGGTCACAAATCAGGTCTCAACTGGTACCAAAAGATGGGGATCATTCCCTACGTATTTTCAGACCACAATGCTTTGAACCTAGAACTCAATAACAAGAGGAAAGTCGGAAAGAACTCAAATACACGGAGGCTAAAGAGCATCCTACTAAAGAATGAATGGGTCGACCAGGAAATTAAAGAAGAATTAAAAAAAATTCATGGAAACCAATGAAAATGAAAAACAACTGTTCAAAATCTTTGGGATACAGCAGAGGCAGTCCTGAGAGGAAAGTATATAGCAATACAAGCCTTTCTCAAGAAACAAGAAAGGTCTCAAATACACAACTTAACCCTATAGCTAAAGGAGCTGGAGAGAGAACAGCAAATAAAGCCTAAACCCAACAGGGGAAGAGAAATAATAAAGATCAGAGCAGAAATCAATGAAATAGAAACCAAAAGAATGGCAGAACAGATCAACGAAACTAGGAGCTGGTTCTTTGAAAGAATTAGCAAGATTGATAAACCCCTGGCCAGACTTATCAAAAAGAAAAGAGAAATGACCCAAATCAACAAAATCATGAATGAAAGAGGAGAGATCACAACCAACACCAAAGAAATACAAACAAGTATAAGAACATATTATGAGCAACTATATGCCAGAAAATTAGATAATCTGGAAGAAATGGATGCATTCCTAGAGATGTATCAACTACCAAAACTGAATTAGGAAGAAACAGAAAACCTGAAAAGACCTATAACCACTAAGGAAATTGAAGCAGTCAGCAAAAACCTCCCAAAAAGCAAGAGCCCAGCGCCAGCTGGCTTCCCAGGGGAATTCTACCAAAAATTTAAAAAAGAATTAATAGCTATTCTTCTGAAACTGTTCCAAAAAAAAGAAATGGAAGAAAAACTTCCAAACTCGTTTTATAAGGCCACCATTACCTTGATCCCCAAACCAAAGACCCTATCAAAAAGGAGAATTACAGACCAATATCCTTGATGAACATGGATGCAAAAATTCTCACCAAAATACTAGCCAATAGGATCCAACAGTACATTAAAAGGATTATTCACCACTACCAAGTGGGATTTATCCCTGGGCTGCAAGGTTGGTTCAACATCCACAAATCAATCAATGTGATACAATACATTAATAAAAGAAAGAACAAGAAACATACGATCCTCTCAGTAGATGCAGAAAAAGCATTTGACAAAGTACAGCATCCTTTCTTGATCAAAACTCTTCAGAGTATAGTGATAGAGGGTACATACCTCAATATCATAAAAGCCATCTATGAAAAACCCACAGCAAATATCATTCTCAATGGGTAAAGACTGAGAGCTTTCTCCCTAAGGTCAGGAACATGGCAAGGATGTCCACTATCACCACTGCTATTCAACATAGTATTAGAAGTTCTAGCCACAGCAATCAGACAACAAAAAGAAATCAAAGGTATCCGAGTCGGCAAAGAAGTCAAACTCTCACACTTTGCAGATGATATGATACTTTATGTGGAAAACCCAAAAGACTCTACCCCAAAACTGCTAGAACTCATACAGGAATTCAGTCAAGTAGCAGGATATAAAATCAATGCACAGAAATCAGTGGCATTCCTATACACCAACAACAAGACAGAAGAAAGAGAAATTAAGGAGTCGATCCCATTTACAATTGCACCCAAAACCATAAGATACCTAGGAATAAATCTAACCAAAGAGGCAAAGAATCTATACTCTGAAAACTATAAAATACTCATGAAAGAAACTGAGGAAGACACAAATGGAAAAATGTTCCATGCTCATGGATTGGAAGAACAAATATTATGAAGATGTCAATGCTACCTAGAGCAATCTACACATTCAATGCAATCCCCATCAAAATACCATCCACTTTTTTAAAAGAAATGGAACAAATAATCCTAAAATTTGTATGGAACCAGAAAAGACCCCAAATAGCCAGAAGAATGTTGAAAAAGAAAAGCAAAGCTGTGGCATCACAATTCAGGACTTCAAGCTCTATTACAAAGCTGTCATCATCAAGACAGTATGGTACTGGCACAAAAGCAGACACATTGATGAATGAAACAGAATAGAGAGCCAGGAAATGGACCCTCAACTTTATGGTCAACTAATCTTTGACAAAGCAGAAACGAATGTCCAATGGAAAAAAGACAGTCTCTTCAACAAATGGTGTTGGGAAAATTGGACAGCCACATGCAGAAGAATGACACTGGACCATTTCCTTACACCACACACAAAAATAGACTCCAAATGGTTGAAAGACCTAAACGTGAGACAGGAGTCCATCAACGTCCTAAAGGAGAACATAGGCAGCAACCTCTTCGACCTCAGCCGCAGCAACTTCTTCCTAGAAATGTCACCAAAGGCAAGGGAAGCAAGGGTAAAAATGAACGATTGGGACCTCATCAAGATAAAAAGCTTTTGCAGAGCAAAAGAGACAGTCAATAAAACCAAAAGACAACCGACAGAATGGGGGAAGACATTTGCAAATGACATATCAGATAAAGGGCTAGTATCCAAAATCTATAAAGAACTTCTTAAACTCAACACCCACAGAACAAATGATCCAGTGAAGAAATGGGCAGAAGACATGAACAGACATTTTCCCAAAGAAGACATCCAAATGGCAACAGACACATGAAAACGTGCTCAACATCGCTAGGCATCAGGGAAATCCAAATCAAAACTTCAATGAGATACCACCTCACACCAGTCAGAATGGCTAAAATGAACAAGTCAGGAAACGACAGATGTTGGCAGGGATGTGGAGAAAGGGGAACCCTCCTACACTGTTGTTGGGAATGCAAGCTGGTGTAGCCACTCTGGAAAACAGTATGGAGGCTCCTCAAAACGTTGAAAATAGAGCTACCATATGATCCAGCAGTTGTACTACTGGGCATTTACCCCAAAGATACAAATGTAGGGATCCGAAGGTGTACGTGCACCCCAGTGTTTATAGCAGCAATGTCCACAATAGCCAAACTGTGGAAAGAGCCAAGATGTCCATCAACAGATGAATGGATAAAGAAGAGGTGGTATACACACACACACACACACACACACACACACACACACACACACACACACAC
>NW_027397067.1:31282227-31471119 GCF_003265705.2 Callorhinus ursinus
CACACACACACACACACACACACACACACACACACACACACACACACTGGAATATTATGCAGCCATCAAAAAGAATGAGATCTTGCCATTTGCAACGATGTGGATGGAATTGGAGGGTATTATGCTGAGCGAAATAAGTCAATCAGAGAAAGACTTGTATCATGTGACCTCACTGATATGAGGAATTCTTAATTTCAGAACAAACTGAGGGTTGCTGGAGTGGTGGGGGTTGGGAGGGATGGGGTGGCTGGGTGATAGACACTGGGGAGGGTATGTGCTATGGTGAGTGCTGTGATGTGTGTAAGACTGCTGAATCACAGATCTGTACCTCTGAAGAAAATAATACATTATATGTTAAAAAAAAAAAGAAGGTAGCCGGAGGGGAAGAATGAAGGGGGGGAAATCGGAGGCGGAGACATACCATGAGAGACTATGGACTCTTAAAAACAAACTGAGGGTTCTAGAGGGGAGGAGGGTGGGAGGATGGGTTAGCCTGGTGATGGGTATTAAAGAGGGCACGTTCTGCATGGAGCCCTGGGTGTTATATGCAAACAATGAATTATGGAACACTACATCAAAAACTAATGATGTATGGTGATTAACATAACATAATAAAAAAATGAAATCTTAAAAAAAAGAGCTAGACAAAGGAAGGTCACACACAGAGAGAAAGAGTGGGGAAGAGAGGAAAGGCATATTCAGTATTAATAACAACATATGCATATTAATGGTAATAAATCTTCCATCCAATGTGAGCCTAGAATAAAATTTTATCGCACATTTCATACCCTGCTAAAGAAGACAAAAGAATTTATCCTGGATTAAAACAATTTTCTACAATAATCTGATAAATATTTTGAAGTAAGTATGTTGTAGATGTTCAACAAGTGAAATTAATACTTAGCTTCTGTGGAAACAAAATACAGAATTACATTCTTGAAAAGTATATCCTAAACACCTCCAACAGTATATGCTACATAGAAAGCAATCAATAAATATTCCATGAGTAAATGAATAAAAAGTATAGAATATTGTCACTTATGAATATAAGTTTAAAGAGGGGAAAGGAAATATTAGCAAGTAAAACAGCAGTGTTTATAAAGTAGTATAAAGTATTAGCAAACTGAATTTATCAGTGTGTATATATAAATATCACATCTTATAAAATATCATTTATCTCAATAGTTAAGTTGAACACCATAAAATCTATTATTGCAGTGTATATTTAGTTGACACTGTGACGTATCACTAGATATTTCTTCTGGGCTTAAGGAGTATGGTCCTAGTGGCTGGGAATGCTGCTAGCAGATAACCCTCAACTACTGGTCATTTTCAGGAAATGACTAGATGAAGAGTCACCTTGTCCAACTTCAAGCCCCCTTTCCTGGACAACTTGGATCAAATGACTAGTCCATCAGGAAGTTTAAGGACATGACCCCCTCCTGCCAATTTGAGAAAAGTCTGGTATACCATCCAGTCTTAGCTTTGGAGTTTCCTATGGTGTTGTCTGGTGTTTCCCCTGAGATTTCATTATAGCTTAACTTTTCCCTTTGTCCAGTCCTGCTTCTTTCCCTTCTCTTCCATAGATGGTGTTTGCAAGACTTGATTCTCTATCAACTTTCTACCTCATATTCTGCATCCTGGGAAACCTGGCTAGTGATGGAATAATATTAATGTATTAAAGAAAAATATACAGGGAAAACATTTGAACAATTTAAACACTTATTTAACATATATCTCTTAGGAAACTAGCATTTGAGGAGTATATTCATAAAGTAATAAAATATGTTGAAACTAGAAGCAAATCTAAGAAAATCCACAGAGCATTGGAATGCATAAGAAAGTGAAGCAAATTTTGGGATGCCTGGATGGCATAGTCAGTTGGGCGTTTGACTCTTGGTTGCACTTCAGGTTGTGATCTCAAGGTCATGGTCTCCCTGCTGGGCTCCATGCTCAGCTTGGAGTCTGTTTGGGACTCTCCCTCCTTCTCCCTCTGCCCTCCCCCCCACGCTTGTGCTTTCTCTAAAATAAGTAAAAAAAAAAAAATCTTTTAAAAAAAGGGAAAGTGAAGCAAGTTTTCTTACAGACAAAATCAACATGCAAAGGCTCAAAAGATCTTGCCATTTGCAATGACGTGGATGGAACTGGAGGGTGTTATGCTGAGTGAAATAAGTCAATCAGAGAAAGACATGTATCACATGACCTCACTGATACAAGGAATTCTTAATCTCAGGAAACAAACTGAGTGTTACTGGAGTGGTTGGGGGTGGGAGGGATGGGGTGGCTGGGTGATAGACATTGGGGAGGGTATGTGCTACGGTGAGCGCTGTGAATTGTGCAAGACTGTTGAATCACAGATCTGTACTTCTGAAACAAATAACGCAACATATTTTAAGAAAAAAGAAAAAGAAGAAGATAACAGGAGAGGAAGAAAAGGGGAGTATGTCAGAGGGGGAGACGAACCATGAGAGATGATGGACTCTGAAAAACAAACTGAGGGTTCTAGAGGGGAGGGGGGTAGGGGGATGGGTTAGCCTGGTGATGGGTATTGAGGAGGGCACGTTCTGCATGGAGCACTGGGTGTTATGAACAAACAATGAATCATGGAACACTGCACCAAAAACTAATGATGTAATATATGGTGATTAACATAACAATAAAAAATTAAAAAAAAGACTAATAGAAAAAAGGGATGCCTGGGTGGCTCAGTTGGTTAAGCATCTGCCTTCGACTCAGGTCATGATCCCAGGGTCCTGGGATCCAGTCCCACATTGGGCTCCTTGCTCAGTGGGGAGGGAGCCTGCTTCTCCCTCTGTCTGCCGCTCCCCCTGCTTGTGCTCTCTCTCTCTCTCTCTCAAATAAATAAAATCAAATCTAAAAAAAAAAAAGAAAAATAAGGCACAGAATGCTTTTAAAAAAAACCTTATAGAAAATATACTAAAATGTACATTAATAATGGCATTTAATAGTTTATATTGTTGCCCAGTACTTTTTTATTAGTAAAAACTATATCATACTTTTTAAAAAGTTGAGTGTAGTGGACACACGATATTATGTTAGTTTCAGATGTACAACATAATGGTGCAACAGCTCTATACATTATGCTGTGTTCACCACAGTGTAGCTGTCATCTGTCCCCATACACCGCTGCTACATCATTGGCTGTATTCCTTATGCTGTACCTTTTATTTTTATTTTTTTGGGGGGAGCAAATAATTAAAAAAATTCTTTTTAAACAAATACACTAAAGAATCATGCATTGCTGCCAGCATTAGATGCAATCCTGGGTCACAAGTCTGCACACTCCTTTGCAACTGGTCTGATAACAGAACCTTTCATTTCACCTGTATTGTTTACTCTGACCCCCACATTATCTTCAAAATTGAGAAACACACCATCTTTTCTCCCGATATGACTTTTGTTGTCGAATTACCAGTGCTGGATGTACCTTCTTTCTGAGCTCTGGGTGGCCTTTCTTCACTGTGGCCATCGCTATGTCACCCACACCCCAAGCAGAAAGTCTGTTCAGTTGTCCCTTGATCCCCTTCACAGATATGATATATAGATTTTTAGTTCCTGTGTTGTCAGCACCGTTGATCACAGCTCCTACTGGAAGACCCAGGGAAAACCAGAATTTCACACCAGAGGACCCACCACATCCTTGCTTTGACATCTTGAACACCAGAAAGGGACAGAGGCCTGTGCTTTTTATTTTTATGACTTACTCATTTTATAACTGGAAGGCTGTATCTTTAACTCTTGCCCAAGCCCCTACTTTTGCTTTAGGCCCTACTTCCCTCCCCTCTGGCAACCTTGGTTTTTTCTCTGTATGTACAGGCCTGACTCTGCTTTTTGTTTATTCTTTTCTTTCCTCCTTTCTTGTTTTTTTTTTTTTTAGCTTCCTTTTATGAGTGAAATTATATGGTATTTGTCTTTCTCAGTCTTATTTCACTTGTTTGCCTTGTATTTTGATTAAGGCTTTACATATTCCCAAGTAAGATATGAATAAGTATCTAGAGATAATCTTAATAAAAGATGGCAATGTGTATATGGAGAAAATTATAGAACAGTATTTACGGGTAGAAAAATTCTGAAAAAATGAGGGATAAGCCATTTAGGGATTATAAGATTAATGAAACTTTAACAAGCTAATCTTAATATCTATATATAAAACCTAAGGGCCAAGAAGAGCCAAAACGTTATTCATGTTGTTGGAGAAAATTTCCTTATCGTATGTAAGCTCACAATAAATCTATGATAATAAAGACAGAGTAGTATTAGGAGGGAGATAAATAAAAACAGATAGGTGTAACAAAATAGCTCCCAAACTGTCTGTTAATATATGGATCCCTGATATATGACAAATACGGCATTCCACAACAGTAGAGAAAGAATATGGTAAATAGTTCTGGGACAGAGACCAACTTTATAGAAAAAAAATAGATTTTTTTTTTAAAGATTTTATTTATTTATTTGACAGAGAGTGAGCGCTCACAAGGAGAAGAGCAGCAGGCAATGGAAAGGAAGAAGCAGGCTCCCCACTGAGCAGGGAGCCCAAGGACCTGGGCCTTGATCCTAGCCCAAAGGCAGAGGCTTAACCAACTGAAGTCACCCAGGTGCCCCTAAATTTAGATTCTAATTACACAGTGCATAAGATCAATTCTAGCTAGGTTAAAAAAACAAACAAACAAAAACAAACCTTAATGCAAAAAAGCAAACCTTTAAAAAATTTTAAAAGAATATATTGGTTATCATATTTATCATCTAGTGGTTGAAAAGGATAATTTTGAGGAGAAAAAAGCTTAATCCATAAAGGAACCAGTTGATGCATTGACTTCATTAAAATTTAAGTCTGCACAGCAAAAGATACATGACTTCATTTTTTATTATTTCTCAACTTGTTTTTAATACTTTATTATGTATTTAGAGATTTTTCAAATGTTATATAGTATTTTGCAGAATTTTGAACATTTCATAAATAACACCCTAACTTGGTTTTTCTTTTCATTTAGTAATATGTTTATATTTTTTAAGATGGTAGATGTAGTCTTAGTTCATCCATTTTTAATTTTCATAACATACTGAGTTGCAATGATATTCTTCAGCATACACATTGATATAAATTTATATAGTTTACAATTTTTTCTTCCTTTTATGAACAGTGTGGCCATAAGTACTGTTGTGATAGTACATTGCATCCGGTTTACTTTAGAGACAGGGTATGTGGAAATGTAAAGGAGGGAGGCAGAGAAATAGTATGAGGGGAGGACACATGGAGTTTTATACAGAACAATAGACAAAAAAAATCTGAAGCAAATACAACATACAGTTAAATTTGCAAAAGTTGGGCAAAGGGCACAAAGCTGCTCTTCATATTATACTACGTGATTGTTTCACATATAAGAAAGAGCTTCTTGTTCTTAACGCTTTCTGCCTTGAGTTCAACCTTAGATGGTATTTTTTTTTTTTTTTTAAGATTTTATTTGTTTCTTTGACAGAGAGAGACACAGTGAGAGAGGGAACACAAGCAGGGGGAACAGGAGAGGGAGAAGCAGGCTACCCGCGGAGCAGGGAGCCCGATGCGGGGCTCCATCCCAGGACCCTGGGATCATGACCTGAGCCAAAGGCAGATGCTTAATCACTGAGCCACCCAGGCGCCCCTACATTAGATGGTATTGATATAAAGAACTCTTTTTGTTCCTTTCTGATGTATATTTGCATAATCTGTTCCTTGTGACATTTCTGAACCATTTTCTTTTTTATTTTATTTATTTTTAAAAGATTTTATTTATTTATTTGAGAGAGAGAGAGAGAGAGCTCATGAGGGGGGGGAAGGTCAGAGGGAGAAGCAGACTCCCTGCTGAGCATAGAGCCCAATGTGGGACTCGATCCCAGGATTCCAGGATCATGACCTGAGCCGAAGGCAGTCGCTTAACCAACTGAACTACCCAGGCTCCCCTGAACCGTTTTCTTTTAGATGCAGTTTTAAAAATACTGCATAAAAAATGAATATTGTTTCAGTCTGACATCCCTTTTCCTTCCAATAAATAGATGGGTTAATCTTACTTATATTTTTCAACAGCTTCATTGAGATACAATTTATTTACCATACAATTCACCAATTTAAAGTCACTCATTTAAAGTATACAATTAGGTGTTTTTTAGTATTCATTCACTGTCTTTCCAGCCATCACCAAACAATCAACCTAACATTAGAATATTTTTGCCCTCCAAAAAAGAAACTCTATACCCGTTTACAGTTTTCATTTTTCCCACCAGTACGCTCACTCTAGGTAAACATTGCTCTAATTTCTGTCTTGTTAAGAATTGTCGATTCTGGGAATTTCATATAAATGGAATCTTAAAATATCTGGTCTTTTCTGTCTGGGTTCTTTCACTTATCGTAATGTTTTTGAGGTTCATCTAGTGTATATATATCATCACTTCATTCCCTTTCATTGCCAGATAGTATTCCATTCAATAAACACGTTTTGTTAATTTATAAGTCGATAGGCATTTCTATTGTTTTCACTTGTTTTTGTTATTTTGAAGGCTGAATAGAACGCTCATGTACAAGTTTTTGTAGGTTGTATGTTTTTATTTCTTTTGGTTGTATACCCAGGAGTGGAATTACTGGGTCATATGGTAACATTTTGTTAAACATACAATGCTCAACATTTTGAGGAACTTCCAAACTGTTTTACAAAGCAGCTGCACCAGTTTATATTCCCACCAGCAACATATCAGAATTCCTGTTTCTCTACATTTTTGTTAATATTTGTTGCCTGCCTTTTTATTTATAGGCAATAAGTGACTGTGAAGAAGTATTTCATTTGTGTTTGATTTGCATTTTCTAGGTGATTAATCATGTTAAATATCTTTTCACGTGGTTATTGACTACTTGTGTCTCTTCTTTGGAGAAATTGTTTATTCAGGTCCTCTGTCCAATTTTTAAATTGGATTTTTTTAATTACTGAGTTGTAAGAGTTCTTTATATATTCTGGATACAGGTTCCTTATCACATACATGATTTGTACATATTTTATCTCATTCTGTGGATTGTCTTTTCATGTTCTTAGTGTTTTTAAAGCACAGAAGTTTTTATTTTGATGAGGTCTAGTTTACCCATTTTTTTCTCTTGTAATCTAGGCTTTTAGTGTCATCTGTAAGAATTCTTTGCCTACATATACCTGCGTGGCTCAGTCGGTTAAGTGTCTGCCTTCGGCTCGGGTCATGATCCCAGGATCTTGGGATTGAGTCCTGCATCAGACTACCTGCTCAGCACAGAGTTTTCTGCTTCTCCACCTGCCTGCTGATCCCCCTGCTGGTGCTTTCTCTCTCTCTCTCATTCTCTCTCTGGCAGATAAATAAATAAAATCTTTAAAAAAAAAAAAAGAATGCTTTGCCTAATCCAAGATCACAAATTTAAGCTTATGTTTTCTTCTAAGAATATTCTAATTTTAGTTTTTACATTTATGTCTATATTTTAGGCTATATATATATACACACACACATATATATAACTATATATATTTATAACTGTATAGCTATAACTGAGGTTTTCATTGAATAAGTGACTCTTTCCCAGTGAATTGTCGTGGCTTTACTGTTGGACATCAGTGTATGAATTTATTTCTGGACTCTTATGTCTATTTCAGTGATCTAAATGTCCAGCCTTATGACTATACCACACTGTCTCGATTACTGGAGCTTTGTAGTAAGCTTTGAAATTGGGAGTTATGAGTCCTACATACTATAATGTATTACACATTATATAATACATATTCTTATTACCATCACTTATTTTGTTTGTATTTTCATTTTAAGGATCCTTTTACTTTCTCCTATATCATCTATTTACTGTTGTTATTGCTGTTATGTATATAGATGTATTTTCTTTCATTAATCTTTAATCAGTAAAAATTTTTTTTGTTATTTTTGAGTTAAATTCGTATGCTTGAAATATTTTTTAAATTGAAGTATAAGTAACATACAGTGTTAAGTTTCAGGTGTACAACACACTGATTGGAAAATTATATACATAGCTCAGTATTCTCCACAATAAGTGTAGTTGCCGTCTGTCACCATACAATCTTATACAATCCTATTGACTATATTCCCTAGGCTATACTTTTCATCTTTGTGAATTACTTATTTTATAACTGGAAGTTTATATGTCATTTCTTTATTTATTTCGCCCATCCCTCCACCCACCTTTCCTCTGGCAACCACCAGTTTGTTCTGTGTATTTAGGAGTCTTTTTGTTTGTTCATTTGTTTTGTTTTAGATTCCTCATATAAGTGAAATCCTATGGTATTTGTCTTTCTCTGTCTGGCATATTTCACTTAGTATGATACCCTCTAGGTCCATCCGTGTTGTTGCAAATAGCAAGATTTCATTCTTTTTTATGGCTAATATTTTATTGTATATACATACCATATATTCCTTACCCATTTATCTATCAGTGGACACTTAAGTTTGCTTCCATATCTTGGCTATTGTAAATAAGGCTGAGTTAAACTTGGGGTGCAGATATCTTTTTGAGTTAGTGTTTTCATTTTCTTTGGGTAAATAACCAGTGGTGGAATTACTTGATCTTGTGGGATTTCTATTTTTAATTGTTTGAGGAACCTCCATACTGTTTTCTGTAGTGACTGCACCGATTTACATTCCCATAAGCAGTGAATTAGCATTCCTTTTTCTCCACGTTCTTGCCAATACTCATTATTTCTTGTCTTTTCGATACCAGCCATTCTGACTGGTGTGAGGTGCTATATCGTTGTTTAGATTTGCATTCCCCCAATGATGAGTGATGTTAAGCATATTTTTTATGTGTCTGTTGGCCAACTGAATGTCTTTGGAAAAATGTCTATTCAGGTCCCCTGCCCATTTTTGTTTTTTTTTTTTAAGATTTTTTTATTTGACACAGAGAAAGAGAGCGAGCATAAGTAGGCAGAGTGGCAGGCAGATGGAGAGGGAGAAGCAGTCTCTTTGCTGAGCAGGGAGCTGGATGTGGGGCTCTGTCCCAAGACCCCAGGATCATGACCTGAGCCAAAGGCAGAAACTTAACCGACTGAGCCACCCAGGTGCCCCCCTCTGCCCATTTTTAAATTGGATTGTTTGGTGTTGAGTTGTATAAGTTCTTTATATTTTGGATATTATGTACTTAGTATACACTTAATGAATATATCATTTACAAATGTCTTCTCCCATTCATTAGGCTGCCTTTTTGTTTTGTTGATGGTTTGCTTTGCTGTGCATATTTAAAAGTTTGAAATATTTAAAGTGTGAATTTTTTATAACTGTCAAACAATATAGAGTATATTACAAATACTTGTGTAACTACCATTCAGAATAAACATTTGTTAATATTTTGTCATTTTTTAGCCTCAAATTTTTGATAAAAGAAATACAGATTTGTCCCAAGGTTATAGTCCTCTTTGGATCTTTCCCATAAGAAAATAAAGAGGCAAACCATAGCCTGTGGGACATGTTTGCTTTCTCTGTCTTTCCATCTCACTCTTTCTGTCTCCATGTCTTTCCCTCCCTTCTCTGTCTCTGTCTCTCTCTTCCCTCCCATAATTATCTGTCTACTTATGTACCTATCTCTTTGATCTTTCTATAGAACTGCTGTTACGAATTTGATGTTTTTTCCAAGTACACATTTAAGAATATTTTAATATTTGTCACCCATTCATTATATATTGAATGCCCAACATACACCAGGCATTATTGTAATTGCTAGGAAAAAACAGTAAAAAATACAGGAGAAATTCCTTCTTCCGCTGTTAGAGCTTATATTCTAGTCAGAAAGGTGGTAAACATGATTTTAGGAATAATTAATGGTATATGAATTAAAGCAATTAAGGGAATAAAAGGTGATGAGATGTGTGTATATGTTTTTTGAGGGGTATTGTTTTTGATAAGTTGGTCAGGGAAGGTAGCCATCGGCAGGTTATGTATGAGCAGAGATTTGAATGACATGAATAATGAAAAAAAATCAATATAATTTAGGGCACCTGGGTGGCTCAGATGGTTAGGCATCTGCCTGTGGCTCAGGTCATGATCCCGGGGTCCTGGGATCGAGCCCCACATCAGGCTCCCTGCTCCTTGGGGAGCCTGCTTCTCCCTCTGCCTCTGCCTCTCTCTCTGTGTGTCTCTCATGAATAAATAAATAAAATCTTTTAAAAAAATTAATATAATTTAGAGGAAGAGCATCTCAAGCAGACATTTCTCTTGACTTTATGGGATAGCCACCAGTATTTTGAACTATTGATTTTATGCTTATTTCTGCTGAACTGACTTTAGTTAATAGCTGTATGGTGATGATGGCTTCTCTTTCACTCTTCAAGTTCTTGCTACTTCCCTTAGTTGCAGGGAGAGTTACAGAAAATTGAAAAGGACAGCATGTTTGAGTTTTATCTCCACTTTCCCTAAGGACCAGTAGGAGGAAATTTTCCCTGATTTTGCCATTGACCTGTCAATGATGTTTGCACATGGCTTCAAGAAAGGGGGTATTGTTGGAGTTTTTGAGGGTTATGTAAATTATTTTTAGCTCATAATACTTAAGAATAATGTATCTTTTCAGACCTTTTGGCTGGTATATATGGTAATTGGTATTTTTCTTGATTTCATTCCATTCCATTTGTAGATAATCATACTATTTTAATTGTAGATAGTGTCTGTTTCATAATCGAATTAAAGGTAAAGTGTTTAAAATTTATTTTTTAATTTTATTGATTTTTTTTGAGGATGCTAAGAAGGAAATGGGTGAAAAAGTTTTTTTTAAATTTTTGACTTCTCCTTCATTATAATTTTTAAAAACATTCCAGTATAGTTAACATACAATGTTATATTAGTTTCAGATATACAATATGGTGATTCAACACTTCCATACATCACCCAGTGCTCATTACAACAAGTGCCCTCCTTAATCTCCATCACCTATTTTGTCCATCCCCCCAACTGTCTTCCCCTCTGGGAACCATCAGTTTGTTCTCTACAGGTTAAGAGTCTGTTTCTTGGTTTCTCTCTCTCTTTTTTTCTTTTTCTTTTTTTTTTCTTAAATTCCACATATGAGTGAAATCATATGATATTTGTCTTTCTCTGACTGATTTATTTCACTTAGCATTATACTCTCTAACTCCATCCATGTCATTGCAGGGTGAAAAAGATTTTGACAGCTTTTATAGAAAGTCAAAATATAATCTTTTTAGATTTTCTTACATATAAATTTTACCTCAGCACTAATTTATCTTAGCATGGTTGCTGTTAAATATAACTGACACTTTCAAATAATTTAAAAAATTCATGTGGTGAAGCCATTTTTACTTTTCTGTTTTTATCTACAATATTTGTCTTACAGATTAAAATTTAGATGGTTTATTTAGATGATTTGCATGTAGATTAATGTCTTTGATACCTTTTGTATAAAGCTATTACCATTTATATGTTGTATGTATATCATTATGTTGAAATTTTACACATAATTAAAATTACTATTAATAGCTTTTTGCCTTCATTTGGGTTTTATTTTTAAGCCAAACTTGTTATTCTTTAAAACTAACATTAATATAGTGTTCTATTAATCATGTGCTCTTTTAACTACTAAGATTTTAATAACATGTTTATGGTCATCAGAATTTTAAAATGGCTCCCATGACTTCCACCCTTTGGTGTTACTTCCATGATTATGTTACCATATTATATGGCAAAACGGAAATGCACTCCCTAAAAGCTGAGAGCCACTCCTAGTTGACAGTCACCCAAGGAAACAGGTACTCCAGTCCTACAACCACATGTAACAAGATTCGGCCAACAATCTGAATGAGCCTGGAAGTGGATTTTCCCCAGAGTTTCTAGATAAGAGTCAGCTGGCTGACACTTTGATTTTGGCTTCTCATACCCTAAGATCAAATTTCTGACCTTTACAACAGTGAAATAATAAATGGTTTTTAAAGTGCTATGTTTGTGGTAATTTGTTATGCAACAATAGAAAACTGATATGATATTAAAACATTAAAAATCCTAAAAATACTGTTTTCTTTTTAACTAATGAAAATGCTCTATAAATGATTTAAATATCTTTTTAAATATCTATTTTGGTCTTACCTGATAGGCAGTAAAAGTACTTTTTTTTTTTTTAAAGATTTTATTTATTTGACAGAGACAGAGCATGAGAGGGAACACAAGCAGGGGGAGTGGGAGAGGGAGAAGGAGGCTCCTCTCTGAGTAGGGAGCTCGACGTGGGGCTTGGTCCCAGGACCCTGGAATCATGACCTGAGCTGAAAGCAGATGCTTAACGACTGAGCCACCCAGGTGCCCGTAAAAGTACTTTTTTTTAAAAGAGCCTCTGTAAAGGGCCTTGGATATACAAGGAGACATATGAGAGTTTCTATAAATTTAAGTTCTTAAACCATATTTCTAGGCTTAGGTCCAATACAAATATATCTAATAATATAGTGAGCCTTGACAAGTAAGTCACTCTCTTGGAGGAAATAAATTTTTCGTACTGTGAAAAATTAAATCTTGTAGAGCAGCAGGAACTATTTAGTACAGTTTCTTCTCCTTTAATACACTTTTAATGTTTTGAAAGAGTTTGACTCATTTTACATGTGGGATCAGTTTACCACTGGCTTAAAATAAATCAGAGTTATAAATAACTTGCAGTGTTATACCTAAAGAGTTCTGAAATTCTTTACACTTTTCAACTTTCAACTTTATTTTAAAAAGTCTGAAAGTTCTATGCCAATAAAATTTATTTACTTAAATGATATCAAGGGAGATGTCTTTTCCTCATGTTAAACATATATGTGCATTTATTATATGTACATCATATATATGTGCATATAATCTATTGTAGATTTCAAAGTACACTTGATCCTTGAACAACATGGGGGCTAGGGGCACTGATGCTCCACGTATTCAAAATCTGTGTATAACTTTTGACTCTCCCTAAACTTAACTACTAGTAGCCTACTGTTGCCTGGAAGCCTTATTGATAACATAAACATGCTATATGTATTATATACTGTATTCTTACAGTGAAGTGAGCTAGAGAAAATAAAATGTTATTAAGAAAATTATAAGGGAGGGGCACCTGGGTGGCTCAGTCATTAACCATCTGCCTTTGGTTCAGGTCATGATCCCAGGGTCCTGGGATCGAGTCCCATCGAGTCTCTGCTCAGCAGAGAGTCTGCTTCTCCCTCTACCCCTCCCCACTGCTTGTGCTCTCTCTCTTTCTCTCACGCTCTCAAATAAATAAAATCTTTAAAAAAATACTAAGGAATTAATTTTTCCAATATGTCAATTATACCCTTATTATCATGAGCCAGAAAGTTTCAAAGATTTTTAATATATATATTTTATCTCAATAGGAGATTTTTAACAAAAGGAGAGCTGTTCGATATTTGTTAGTGTGATCTTTTAACCTTTGATATTTGATTACATAGCTTATGCCATAATAAAAAATTTTATGATCTCTACAGGTCATATAAGAGGAAAAAGTGACATATGATGAAAGTTAGATGTACAGAGAAACTTTGATTTTTCGGTAAATATGGTTAATTAGAAAAGTTTAGTTTGTCTTAGGATATTACCTGGGAATTAAATAATTGTAGGTACAGAGTGAATGACAGATCAAAAGATCAAAGTGAATCCTGGTGCAGACATAAACTAACTTTATATTTTTTTATTTATATACTTTTACCTTGGATAAGATATTTCAATTCTCTTGGAACTCTCTTGAACTCTCTCTGTTCAGTCAGCAATGACATTTTTCTGTTAGGGCTGTTAGGAGATTGAATATTAATAATGTATGTGAGATTTCATTTTGTGCTATAAGATATACCAAAGTAGCAGATGTAATACTATGGTTATTTATAATAATGATATCAAATAAAAATAGGTAATTGTCACTGTTTAAGAGCCAAGACTCATGATGTGTCTCCTCTCTCCAAGGATTGTCAGTAGTCATTCTTCACACATCTACATGGAGGCTGAGGATGATGTGAAGTCAGTATTATAAAGGACATATGCACGGCAGAGTTTGCACAAGGTTTGAAGATGCCCAGAACAATAAAGTGTGAGGTAAAATAAGTGGAGAACAATATGGGCAGATGGCACATAATCAAGAGTCTTATTGATGCAGCATCTCTTTCTCCAATAAAAGATTCTGTAGAAAGGATTTTGTTAAACTTATGTGTTAGACATGTTTTAAGCCTTTTTATACAATAATGTAGCAAGAACTTTTTAATATACATTCTTGATTGGTTGGTTGGTTGAATGATGATACGTTCTTAGACAAAGTAATCAGATTACATTGTTAGCAGTTTTCAAGACAGGGAGGAAGGGTTGAATTCGCCAGGGCTAGCTCTGTGTAAATGGTCAATCTGTTTCCATGGTTACAGGCTGGCTGAGTAAACTATAAATTTGTAGGTGTTGGTTTGTGCCCTCTTATCTTAAAGAATCTGAAGAAGATTGTTTCTATAAATATGGTTTCCATCTCTGGGCTAAATATGGGTCTGAGGATAAAATTAGGAAAGAGACAGTTTTTAAACTATATAAATAGCAGTACATAAAGATAACTTCCCTGCATTGTCTACCATGTTTTTAGTATTAAACATGATGATATTTGTGGTTTCTACTATTCTAATTGTAAGGAAATACATTTTATCACATCTTTTCTGAAGGCATCCATTTTTATGATTTTGTTGGCCACAGGTGCTGATGTAGTTCTCAGTAATGCAGAAGGCTGTCTTTTTAAATATAATTTATCACCTTCTTTTCAGGACTATTACAGCAACCAATTTCAGCAGACACAAAGAGGACTTTAAAATATGATACAGAAGAGATATTTTCAAATCTAAAATAAGGTTTAGGAACTTAAAAGAAACATGAACATATTTGGGTCTTATTTAAAAGAATGGAGAGTTTTCATTTCTTATACAAGAAATTGCATGGCTGTTTTTTAAATTTTTATTTTTTACACTTTTTCTATAAAATCATATTTATAATTTTATTTCTTTTAATTAAAAATAGCAGCCTTGCCTCATTTTTTCTTAATTTTGAAACCATTGAACTGTATTTTTTCTTTTTGTTTGCTTTAATTCTATTTAGTGTTACACCACAATTTTTCTTTCTTCCCCACCTCCCCACTCCTCTGCTGAGTTGACTTGATTGCAGAGCTCCCATTGATTTCAAAGGGAATTCCATACCCCCAAAACCTCCCTGGCTGTGTGTATGTGCACATAGCCAAGTGATAAAGTGCCTGAGAATTACTTCCAGCATGTGCAAGATGAAGATTAGAATAATAATTTCATCATTATCATGATTATTGCTATTTAATATTTATATAGCACCTTACTCTGAGAAGCTCAGGAAACTATGAATTTTAAATTATCCAATGAGCTCTAATCTTAACTACACCCCTATGTGCTGGGTAAGGCACAAAATTAATAATGGATTTGAGTGACATAAATTGCTAGGGAAATCTATTTCCATTGCTCTTTAGGCTTCTTCTGTTACTGGAAAATGATATTATATATTTGCCTAGAAGGTTGGATTGCTATCTCATTATTTTAATGCTGGGGGTCTATTTGCTATTTATTTTGGAATAACTCCAAGTGACAGCTTATTCAAACGTAAGTGATATATAAGTGCAAAGACAATTTTAATTTATATTTAGGAGTAGTCATTAACAACACAACTTAATCTTTGATGAAAAAAGAAAATTTTATTGCTTTTTATCTTTTACAGACAATGCTAGTTTAACAGTCAGTGCCTCAGCTTACATATATCTGATAAATTTTCCTGCTCCTTTAAGGTAAGTAAAACTGGATTTGGTATTCTGTCTTTGGGCCTGTTTTACATATGAAAGTGACTTTTAATTATTACAATGAGTTATTTCACACTACTCTCCTAAAATTATAACAGAATGCAAACATCCTACATTTCATGAATCTAATGGAGTTACTAAAAATATTAATTTTCTCAACAATACTTCACCAAAAGCTTTCATTTCTTAGACTTTTGAAGTATAATTTTAGCTCTACTGGATTTAGATGCAGATTTTAGATATTTTTTCTTATATAATATACTACTGATTTTTGCTAAGACTCTTATCTTTGTATACCTCTTTTTCCATTAAATGGTAATAATCTGAGAACTTAAAAAAGTTTGTCCAGAATTGGCTAATTTATATCTAGGAACAATGAAATAATACCTATAAATAAATAAATAGTAATAGTATAATTGTAGTATGATCAAGTAAAGAATACAATTTTGCAGGTGGGGAAAAGGAGTAGTGTGGATGGGGATATGTGGAGAAACATTATTGGTTACTTAATTTAGTAATCATAAAATTATAAATGTATGCTACTTAACTGTTTTACAAATAAGGAAGTTGAAACTGAAGAAAGCTAAGTAATTTGAACAAGGTCATACAGCTGGTGTGTGGTTGAAGAAATCTGTTCTCAAATCCTGTGCCTCAAAATCTATGGCCTTCGTTGTCAAGTAGACCGATAATGAGATAGATTTTGACACAAAGAAACATATCTTGAGGGCTCCTCAATAACCCCAGCATGTGAACACTGACATCGTGTTCACAGGAACTACTTTTTTATGGCTTACAGTCATTGCTCTCTTTGGCCTTATCAAATATTTTCCTTCTTTTTTTTTTTAAGATTTTATTTATTTATTTGACAGAAACACAGCGAAGAGGGAACACAAGCAGGGGGAGTGAGAGAGGGAGAAGCAGGCTTCCTGCCGAGCAAGGAGCCCGATGTGGGGCTGGATCCCAGGACCCTGAGATCATGACCTGAGCCGAAGGCAGACGCTTAACGACCAAGCCACCCAGGCGCCCCAAATATTTTCCTTCTATATCCACTCTCACAGTGGGCTTTATTTCTAAACCGTTTTACATTTTATGTAAACAAATTAGATTTGCAGGGATTTCCAATGTGAATAAATAAATACAATTCCAAATATTCTGACTACTACTACCACCTCATCGTGTGGTGGTTTTTGGCTTATCTTACTTGCCTGTCTGCCATGCATATTTTTTCAAGTCATATGCACAGCAAAACTGCAAGTAAATACATGTCCTAGACATTCAGAACCACTATAAACTACAAACAGTAAGTCCACTGTTGCCAAGCGGTTCCTGCAGTTATCTGTTTATTATGTTTTTAGGCCTTGCTCTTAACTTAATTCTTTGAGGAATCACTCCACAATAAATATTGCTGCCACATGAATTTTGTATCACTGGGGAGCCTAGATAGCTACAGCGGGCAATGCTGGAGAAGTCACTTGGTTATTGTGTACCAGTGGTTCTAACACATGGATTCATTTACGGAAGTGAAATACATATATTTAGACATGTATATTTAATTCAACAATATTTTATTTATAATTGTTGCTTTTATATGCTTCAGTAAAATTGATCTGTACTTTCCTTTTCCAAATCTTTCTTAACTATGATAATTTAATCCTGAGAGTAGAAAGAATAAGGATCAAATTAGAAGTGCTAAGGGACTATAGGTCTGTCTGCAAATACTGTTCTTTACTCACATCCTTGCTAGCCAGTAGCCCACTGTGGTAGATAGGAGCTGTACCACCCAGACCCCACTTCAGGGAAGGATTTACTGCCTATCTGTTAGAAGTATGGTGAGCCTTCAGTAGTCAGCTCTTTCATGGTCTTCCTCAGAAGCACAGAGCTGCCTCAACAAGTTCATGCCTTTTCCAGAGAAATTCACAACTGGTCACGAGCGAGTGAGAGGTAGGTAATACCTGGCCATTTCGCCATTTCATCTTGATGCAGGACATGAAACTTGCTCCCAGACTATCTGCTTGCTAGGTCAGAAATGTGCTGGGCCTGCATCATATTTTGATTTCTCCTGTTCAAGCCTGCTTTATCCTCCCTCTTTTCATAGGTATTGGTCTTTAATAAATGCATTGTACCTCAAACTCTACCTTAACATCTGCCTCAGAAAAACCCCACCTATGACAGCTACCCTGACATTACCTGTTGTACTTATTTGTTCATGGCTCACATGAGCAATGTGCAGTACAGTGCAATGTGGAGGAGGAAAATAACATAATTAGAAATTTTCCTTTGGTCTTTCTCTCCACTCTGGGCTGCCATTTCCTAGCAAAGGGACATAAATAAAAATTTATTTCTCTTTTTTTATAAATAAAAATTTCATAAAAGTTGGCTATTAGTTTCTTAAATCCAACAGTTTCCTTGTTGATTCTGTCACTTCACTAGGATTGGGTTTAGGAGAGAGCTGGTAATCTGCATTAGTTCCTATCTTGCCAAGAAACTGTGTGATATTAAAAAATCATTTAAGTGCTGCATATATTTCAATGGTTGTAAGATACCAGTAGGCTTTCATATATTTTGTACTTAAATCATAAAAATACTAAGGACTTTTCAGATCATGGTATTGAGATAAATTGAAAAAGATTTTTTTTTTAGATTGTAAGATTTGAATTGAATGAAATTTCTACATTATTTATCCCCACCATAAAAGTAGCCTTAATGGTTATTTGTCTAAAGAAGCAGGTTTAGTAGAGAATCTGTTTTCTAGCAGTTAAAATTTAATTGGATAATTTGAACTAAACTCATTTGAGGTTGACATTTTATGTTTCTTTGTCATTCTTATCAGTGAAATTTTACTGTAATAGCTGACTGTGACATCAAATATATAATTTTAAGACTGCAGAATAAATACTGCATAATACTGAAGGTACTCTCTTTAAGAATATACTTTTTAGTAAAGCTCTAAATGTGTCATTAACCTCAGTCTACCACTCTGGATTTTCAGTGTGAAATATGCAATTATTTGATAAAGGTCTATGAGGAAACTAAACCTGGATAAAACTTTGTTAGCAATCCCTAAGGTGTAGCAGTAAGGAAACAATAAAAACTTTGCCCCATAGACATTTATGTGAGTAAATATTATATAGAGCCAGCTCCTGGGAGCAGGGCTGAGAGATAACACCAGGTGTTCCACTTAAATGAGATGGGCATGCCAGTTAACTATTATCAGGAGTCATTCAAATGCACTGAACTAAGTCTCTGTCTTGCTGATTATTCCAATTAAGCAGGCATGCCATTTAGTAGGGTAATGAATAAGTGGAACTCTTTTAATTGGGGCACTCAATTTCTTGGTCCATTCTGCTCAGCAAATTATAGGGTAGGAGTTTATTTTTTTCTTCCCTCACTATACCAGTTTTCCCAGTATGGATTCTTGGGCCTTAATAATTACTTGTTTGAAAGTGATTATTCTTGTGCTGCCAGTTTCAATTTGACCACTGAGAATATGTAGTTGAACAGTTCTAAACAGGAAGACATTCTTAAAGTTCCTCAGTACCAGTTGGTAAGACAATATCTGGGAACTTACTTCACATACATATTCCTATATAGAAAGTGTTAGTTATGGTTATGTCAAGGTGATAGGATTATAGATAATTTTTATTTTCCTTTTGTGAATTTTTATATTTAAAACAATGAACATTTAGCAATTTTCTAATAAGGAAAAAAATGGATCCTTTTTATTTGGCACATTTAGATAAGATCAATGAAAATGAGTGTTTTAGAATCAAGAACTGATAGTATAATTACTTAAAAGAAATAGCACAGAATCAAAAGCAGAATAACTAGATTTCCTTCTTCCATATAATGGTTAGCTATCATTAGTACTGACTTTTTGTTTTCTTTCACATTTCCTTCAGCAGAAGTGCCTGTTACCCATCTGTTTCTCTTAAAATAAACATAGATAATAGACACAGAAAATCTTGCAGTTAAAAGAAACCTTAAATTTCAGCAGTTCTCACAGGTTTTTTTTTTTTTTTAAGATTTTATTTATTTATTTGACAGAGACACAGCAAGAGAGGGAACACAAGCAGGGGGAGTGGGAGAGGGAGAAACAGGCTTCCCAGTGAGCAGGGAGCCCAGTGTGGGGCTTGATCCCAGGACCCTGGGATCATGACCCGAGCTGAAGGCAGTCGCTTAACGACTGAGCTACCCAGGCGCCCCAGCAGTTCTCACAGCTTTATTTTACAGATGACAGTACTTGAGTTCCAAGAGTTTATGTTGTAGTGGCAGGGTTATCTCCTGATTTATAGTCAGGTTCACTTGACTATAGTCCATTTTATTGCTTAATTTTGGGAAATCAGGAACTCTGGACACAGCAATACTATTTTTGTAATATGACAATCCTGCTTTGACAGTGTTAATGTGACCTCTCAATTCATTTCTTGGTTATGAAACCCTAGGTTTCTGTCTTCCAGAGGTCACGTGCTGACCCAGGTAAAACACTTGAAAATACTTCTTTAACCAGGGCTTAAAATCAGATGACTTCTTTCTCTCATTCATACGCATGACAAAGAATCTGTCCTCTTCATTTTATCATCTTTAGTGAAATTATCTTTTTTCCCCCTGGCAGCTCAATAAGAAAAATAACATGATGTTGAAGTATGAAATATGAGCCTGAAGATTTAGAAGTAACAGAGGAATGAGTGAGAAGATTTGCTTGTCATTTATCCTGGGTTCTGTGCAGCTGCAAAAACCCAGTCCAACAGATGCAGCTGTTTAGGCCTGCTTCGCTTTGTAATTTTTCCAGCAGCATTTCCCTTAAAAAGTGTCATCGACTATTATGATCATCTATCTTATGTAAAAATAGAGTGCTATTTAATTTGAGCAAAGTTACTCTTCATAACTGTCTTCTCACAATAGCAGAATGAAGTAAAGGGAAGTTTTGTGTTCTTTTAACTACAATCTTGGCTGCAATTTTCCTGAAGGCACTGTTTTCTCACTGTAGTTTGGTGGTCCCAGCCATTGTAGACAGATTTTACCAACCTTCATTTGTATTAATCCATTAGAATTCCCTTGGTGTTAAAAAGGCAGGATAGCTCTATGGATTTTTTGTTTTAGCTTGTTTGTTTGCTTGTTTGTCAGAAGATAAGTCCTCAGTTCATCTATTAGAAAGGAGAAAAGGAAGCAAGTCACTAACATCTCTAAGCCAGGGGTTCCCTCATTTTCTTTTTTATCAGGCTCACTGGGCTGCAGTGCAAGGTGATGGCCAGCAACCTCTTTAATTCCAAGCCTGTGGAGATTCGAGAGGTAATAGTGCTCAAGAATTGACTTGTAAAATGTGTGTTTATTATCAGTGAAGTTGGTATGTACTTTAAAGTTCTTAATGATATTTTCCTTCTCGACTGAGATCCTGAGCCAATTTGAGAAATAAGGTGACAAGGTTAGTGTGTGGAGGCCAGAATATTCACCTTTATTTTTATGAAAGTTATGTATATATGGGCAATACTGAACCCAAGAAGTAGCAGCCTTAACAATAACAGGGCTGGATCAGAGCAGGCGTCTTTCCAGCTGGTCTGGGAGGAGTCTTCTCTAAAATTTGTGGCATAAGAGGAGCAGATTGATGTTTCCTAAAAGCACCTCACCTTGAAGAAGACCAGAAGCAAGCTCTGTTCTCATGTGCAATTCTCCTTTCAAAGTCATAATTAGGTGAAAAAGGAGAGAGGGAGTGGAGATAGGTTAAGGTTGTTAGAGCTAGTGAAGTTCTTTCCCATGGAGAGAAATATTAAGAATAGGGCATTTCCCACATCCCCAAGCATACTGAAATGATCCCCATTAGGATATTCCATCTTAAAAGCAACACTTCCTTATTTTATCTAACAATATTTATATCATGCTCTGTAATATGCAGATAATACCCTCCCTTATTTATTTTATTTTGTTTTATTTTCTAAAATGAAAGCATGATTGAAGACGTGGGGGTGGGGAAACCTCTTCTTTCCCTTGACTGACTGCCAAGTAGAACAGTTTGTTCCAGTTGGCAACAATATCTTATATGCCGTTGTTCCATGCTATGAAGAATTAGGGGACATTCTGATCATATCCAGAGTTGCAGCAGACATCTGAATCTGATTTATTTATCTTCTTGGGAACTGCAGATGGTCAAGTCTCCTTTTCATTGCCTTTGGGATCAATCCATTTTCTGAGCTGATGGAACTAACTAGCCTGCTCTTCTTGGTACACCTGTCCCCATTGGCTGAAAAGACTGCTGATTTTCCATCAACATTTGTCTTAAGGTCTTATGGCAGATGTTTGATTGAATTACCTGTCCAAGGTTAAATTCTTCGGGAAAGAAAGACCTGGACAGTAGGTTTGATTATAATGGATATGCTCATTTATATGACAAGGTAAACTTTTCCCATTAACTTTCCCATAGAAGCTTTTTTCTTATTGTCGAATCATAATAAATAGCAGTTTTTTTAGGTCAAACACAGTCCAGTATTGGCAACTTCATGTGGTTTAACCTACTATTATCTGAATTCATTCAAACTTCTTAAAATGCTATCTCTATACTCTAGGGAACCTTAAATGTTTGTGTGTATATACACACATGCACGTATAATTACATATATATGTAACATTTAAGGTATATACATTATATATTACATATATGTGTGTATGTATAGCAGTTAGTTTTTAAGAGCATGTAGATTAGCATACCTTGAATATATAAAACAAGTGTGCCTTTTAACATAAAAAGAAGCTTATAAATTAAAAGTTAGTTGCAATGTGGAATCTGAAACCAAAGCAGTGAACTTTCATACTTTGTCCAGTCGTGAGGGAATGAGAGTTTAAAAGGCAAAATAATATCTTAATATTGTTATGAAAATAGATCTGAATATTCAGTCCCCTTGAAAAAGTCTGGTGGTTCCCAATTAGTCCTTGGACTATACTTTGAGAACCATGACTTAATAAAATATGCTAATATAGTAGAGCATAATAGGGGTGTGTGTGTGTGTGTGTGTGTGTGTGTGTGTGTGAGAGAGATGGTACAGTATGCTTTATAGGGTAGTACTTCTCTGAGGAAGTAAATTTTGAACCAAAGGATAATGGATAAAGAGGAGCCAGCTACGTGGCCACCTTGGAGAAGAACCTTGTCTTCAAAAGGAGCAGCCAGGTCAGGTGCCCTGGGCAGAGAGGAGCTGAGGAGTCTGCATTATCAACTTACTCAGATAATTAGCTAATCCCTTCATAGAAAGAAACCTTTGTCAATTTCAGTCACTTGAAATGACTTCAGTTTTTATTTAATTAAAGGTTTGACAGAACAAGGAATATGATTTTATCACATGGCTAGTTTACTAATTGCCATTTTGTTCCTGTGGAGTCTAGGGGATGTGGATGTTCCCTGCTTCTTTTTCTGCTAACTTTGAGGATTTAAATTGCAAGGTATATTCATAGCCCTTTTTTTCAACTCAATAAAATATAATAGTTATTAAGATATAAAGTAATTAAGAAATTAAAATATTTGCTATCTTTTACTTGTGAATATGAGAAAGGTATAATTTGTTAGAATTAACTATGTGTATGTTTATGTCAAATAAGTTTCTGGTACAATTATGGATAGTTATTTCTCTTTAAGAAATTCCCAGGTAGAACTTGCATTTGTCATTCACATAAGTAGCAGAATTTGCAAGTATGTTTTATTCCAGAATATGCCTGAGAAAATATTTCTGGAAGCATAAAATTATATTATATTCATTATCTACTTAAATTTACTTGTTTGGTATCTTTAGAATCTTTTTATAAGAATTTTTATTGGTGATCTCATTTTTAAAAGTCTACAAAAAACGTGCATTTAGATGTACTCTTAGTATCAGAATTTGTAAAATTTTAATTCAAAATAACAAAGATATTCCTCAGCCTCTCTTTTCCATCTACCTCAGTATGTGGCAACCTGTCCTATTAGGGAAGGGTCCCTAGTTTTCATATACCTTAATATTATCATTCACTGCAACCATCTTATTTAAGTTCAGCTTTTTGTCCTCAGTAGATATGAAATACAGATAGTCTACACTGCATCTCCCCAAGGGAACTTCTCAGGGAATTGTTAGATCTCAGGCTGTAAGAATTTGATTAACTGCTTTCCCTAAAAAGTAACCAGAGTTACCTTCTCTGCCAAGCCATCTGTGAAAATTGGGAATGTTGTATGGAAGGACTGGGCAGGATGTATGAAACCTATCAAAGTATTAAATTGGTACCTTTTATGGCCTTTTTTTTCTAACATGATCCTTTCTGGTTTTGCTACTTATGATTCATTTCTTTTTTTTTTTTTAAGATTTTATTTATTTATTTATTAGAGAGAGGGAGAGAGAATGAGCAGGGGGAGGGGCAGAGGGAGAGGGAGAAGAAGACTCCCTGCTGAGCAGGGAGCCCGTCTTGGGGCTGGATCCCAGGACCCTGAGATCATGACCACTTGAGCCAAAGGCAGATGCCCAACTGACTGAGCCACTCAGGCGCCCCACTTATGATTCATTTCTAAGTGTTTTCTTTTTTTTTTTTTTTTAAGATTTTATTTATTTATTTGACAGAGAGAGACACAGCAAGAGGGGGAACACAAGCAGGTGGAGTAGGAGAGGGAGAAGCAGGCCCCCTGCGGAGCCGGGAGCCCGATGCCGGGGCTCGATCCCAGGACCCTGGGATCATGACCTGAGCCAAAGGCAGACGCTTAATGACTGAGCCACCCAGGCGCCCCTCTAAGTGTTTTCTGAATCATTTCAAAATCTTGGTATATGGGGTGTGACTCAAATACCACCTCCTTTGGGAAGGCTTCTTGAATCCTCTTCTGTGCTTCTCTAACATTGCTTTTTAACAACCAGTTAAAGTTCTCTGAAAGATATGTCTTTCATAGTACTGCCTCAGTACCTTTTATTGTCATGCCAATCACACTGTGCTTTGTGTTAGAGTTATTTGTGGACTGTAAGCTGCTGAGCTGTGGTGCTGGGAATAATGGAAAAAGTACATGTCTTGGATTTAGACATTGCTGGGTTCAAATCCATTTTGATGTTAGGAATGTTTTGTAATCTCTTTGATCTTCAGTTTTTTCATTTGTAAAAAAGAGTAACCATATATTTTGTTTGGTAATTACATGAGATTTTGTAAAGTATATAAAAACATTGAATGTTCTGTAAATGTTTAGTCTGCTTACTTTTCCCTCCTTGCCTAGAGGTTGGGATTATGTTTTATTCATCATTAATCTCACAAAGTGCCACACCTAATCTATTATTTTGGGTTTCTAGAAAAAACAATTGAAATTCCTCTGCCTCTTTTTAAATATTGGAAGCATTATTTCCATTTTTATCAGTGGTCTAATCTGAACCATTTGGCTCAAAATATTACAGAGTTAAAGAATAAGTAAGTTATATAGGGAAAGGAAAGGAGGGGGTGGGTAAGGTCTTGGTGGATAATTCTCCAATCCTGAAGGGAAGAAAAATAATGCCATGTCTGAGAGAGTTAAGCATAGAGTAAGTATGGCGGTAAAGTAGTTAGAGAAGGAGCAAGTAGGAAAATAGACATAACTTCAACATAGATGGTCTTTGTAGACATAATAAGGATGTAAGACCTGATCCTCAGAGATGTGAGAAGATACTGAAGTATTTTAAATATCAGGTTAATATAATCAGACATATATTTTAATAATGTTAGTTATAGAGTGGAGAAAATGTGTTTGTAAGAGTGACAGTAGAGAGATCAAATGAGGATGCCATGATCCTAGTGCAGGAGATATTTTAAGTGTGCATACACGTGCGCGCACACACACACACATAAATACATACATAGATGTACCTAAATACAAGCATGAAGGATCTTAACTTCAGTATCAATTTCTTCTCTCTGAGTGGTGTTATAATAAGAGATTGTTTACTTTTATTTATTTTTATATTCTGGTTTCCCCATAATAGTTATTATTTGTGTGAAAATGAAGTATTATAACTTTATATAACACATTACTTTATCCTGGCTTTCATTTATGGAATTAATAGGTCATGGGGATGAAGGGCACAGGCCTAGGGAATACAGTCAATGGTACTGTAATCGTGTGTGGTGACAGACGGGAGCTATACTTTTGGTGAGCAGAGCATAATGTAGAGAGTTGTTGAATCACTGAAAAAAAGATTCCTTTGTACAATTTTATTTTATATGTTCCTTAATACATATACTAAGGTAGTATTGATTTTGACAATTACATAGAATCTTTTTATTTAGTTGTACAATACTTTATCCATTTCCATGTATTTTTTTTGAGAATTTCTGCTCATTTCAACAATTTCCTCTCCTTTTAGTATTTTGAGTGCTCTTTATCCCCTCTTGTTTTCCATGTTGTTTCTCAAGCTACATTTATTTTTCCTGGCTCAATTTGAATAAAGCTACATTTGTTTATACTGTGAACTTTTATTTTATTTTATTTTATTTTTGTAATGGATTCTGCTTTCTGTCCAGTGATACAGTAGTCAAATACTCTTCTCACGTGTACTTTACTACAGTTGAATGTCTGTATACTTCTTCTATCCAATTTTAAGTAGTAAATAAAAATCTGGAAATACAGCAAACACTGCTACAAGTGTTATCTGTTTCACTAAGCACCTGAATAAGCTTCTTGTTTGGAGAATACAGACAGTTCCCAAACAGGACTAGCCACCAGCACATTGGTTTTACTAATGTATATTCCTAGACCCTACCTAGGTGTTTTTAATTTAGTATCTCTGTATGGGACCTGGACATAAGTATTACTCACAGCCTTTGCAGGTGATACCTGTGTAGATTTATTTACCATGTATGGGCATTGCCCTGCACACTTTAGACACTTTAATTCATTTAATTCTCACAATCCTACAACTACTGCTATTACTACAGTTACTTCCTATTTTACATGAGGGCAAACTGAGATATTACTTTTCACACAGCCGTAAGTGGTGGAGCTGGGCTCTGCACCTAGGCAGGCTGATTCTGGAATGCAGTCTTTTAATTACTGTGAGGTCTGCCTCTTAGAATGTACCTGTCAGTATGTATTAGGCCACTGAGAGTTTTTTTCTAAGATCTGGGCAGATTTGATGATTTTACATGGAAAATATAGATGGTGAAAATTATTAGTGAGAGCACAAGGATAGGTTGACTTGGTGGAATAAAGGTCAGAGAAATAATATTCTGTCATAACCACAAACAGCTTTTCAGGGATTTAGAAGGTGAGCTGCCTTGTTTTCTTGTATGTACATACATCTTTGACTTAGGGACTGTATGGTGAAGAATGTGCGAAGCATCTTCCTATCATTTTTAAGCAGTTTCTGTTTCACAGTGTAAAGTCCAGTGTTGTGGACTGAACTGTCTTTCTTCACAACTTATATGTTGAAGTCTTAACCCCAGGGCAATGTGATGGTATTTGGAGGTGGGGCCTTTGGGAGATGATTAGGTTTAGTTGAGATCATAGGATTAGTGCTCTTTTAAGAAGACATACCAGAAAGTTTACTCTCTCTGTTTCCACCATGTGAGGAATCAGTGGGAAGGTGGTCATTTATAATGACCAGGAAGAGAGCCCTCATCAGATACCTGCACCTTGATTTTAATACTTCTCAGGTTTCAGAACTGTGAAAACGTAAATTTCTGTTGCTTAAGCTACCCAATCCTGCTTAAAATTGACTGCTAATATTACTGCTATTTTCTTGTGTCAGTTTTTATGGTTATTTTTCATAATAGATAAATCTGAACCTCCACTAGCATACACTCTTCACATCATATTTTTTCTTTTTGGGAAAAAAAGAGTACTTTGAAATTACTGTTATTTTCCAAATTTGACTTTTTCCATTTTAGGCAGTTTAGATTATTCATATGATAACAGTCTACTTAACCAAATTATAGTATGAACTTGAGATAATTTATTTTTAATTCCAGGGAGTAAGTGGGAGGGACTGTATCATGTTTGAATTTCTTGCGTAACATACCTAGAAATTAAGGTAATACAATATTTTTAGAAAGATTATTAACCAGTGTGTATAGGAAAACAGTTTTGTTAATAAATTCAGACTATTTTGGGATATTTTCCTAAATACTTTGAATAATTTCGGCAATTAGCTGCTTCATTTTACTTTTGTAAATCTAGATTGAAAGATAGGAAACCTGTCATTTCATCCTGGCTGTCTTCATGAGGTTTTATGGAATCAGAGCCATCCACAGTCATGTGAAGCCAAAATTTGGAGGCTTGATTCCCATTACTTTCTTGATACATCAGTGTTCTATAACTTGGAGATTTGCTACCATATTTTAGATTTAAAAAAAAATAAGAGCATATGACTTTCCTTATTTAATGGAATCATTGAGATAAACAGTAAATATATACCTTGCTCGTGAAGAAATACAGGATGGCTGGTTAGAAGACAGAATCAGAAGGGTGTTCTGAGTATCTGAGAGATTCCATCTATGGTAGGAGTGAAAATCCTTCAGTCCCCAGCACAGTCTAAGAGCTTATGTTTAATTCTTGTGCTTAAAACACGGGGAGATAGTAGCCTGACACTGATGTGTACCCTGGAGACTAATAGTACAATAATATACCCTCTATTTTTTAGAAGCACATTACTTTATAATTTATTTGAATATTTTATGGGGCAAAATGAACAGGTCTGTATTTTCAAGGAAACATATTAGTATGACTTTATCCCCTTTTTTAGATCTCTCTGTATATATTCACACAGTTCTTCATTTTCATCTGTTTTCTTTCCTTAGAAATCCAGAGAAATACTCCAGAATTTTGCTGACATTGTTGATTAAATATAATGCAATATCATTTTTTTAATTGCTTCTGATGTAGGTTAAATTGTTTTCTCACATAAGTGTTTCCCAAATATTACATGGGATGTATTTATAAAAAATTATTTACTGTTTATCTGAAATTCAAATATAACTGTGTATCCTGTATTTTTATTTGTTAAATCTGGCAACCCAGAGGAATTTATTAGATCTTTCCAAATGTTATAGAATACAAATGTCTATAATTTTGAGTCAATATATACATAAGAAAAAATACAGCTGAGAAAATGGAACCAATAAAAGGAAAAAAATGAGTCATGGGATGTGGATCTTTACATATTATTGTAAGTCTGTTTATTTTCATATCACATTGATCTATTTTAAGATGTAGTATGGAGAAAGCTCTATAACTAAGTGGTTAAGCGTTTAGTCTCTATGGTTAGCACAACTGGCTATATAATTAGCAGGGCCTACTAAGTGAAAATGCTAGGCTCTTTGTTCAAAAATGTTTAGAAATTTAAAGCCAGAGACAATAGAACACTTACCCAAGCATTAGCCCTTCCGAGTGGGGGCCCCTGTGCACAGGTTGCATGACTGTGAAGCTGGCACTGATGGTTAGATCTGGTATATAGGAGGTCAGTATTACTGCAGATAATATGATTGTCATTTCACAGATGAAAAGTGAGGTTTTGGGGCGCCCGAGTGGCTCAGTCATTAAGCGTCTGCGTTCAGCTCAGGTCATGGTCCCAGGGTCCTGGGATCGAGCCCCACATTGGGCCCCCTGTTCCGCGGGAGGCCTGCTTCTCCCCCTCCCACTACCCCTGCTTGTGTTCCCTCTTCCCTGTGTCTCTTTCTGTCAAATAAGTAAAATCTTTAAAAAAAAAAAAAAGAAAAGTGAGGTTTTGAGAGGTTAAGTAATTAGCCAAATAGAAGTTATGACTCAGATTTGAATCTAGGTCATCTGAGACCAGAGTGCTCCTAACCATGAACAATACTAAATTCTGCAATATTGAATCCTAGAAAAAATAAAACCAAAGGAGAAAGTGGACCCTAACTTTGGGAGATAAATGTTTAGATGGGATTTAAATGCCTGTGAGAATTAAGCAGATCAAATAAATGAATAAAGTAGATTAGGGATCATTCTAGCAGGAGTGATGGAAATTGTGGCAAACTGGAACTCATGTACAATGTGCAAATCCATTTAAATCCGAAGTGATAAAGCAAGATTCTGAGCTAAACTTGGCCACAGCGGGGAGGCAGTTCGTGATCCTGAGACCCTTGGTTTAGATATTGTGAATAATCCTGTTCATTATCTTTCTTTAATTCCACTTTTCCTAAATGACAGTTTTTGAAATGAATGTAATTGGCGGGGAGACATTAGGGAGCCTTCTGAAGTGTGGCAGTAGCAGTCATATTAAAAAATAAAACAAAACTTTCCTTCTATTTGATGAAAAGGAATTTATAGCATCTGCTCCAATGACAAGAGTATAAAGCATCCTGGGTTGGTGTATACTGATTGCACAAAGAGCCTTTCTACTCTTGATGCTTTTGGCTGTTATCAATTGATTTTCATAAGGGTTAACTAACTAGGTACTCAAAATTGCCACATACTTTTCTCGTACTTCAAACATAAAACCTTTTGGGCACCCAGAGCTAGGATCTGAAAATGCTAAGCATTAAGCAAAATGGATTAGGCTTCAGAAGGGGAGCTTCAGACTGTCAGTGCCAGAGGGGTTAATGGAAAACAGTGTGTCATATTTGCCATTTCCCCTATATTATCTTGCCCAGAACACCTGCTTAATGAACTAGACATAAATTATCATACTATAAGCACATCCTTTAATAAAAAAACCTTGTGGAAGCATTCCTTCTTGTTGAAATAATAAACTCAGAAAAATGATTTTGATGAAGTTTTCTCAAATGCTACATGCAAAAAAATGTAAAAAATTGATGACTCTACTGGATTTTTCCATTTTTCTTTGAGTAGTAAAAATCATTTTATGATTTTAGGTTTATTTTAACTGGAATTTGAATTTTGCTTTGTCAGGGTTGTAGGTGCTTTTGATTTGGTAAATTTTTAATCCTATAAATGATCCTTTAAAGATTCCCCCCCTCATGTTTCTTCACTTGTAATAACTCCTTAATTCTCCTTTATCAGTTTTCCCCTTTGAAATACAAATATATATCAAGATGAGGTATATATTAGATTAATATTACTGTAGTTATTTATATCTCAAAGGTAAGAATTATTTAAATATTCAATATATTTAACTTGATGCTCATATATCATTAAACACAAGTTTTGCTAATTAGGAATATATGGATAAATATTGGTATTAAGTCCACATGTCATGCTGACACATGATGCTTTTTCATTTTAAATGTTTTAGTATTCCATTAGAATTTTGGAAAATAAGTAAAGCTAGATGGATCACTAAACCAAATAGTATCTCTTCTTAAAAATGCTTTGTATATATGAGAAATGAATTGAAATCCACTATATAAATTAATATTTCCCTTCTTCAAATCCAAAACATTTCTTCAGAGCATTGTTTATTTTTATAATGCTCTAATCCCTCCTGATTCCTGCTGCTTCTTATTCCCCACAACATCTGTGGCTAAAAAAATTCGAGTTGGATCATAATGGGCATTAAAATCAAGGGGGATGACATTCCCAAACACCTTATTCAAATATTTTCTTTCACTGAGAATTTGCAACTAATAATCTTCACATGAAATATCAAAAAGATACTAAAAATACTTTTTAAAAACCCGCAAAACAGGGCTGCTGGGTGGATCGGTCAGTTAAGTGTCAGACTCTTGATTTTTGGCTCAGGTCATGATCTCAGGGTCCTGAGATCGAGCCCCACATTGGGCTCCGTGCTCAGCGGGGAGTCTGCTTGAGATTCTCTCTCTCTCTCCTCCCCTCTGCCGCTCCCCCCATGCTTTCTGTCTGTCTGTCTCTCTCAAATAAATAAATAAATAAATCTTACAAAAAACCCACAAAGCAATGAAAAGTGATAACAGTTCTCCCCTATGTTTTGTACTGTGTTGCTTCCAGGAATTTCCCTCTGTCAGAATATTTGATCTTAGGTGCTTCAGTGGCAGTGGTACTCAGATTCCACAGGCTGGCATCAAAATATAGGATACTTCTTCATTGACAATTTATCATATAATCACCCAATTTTAAATATAATTACAATGATTTAGCAACAATTTTTACTTAGAGAAAGTCTCTTTGTTGCCCTCTAAAATTGAAGTTAATTGGCAGAGAAGATGCTACTAGGTATTTTTAGATTCAGGACACAGAGGTTCAAGGAAAACTATACCAGAAAACTGGGTATTATTGTTCACAGAGGCAAAGGAGTTGAGATTACATTATGTCATCAGTGTTACAGAGCCACGCACTTGTGGAGCTATTCTTCAGTTGCATCTTCAAAATGTCTATGAGGGGCTTAGGGCCCATACTAGAACTACTTCTTGGAATTAGCTGGGAATAGAAAATACTCTTTAAATTTGATTGAATAATTATTTTTTTGTGATGTGAAGGTGTTTTTGCATATAAATTCATTTATTTTGGTAAATAAATCATAGGCTTACTGTGGATTGTTAGAAAGTAATAGAAACTTGTTATAGTGTTAGAAAGTAATAGAAACTTGTTATAGATTAAAAACCTTCCCCAGTAACCACCTGTCTTGTTACTATTGATAATCATAGAGTTGAGTTGGGTTTCTGAGTCACATCCCTCAAGCTAGGTGGTCACCTTGTGTATTAGAGCAAATTATATTTTGTACCCAAATGTTAAACAAAGCAAAATTGGGTCTATACTTTGGTTTTGCTCACACTTAAAAAAGTATCTCAAGTAGCACATATACAATCCAATTTAATAAAAGCGGATTCTAGATCACTTAAGAGGTCTATAAAGTGAGTTCGTTAATTGCACGATTTATTTGTTTTGGGGATATAGGCAAGTAGTTACACAGTTTGATTATCTATTGGTTCGAAAAGCTATATTCTTACAAAGCATATGGATGGGAAGAAGCATGTGTCAAGAGAACTCTCAATTAAACAATTCATAAAATGCGCTTTATATTTGGTACATTGAGTTATGGTGAATGATATTTTGAGAAAATATTTCAGAAAGACAAAGATTCTCTAGGGGGGCTAAAGAAAAAAAATTTAATAAAAAACTTGTGTAAATGACTAAATAATAATCAATGCATGCTAATATGATCCAATAAGACTTTTCAGGGGCTGGGTTACAAATATCTCAGGACTGAATTGTCCAGTGAATATTTAAAATGTAGGGCAAAAAAAAAAAAATCCTTATTGTTGTACTGATCAAGGGTCATATGCTTATATTATCAGAAATAAGAGGAAAGGTGTCATTCTATGTTGGTAGCTTAAAGGACAAGCTTCTATTTTTTTAGTTTGATTTGCTGCTATTTTTAAATACCTCCTGTGGCAGAGACCAGAATTTTTCACCAAGAACTTTGCATCCTTCTAACCTATGTACAGAGATTTTTGGAGACCTTCACATTATGGAACATATTGTAGAACTTTTAATTAGAAATTCCAGGTTACAGATTTGGAAAGATTTTACATTTTTAATATTTTTCTTGGGAATTAGTATATGTGTCAAGAAATGCATCCTACGGTGAGAATTATGATTTATTAATTAACACTTGGTTATGATACTAGTACTTGCCAAAATATCACATTAAGTGAGAATAAATATAACAAACACAATTCAAACCCTGTCATTTTGTGAATGGAGGGACTTACATCATGCCATGCATTGTAAAATCTAATTAAAAATGAAGATTATTACTACCATTATGATTCCTTCTTTCTCAGTCTAATTTTTATTTTTCCCTTATGTCTGTTTTAATTTTTATTTCTTTTTAATTATTATGTGCTAGACACTACATTTTTAAATTATAAATTTAATTTTGTTAATTTAAGATTAATAAAATTAATTCTTCTAGGCCCTTTATGCATAAGCATTCTGTGCGAAGTTGAATTTTGATGTTAGAATTTACTTATTAGTAAATTCAAGTATCTTTAAGTAGCTGACTAAATGTGATAGGTAATTTATATTCTTATTCATCATTCAATTTGTTTAAAAATCCTCCATATTTCTTGAAACACTATATACACTGGAGAGAATGCAAAGAATTCTGTTGTCAAGTCAAATATACCCGAAGCAAAGCTCTTACTCAGGGTATGCCTTATTAATAATTATTCAATGGTCAAGGGGCACAGGTGAAGCAAGAAGATGTTAAGATCCCCCAATATGATTCCCCAGTCCTTTGTTCTCTCACTGGAAGGCACTCTGAGTCAGGTTAACAGATTAGGTATATTGGTATTTTACTTAGAAAGGAAGAGCATTTTAAGTCAGGGAAGATCTTAATTTTATGATCTGTTATGGACTGAATGACCTTTCCAAATTCATATGTTGAAGCTAGCCCTCAGTATAGCTATATTTGGATATCGGGCCTCTAAGGAAGTTATTAAGGTTGAATGAGGTCAAAGTGGTGGTGTCCTGATTCAATTGGATTAGTGTCCTTATAAGAAGAGACACCGGAGAACTCTCTCTGCATGCACACACTGAGGAAAGATCATGTGAGAATCCAGCAAGAGGGAAGCCAACTACAAGTCAGGAAGAGATCGCTCAGCAGGGACTGAATCTGCTGGTACCAATGATCATGGACTTCTAGCCTCCAGAACTGTGAGAAAATAAATTAATGTTGTTTTAAGCAACTCAGTCTGTAGTGTTTGTTATAGCAGTCCTAGAAGGCTAATACATGCTCATATTGTTATACTGCTTTTGGGACACTTTCTAGGGAGCCATGGCTAATAAATTTATAGGATATAGGTTTGTTTACCATAGCTGTCTTTGAAAATCAAATATATTCTGATAAAAGGAAGTAAAGGAATCTACTGCCAGCAAAAATATATTTAGCATATTTACAGGGAGATTGTGAGAAGGAACACATGCTTGCTTTCTTTTCTAGGAGTGTCCCCCACCAAAATCCCTCCCCAGGTACAGGATATAATGGATTGAAGATCTGTTGCTTGTAATTCTTATTTCACTGTTCACACATTTCGTTTATTCTATTTAAGATATGTTTGTTATGTGTTTGTTATCAGAACCTATAAAAATAACACTTTTTTTTTTAAAGATTTTATTTATTTATTTGACAGACACAACGAGAGAGGGAACACAAGCAAAGGCAGACGGAGGAGGAGGGGCAGACTTCCTTCCTGCGGGGATCATGACCTGAGCCAAAGGCAGACACTTTAACAACTGAGCCACCCAGGCGCCCCAAAATAACACTTTCTAAAATAGTTACATAGTTTGCTTGTTGTATGAAAACACTCAATTTTATAGAATGTTTAACTTTTATAGACATCTCAAGTATTTGTTAACAGAAACTGCTGCAATATGTTTTATATTTAACTATATTTGATCAGTTAGTTGTTAAAACATATTTACTCTCTTCCTCTCTTCATGCGCTCAGCATATTTTCTCCTCCTTGATTTTGGGTTCAGCCATATGACTTGCTTTACTCAATAGAATGGTCAGAAGTAAATGTTTGCTAATTCCCAGCCCAAGCCCTAAGTAGCCCTGCATGTTTTTGCTTGCTCCCTGGAGCTTCTGTTATCAACCTGGAAGGAATATGGCCAGACTAGCACTCTGGATTCAGGAAAAGAGGGTAAGACATGTGCAGCAGAGCCAAAGTTCTGTAGCTAAATCTAGCCTAGATCAAAGAGACCCTCAGATGCCTGAGTAAGCCTAGTCTTAATCAGTAACGCTGCTCAGATAAACTCAGTCTGGACCAGTTAACAGATGGATGAGAGTAAATTATTCTTGTTTCAAGTGATCGAATTTTAGAATGGTTTGTTACAGAGTATTTTGTTGTAGTAACTACAACATGTTTGCCTATATGAGGGATATGTTTTTAGAACTAGAAATGTTGGGACAATGACTATTTCCCTCATTCAGTACATTATAGATTTCATTCTTTATTGATATTCTTGATATATGTTTCATGATAAAATATAGCCTAAGTCATTATGTGTCTCCATTTATAGTTTCTGCATTTGGAAATTTATCCGAGCATTAGACCATTCTGAAAACATTAATCTTAGTAGTCTATTCTTACTTTATTTGTTAATTGCATCTATCTATATATATTATAGATATGGATATCTTATTTTTACAGAAGCATGAAGTTCAAGATTATGTAGTTTATAGAATACTGAAGTCAAATACATGATTCTTTCTCTACTCTGAACACTCTCTTTATAGAAGAGTTCTAGGTGTATACCTTCCTGAAAAGAATTTGGGTATGTTCTGTATGCCCCTTTAATGCTATATGGAGCTTTAGGATTCTCTACAGTAGAACAAAAAATGTACATTCTACAAATAGTTAAAATTATTGATGATGTTTTTTGTCAGTGTTAAAGTAGGAAAAACATTTCCTGAGGGTACTCTGGAAGTAAACTACACTTGTTAAACTTCTTATTTTACCCAAGAAAATATCTATCTTCTCAGATTGTTGATGCACATAGCAGTGTACATAATAAGAAATATAGTTGTATTTTAGATACTTAGCAGAAAGTAAAATATGGACCTGAGAGCTGATCAATAGCCATAAAAATCACATTGAAAACAACTTTATTTGCTTAAGCATAGCTGATTCACCTATTTCTCTAGACATTCTAAGTACCTGTCAAGTGCTTCAGAGAGTTGTGTACATGTGGATCACATTTGGTTTCCTATTCAGCTCCTTGTTACTGAATTGTTTGGTGAGTTGTCATCATCTTATACTAAGAGATATCAGAAGAAACTTCTCTGTGAACGTCATTGTACTTATTTTGAGTTTTTTTTTTTTAAGATTTTATTTATTCATTTGACAGAGAGAGACACAGCAAGAGAGGGAACACAAACAGGGGGAGTGGGAGAGGGAGAAGCAGGCCTCCCGTCGGGCAGGGAGCCCGATGCAGGGCTGGATCCCAGGACTCTGGGATCATGACCTGAGCCAAAGGCAGACGCTTAATGACTGAGCCACCCAGGCGTCCCTATTTTGAGTTGTTGATATTGTTTAGTATATAATAGAGTCTTTTCTTTGAAATCTCGTAGTAAATATTTTTTTCAATCCTACTTGTGAAACCATATTTTTCTTTGTCTCACATTTTCAAATTTTAAATTCATTTGGGGATTGTATGCTACTTGTATTTTTGAAAGCCACTCTGAGACGATTATATAGCAAAGTGTAAAATGTGGATATAAATAAACTGATTGAAGTGTAATAAAGTGAGACAAACATCAGGATGTCCTTTCTATATGACATTAAATTATGAGACAGAGATGGATTCTTCCACACACACTTCATTCCTCTGCATAGCTATTAATTTAACTGCCTACTTGTTTTGGCATTAGGTTAACAAGAACAAATGTGTAGAACTGCTCCCTGGTTCTCTTTTCCTCTTTGGAATATAAAGGAGAAAGTATGGCCTGGAGAACAGTTGCAGAATATTCATAAAATCTGTCAAGCCTCCCCACTGAATCATGACATACCGTGGCCCTTAAGACACTAAAAATTATATAATGCACCCAGATTTTTATTGGGTAGAAAAAGAGGAAACATCTTGCACAGAGCCTTCACTCCTGTACAGCAATTCAAATGATTGTCTTATTTTGTTGGACTCAAATTGTCTATGCCGAGGCCCCAAGTCAGTATTTCCAAATCATGCAGGTATCAGGTACATATACCTCATAAAGGTTAAAACAGCCAATGATTAAAAATTTAAAACATAAAAAAATACGTAAATGTTTTTAATTATCTCTGTAAATGTGAATTATTTTTGGGTACACTCTAAAATGTTCCATTTTTCTCTGCACAGAGATCTTTATGTGATTTGGACTATATATTTTAAGATTTTGAGGTCATTCTTTGGCTTAACCTAACCTGCCTGAATTAGATAAGTAGATTTTTTTTTTTAAGAAACAAGCAAAAGAAAAAGTACAGTTGTTAAAGAACATTTATTTGTTTTGGAACACACACACACAAGATTTGTTTTTAAGGCATGCCTAAAGATTATTCAAATTCTGTGGTATTTATATTTTTGCTTTTAGATACTGCATGGCATTTATCTTTGGTATTGGATTTTTACTTCACTTTGCTTTTTTTAATTTTTTTAAAAAGATTTTGTTTATTTATTTGACAGAGAGAGAGACATAGCGAGAGAGGGAACACAAGCAGGGGGAGTGGGAGAGGGAGAAGCAGGCTTCCCGCAGAGCGGGGAGCCCGATGTGGGGCTCGATCTCAGGACCCCGGAATCATGACCTGAGCCGAAGGCAGACGCTTAACGACTGAGCCACCCAGGCGCCCGTTCACTTTGCTTTTTAAACCCTAAATAAGTTATTCACTAAATCAGCACAATGCACTCTTTTTGTTATGAAATTATCAAATTAGAATAAATAAAACAAGATTCAGCCTTGCAGAATAGTTCATAATATCAGATGTTAAGTTTGGATGTTGGGATGCCTGGGTGGGTCAGTCTGTTAATCTCAATTATCTGAATATTTCATTTTTTTTACCCCTCTTTGGTCACTTATTGACACAGCTGTGCCCTTATCTAGTAATAAGGTTAAAAGACTTTTTTACAACCACTTTATTGAAGTATGACTGATGTACAAAAAGCTGTACATATTTAATGTACATGACTTGATCAGTTGTAAGTATACACCCATGAAACCATCACCACAATCTATGCCATAAACATACCCATCACCTCCAAAAGTTTCCTGCTGCCCTCTGTACTTATTCTTTGTGATAAGAACACTTAATATAAGATCTATCCCCTTAGCAAATGTTTAAGCATTCAATAATTCAATAAATACAATCCTGTATACTAGATTTCTAAGTCTTATATAATTGAAACTTAGTACTCTTTGGTTAACTCTCTGTATCCTCATCCCCCAACTCCTGACAACCACCATTCTATTCTCTAGTTCTGAGTTCAACTATTTTAGATGCCTCGTTATAAATGGTATCATGCAGTATCTATCCTTTCGAAACGGCTTATTTCACTTAGTAGAATGTTCTCTAGGTTTATCCATGTTGCTGCAAATGGAAGAATCCTTTTCTTTTTTTATGGCTGAATAACATTCCATTGTATGTATACATCACATGTTCTTTATCCATTAATGTCCACTGATGAACATTAATGGCATGTCTATATTTTGGCTGTCTTGAATAAATGCTAAAATAACCATGGGAGTGTATACAATCTTTTTGAGATCTTTCCTATTAGTATTTAAGTGTTATGTTTTAAAGATTTTATTTATTTATATATTTATTTGAGAGTGAGAGAGAGCACGAGGGGGGAAGGAGGGGCAGAGGGAGAAGTAGATTCCCCACTAAGAAGGGAACCCAACACCACATACATAGGAGATAAATGTCAAATGAAAATACACTGGTTACTTTTTAGCTCTTTGGAATTGAGAAAAAGAATGAGAGACAGAAAGCTTCAGTGTTTCTATTTTTTAGTAATTCTATTATGATGTTACCATACTCTGCATTCAGAAATATAGAGGGAAGATCATATCTGGGTAACTGTATGAAAAATTCAGTTTAATAAGAGCTATCTACACTATACCCAAATGGAGATGTGCAACAGAAAGTGAGATACAGAAGCCTAAACACCAAAGAAATAAAGAGAAAGATGGTCTAGAGATATAAATGTAAGATTTTTCACTGAAAGTTGAGATTAAAAGCCTCCTAGAAATATTTTATAGGATGAAGAGGACGTTCATATGGCAATCCTCTGTTTTCCAGATAGGAACATTATCATTTAAGAGATGTATAGATGATGAGAAGTTTAAGTAAGAACTCAATATAAACAACCCAAAAGTAGGAGTAAGTGATGTAATCAGGTGTCACAAATCAACTGGCTATAGTAGTCAGGCTTATAACACAAAGGAGGAAAGAGAGCCTCATGTAAGAATTCTGGTAACATAGTGTCATCATATTTTGTTCTTAGTTCTGCAGCTGACACTGTCTCAGTGTCAGGAAGACACAAAGGACTGAATTACTAAAAACAGTATCTTCTATCAAGGAGGCAGCAAGTCTTTAGCACTATTTGATGATTTCCACAAAGAGACATGAAATCTTTGTTACCCAATATTCCCACTTTTCAAGAGAAGCTGGGAATCCAGATTTTTATGCAAATTCCCTGTTTTTTTAAATATTAAACAGTACATGAGACAAACGAAAGACATCTCCAGGCTGGATCCAGGCTGTTGACCAGAATTTTGGACCTCTGTACTACTTAGATAAAGTCTGTGTTAAAGATGGTACAGAAATATCTGATTTAAACAAATGAAGCTCCAAATATAGGTAATGATTTCACTTAATTTCAGTGAAACACTAAAATATATATAACAACAATGTAACTGAAAGATGGCCAGATGAGCTTCAGAAAAAGTGTTTTTTCATCTTGAGAAAAAGAAAATGCTTGAGAAGTCATAAGATATTTTTACAATTCACAGCATCATAATTAAATTGTCTTAGTAATAACGGTTAATTTGAAATCAATAACTTTAATACTATTGTGTAAATCAGGTCAATTTACATATAGTAAATATAGCATATACAGAAGTATACAGCAAAAATTCGTTTCTTCCTACCCACCTATATAAGCAGCAAGCTCAACATGATGCTTCTTTTTTTTTAAGGGAGCAGATCATTTTTATTGTTTAGTTTTTTTTACCCTGTTTTGTTTTAGTATGCTCTTTCTTCTTTATCGAGAACATGCTTGTCCAAGATAAAAGGCTTTTTTTTTTTACTTGATTGTAACTTGCTCTTTTTTTAAATAAATTTTTATTGTTATGTTAATCACCAGATATTACATCGTTTTTGATGTAGTGTTCTGCGATTCATTGTTTGTGCATACCACCCAGTGCTCCATGCAGAATGTGCCCTCTTTAATACCCATCACCAGTCTAACCCATCCCCCCACCCCCCTCCCCTCTAGAACCCTCAGTTTGTTTTTTAGAGTCCATCGTCTTTAATGGTTATTAAGTTGGAGGGGGAGACGAACATGATGCTTCTTAATCCATCTCACCACTTAATGAAGAGAGACAACATTTGGGGGGGTGGAGAGAAGGGTGGTTATGACAGGTAATTTGTAATAAATCTCTCCAAGATATAATAATTTATATTAATATGCTTAATTCTAAATAAGTCACATGTACCACTGGTCAATTAGGAAAATGAAGATGACTCATGTTGGATCATTCCTACTTGATATTTAGAAGTGTGATACATTCACAGAGAAATCATTCTACTATGATTTGAGAAGAACGATTTCTGTATGACCCAATGTCATGTTTAGTAAGCTAAAACTAGATGGAAAATATTCTCAAGTTTCATAAAAATTCAAAAAAAACTGAAAAGAGAAAATGTCATCATCTGAAAAAGTGTGATAAAGTATGCTCATTGGAAGTGAAATAGTCCTTGGTTAAAAAGTTTAAGAAAGTAAATTAAAACACAAAAGACAACAGATAACTTTAGCAATAAAGAATGTTTCACTCTCACTCACAAGGAGTGAGGTGCGAGAGGAAAAGAGTTCAGTCAATTAAATATTCATGAAACAAAAGATCAAGACTTCGTCTTAGATCAAGTTCAAGACGGCATGAACTAATGATCCAATAGTTTATGTGAACACTAAACATTAAGTAAAGGAGTAACTCAGAACTACACCATGGAATGCATTTCATTTTAATTTAATTAACTGATAATTTTACAAATTCTAGGTAAACTGATTGACATATAACATAATTATATCCAAGATCATATATTGAGGGTTCGTCAACTGATGAGCTGCCCTAAGTTTCTGTAGTGATAGATGTAGTTTTTATTATACTGTGTTGTATAATACAGAAATATAATAGTTGTTCTTTCCCCAAATCTTTTAGCTTCTTACACATATAAAAAATTAAGTATGAGCTGATAGTCAAAAATCCATACGAAAATTACCTTACTATACTTTACCCCAAAACTTGCTGTAAACTTAGTTTAAAGGGATATTTCTATGTATTATTTTTAGCATTAGTAGTTAGTGAGAAAGACACTGCATGTATTAATCATCTGAAATGAAAACTCCCTCCTGAAACCTCTCTAGAAACAGGTGTAAGCAATTCCATTTCAAAAGATTGATGGAATAGAAATACACCCAAGGAATCTTTGACCAATTTGACATCTTCCTTTTAAAGATCCAGGAAAAAGTGAGGTTAATCCAGCTACAGGCAGAATGCCTCCTCTGAGTTTATATAAACTGGTGAAATGTGCAGGAGGCCTGAGAAGCAGCTGAGAGGTCCAGTGAAAATAATCATCTGCTCTTCATGCCAAGAGGCAACAAGTACTGCAGGTAAGATAAAGTTCCATACTTTAAATCCAACCTCAGTGCGGCAGACCTGCGGCCATCCTTCCCTCGAGAAGGAGCCTTGTCCATCACTACAATCTGTTCAACCAAAGCATTTTATCCATTTATTTATTTTCAAGTTGTCAACGACATTTTAGAAGGCAAAGGCCGACAAAGCTTCTTCCAAAAAAGCTGAAGGGATTTGTTATTCCTTTTGAAAAAAATGACCTGCAGACATTTTTGCAAAACTACTAATAAAAAAGCTGAGTGCCAATATGTTGACTGAACCAAAATAAAGCCTCTTAGGTATGTACCAGTGTAATATGATGAAATATAGTGCAATTTTAGAAAGAAAAAACTAATGGGGGTAGAGAAGCTAAACAGAATATAATCATTTATTATTACATGAATTCATTCTCATTTGCCCAGCCTACTGTTTATTCCTATCAGGAACTTCTACACTGTAACAAAATAGTATTTGAAATTCGGTTGTGCACTTTCACTAAAACACTCAAAGAAAAATGTCACTGAGATAAGAATTTATATATTCTCAAAAGTCTCATTTACTGTATTTTAACATCTCCATTAGTTTATGTTCTATACGATGAACATTTGGAGTTCATGGGTTTCAATGTGCACTTTTGTACAAACATAGTCCATTTTAGTCATTGCCATACAGGTAAGATAGGCAATAAATATTTCTTGAATATTTTAATGAATAAAATTATTTTATATCAAAGGGTCTTATACTTTGAGTCAATAGAGGGTATTTAACAGGCCCATGAGCCCCTAAAATTGTACACAAAGTACTTCTGTTGATGTACAAAAGTCCATTTTACTCCAGTGGAGAAAATCCATATATTTCCTCATATTTCCAAAGGGCATCATTGACTTCCCTCCCAAAGATTAAGTCTCTTTTCTCTCAAAAATGTAAAGATATAATCTTTCTAGGCAGTATGGTATAATAGAAAGGTCTTAGGACTTACCAAAACCCTCAGAAAGCCTCATACTTCACAGTGATTTGTTAGAAACATTTCCATTAAAAAAGACACAGATGTTGATTGGGTCCATTTTTTTAACACTACAATGAGATCTTAACCAATGCAGTAATAAAAAAAAAAATTTAGGGCACCTGGGTGGCTCATTTGGTTAAGTGACTGCCTTCTGCTCAGGTCATGATTCCAGGGCCCTGGGATCGAGCCCCGCATCAGGCTCCCTGCTCAGTGGGAAGCCTGCTTCTCCCTCTCCCACTGCCCCCTGCTTGTGTTCCCTCTCTCGTTGTCTCTGTCAATTAAATAAATTAATTAAATTAAAAAAAAATTTTAAACAGCCGTAAGAGGTATAAAGTTGAAAAAACTGTAAAGAATGTTATTATGTATAGATGATATTATCATCTATATAATAAACATAAGGTAATATACAGACAATAATTAGAATTAATATAAGAATTCAACAAGATTGCCAGATAGCAAGATCAATATTCTAAAACAATGGGAGTTCCAATAAATTAGAGGGGGAAAAAGTAAAGAACACATAATTTAAAAGATTCATTTACTAAGAAGCTTAAATTACAAGAACTCTGGAATATATCTAGTATATTTTATAGAAAAATGTAAAACTATATTAAAGAACATATATATTGAATAGAAATTTCATAAAATAAGTACAGAAATCTCACATAGTTTCTTTTAACAAGGCACAAAAACACAAATTCTAAAAGAAAATAATAGGGGTGCCTGGTGGCTTGGTTGTTAAGTGGCCAACTCTTGGTTTCAGTGAAGGTCATGATCTCATGGGTCCTGAGACTGAGCCCTGCTTTGGGTCTGCACTCAGTGTGGAGTCCGCTTGAATATTCTCTCTCTCTGCCCCTCTCCCCACTCACACACACACACACTCTCTCTCTCTCTCCCCCCCCAAAATAAATAAATCTTTAAAAAAAGATGAACCATGAGAGACTATGGACTCTGAGAAACCAACTGAGGGTTCTGGTGGGGGGGGTGATGGGTTAGCCTGGTGATGGGTATTAAGGAGGGCACATACTGAATGGAGCACTGGGTGTTATACGCAGATAATGAATCATGGAACACTACATCAAAAACTAATGATGTAATGTGTGGTGATTAACATAACATAATAAAAAGAAAATCTAAAAAAAATTAAATAAATAAAAGAAAATAATAAAACTGATTATATTGAAATTGTTTCTTTTAACAAATGACCCACAAGAGACAGTCTATCCAAAGGAATCTGGTATTTTCAATGTATATAACTAGTAAGGACATAGTATCTAGAATATGTTCAAAATGTTTACAAACCAATAATCTTTAAAACATGAATGAGTGCAATATACAATAGCATTAAGAAACAGGCATAAAAGAGTAGAAGTAGTTATAATGATTATTGTTAGCAGTAGCGTCATCATTACTATGGTTATTTAACAAGGACTCGACTTAATGAATCTTTTCTTTTAGTCCCTTCATTTTCTAGATCCAGTTGCCATAGTCCTGGGAGGTCTCACTCCAAATCACAAAGACTGCCAAAACTAAAGTGCTTTTTTTTAAAAAAGCCAAATCTAAATTTCAATCTATTATCACAATACTTAATCCACTGACTCTAATTATTAGATAAACAAATGCTTTTCTATGCAACACAAAAATTAAGATTTGACCACATAGTGAATAAGGGAAAACAAATATTCATGCCAAACTGAAAAGGAATACAGTATAAAAAGACTTAGTTCAGCCTAAGAGTAGCAGAGTAAGACATGATCAGTCATTTCAGCGATAGCAAAGGAAAAATACAAACTAAAACTGTGACAAATTTGGTTAAAATTTTAATCAAACTTTATCAGATAATTTTGTGCTTGACATCTATAAATAACAGACATTTAAAAATAGGCATTTTCAACATATTTTCTAGCAGTAAGATAAATGATGTATTATCATAAACTTCTGAAAATATCTGGAAGTTTCAATGTGTAATTACTATAAATGAAAAAAATGCAATTTAATTTAGATGCTATGACTCCAATTCAAAACATTTTACAAGGTATTTGTTCTGTCAATCAGAACTTTTGAGGCTGTTGAAAGATTGATAAATTAAAAATTTTTATACATGTCTAATTATTTTTTTCTCCTTATAACATGACCTTCTTTATGTCTAGTAATGATTTTTGCTTTAAATCTATTTTGGGTCGTATCAATATATTCACACCAGATAGCACTGTATTATTTTCACCTTTTTAAAAAGATTTTATTTATTTACTTGAGAAAGAGATAGCAAGAGAGAGCACGCATGGGGGAAGGGGCGGAGGGAGAGTGAGAAGCAGACTTCCTGCTGAGCAGGGAGCCCCATGCGGGACTAGATCCCAGGACCCTGGCCAAAGGCAGCTGCTTAACCAACTGAGCCACCCAGGTGCTCCTATTTCTCACCTTTTTACTCCTAATTTTCTCATTTCTGATATTTTAGATATGATCTTTTAAATAGTATTTAATGAGAATTCATATTTTTATGAAGCCAGATTTTTTAAGCTTTCACATGGAACATTTATTCCATTCACATTTAATGTAATTACAGATATATCTGGGTCTGTATCTACCATCTTCTCACTTCCATTTTATTTCTTCTATGTTCTTCCTTCTCTCCATTATTGCCTTTGGTTGTTGTTTATTCGAGTAGGTATCTTTTCTCAAATTCTATTGTTTTTTTCCTTTACTACATTGGACTGTATACTCCCTATTCTATTCCCTTAAGATTAGTCTAGAAATTACAACACACATATATAATTGATTAATGTTGAAAATAATCATATTTATTCTTTCTTTTATCCTATGAAAATGTCAATTACTATTCTTCCTCATTTATACATTTTTTTGTTTTAATTCTATTTTGTGCCTTTAAACCTCACAAAACAGTATTATTTGCTTCTGAAAGATTAAAGTTCACTTAGATTTACTACATATTTACCACTTCTTTCATTACTCATCCCTTCTCACCATGTCCTTGGTATCACTTCTGCCTGAAATATATCTTTCAGATTGTCCTTTAATGAAGATCTACTGGTGGGAACATTTTTGCTGATTTTGTCTCTTTAAGATGTCTTTTTTTTACACTAATTCTAGACATTTACTTTCACTTAGTATAGAATTTTAGATTAGCCCTTATTTTCTTTTAGCACCTTGAACATATATGTTCTTTGACTTCTGCTATTTCTACTGTTAATACTTAGAAGTTGTCAGTCTAATTGTTACTCCTAAAATCTGCAGATCGGTGTCTTTATTTCCAAAAATATCTCAAGCATTATTTATTCCAATATTGTTTACATTCCATTTTTCTCTTTCCTCTCTTTCTGGAACTCCAATTAGACATATGTTGAACTTTCTTATGTTAATATTCCATGACTTTTCTCTCTTTTATGGTTTCCTTCTCTTATTACCTCTGTTGTATATTCTAGAGAATTTCTTCTCGTCAATCTTGTAGTCCACTAATTTTCCTAATGCTCATCCAATTAATGGCTAAATGCATCCATTAAGTCATTCACTTTTATTTTCAATTGTTCTATCTTTTATTCTCAGATATTCTTTTTGGTTATTTTTCAAATCTGTTGGTCCTTTTTTATAGCTTCCTGTACTCTGAAGATATTTTCAATTTTCAAGCTTGTCTTCTTTCAAACATACTAAGTATTATAATTCAATAATATATGCTGACAGCTCCAACAGCTGAAGTTTTTGCAGATCATTTCCTCTTTCTAGTGTTTTTATTTTATTTTTGATTCTCACTCATGGTCAGCTATTCTTTTTCCTAAGCCAGTTATTTGTAGAAATTCTCTCAGGTCTAGGATCAGTGGACCTTCTTCCAAAGAACATTGGCATTTACTTCTGCAAGACACCCTGGTAAGGAGACAAGTCCAAATGGGCTTAGTTTATTATTTATGCCATAACAAACAACATTAGCTCACATCCACATTGGTTACTCTTACTCTCCCAAGTTCCATGGGATAATGCAGAGGCAGGCCAAGGTAAGAGTCTTTGTCACATATATAAGAGTCTTTGTCATAACTAAGGAACCTTAAAATTAAGAAATTCTTAATCTTTTAAAGATTTTAAAATCTGTCCAGTTTTGCCCATAGAGAATTACTGTCTTTATATTCCTGGTCAGGGAAAAATAAAAAATCTTCCCTCTAACCTAGAGAAACACATGTCTCTTGCTTCCAAAGATGTCTGCATTTCAAACACAACTGACAAAACCTGTCAGTGCCCTCGGTTCAGAAGACATGCAGATAAAACAGAATTGTCTCACAACAGAAGGTAAGTTCCAATACCTAGCCAGCTATATTAATGAAAATAGAAAACTTCCTTCTAAAATATAATATATGCTATATATATGAAAGAAAATATGTAGTAACATGTGTCTTAAAATAAACTCATGCATCCACCATCAGCCCAGAATTCTGAAGAAAAAAAATGTGTCCTGATAGAAAAGAAAGCAACCTCTTTCAATTCAGCAATAATCATTTTTCATTGTTCATAAAGTTAAACATCATTTATTCAGTCCCTACATTGTACAGATTCTGGTGATAAAACCTTTAGAAAAGGACTTATTATCAAATAAATATACAAATGAGCATTTAATTACAACAAAGGGAAAAAACATGGTTCTTTGAAAGTACAGTAAAAAAATAAATAAAACCTAACCTAGACCGGGAGGGTGATGAGGTTATCAAGAAAGACTGCCTTGGGGAAGTGATACTTCTGTTGACAGCTATAGGTAAGTAGCAAACAAATAATATAAGTCTTCACCTATTTTTCTGGAAATATATAATATCACAACTTTGTTAAATGGAAGTTTCAAACTGGAAATTACAACAGTTCTATTACCATATCCTCATTTTTCCAAAGTCAACATTTTGATAATTTGGAATACTGTCCCATGATACCATTGGTCCTAGGCTCTTCACACTCAGTAATCTTTCTCATTATTCTCCCTCAACCACTCCCTCAAACACACAGTGAGATCAGCTTGCACTGAGCAGCATTTCCTCTTCAGACCATTGGCCCTATGTTTCTACTAAACCTCATATCACAGACCGATTATTTACTTTTAAAAAATTCAAATCAATACTGTGATTTCCTCCACTTTGTGTGTCACTCTACCTCTCACTTTCTCTTTTATTGCTCTCACAAGATTTTCTCATTTGGGAAAAGAGATCAACCCCAAAGATCAACTCTGATAAGCTATATTGCCTTGGTGTCTTTTCTTGTCACTTTTGACACTGAGTGACCCTATCTAGCTCAGGGAAGTGGTAATACACTGCTTTAGTCTTACTCTTTTCATTGCTTCTTTTGTGACAAAAGAAAAGATTGTGATCCTCTTGATAAAAGTTTGAACTAGTGTCTGTGTGGGCAAAATACAAAAACTAGCAGAAAATGTCTTTTCACACATTTTCAAGTTTTTCCTCTCCCTAAAGGGTCATATGATTAAATGCATGAATTTTATTCTCCAGCACATAGCAGCATCATGGTTGTTAGTCCTTATTGTGTCCTCAGAGATATTTATATATGAATTTCCAGGAAATTTCATCTGGTTCATATGACTAAAGGAATCTGATAAAAGGAGTGTTGCTTCATAATACTAATAACCTTAGAATATCAGAGGAATTTAAAAATATATAAAGAATAATTCTTATAGGACACTTAATTGGCCTAGTGAATTTTGCAATAAACTATGTTGTTTGATAAATTTTTGATTCACATGCCTTTAGAATTCTTTTTCTTGATCAATTGCCAAAATTCAGAGAGGTTATCAAAGTAAAGTAGATGTAGGGAGTCCAGTTGGTCAAGGGGAGAGGCACAATAGACAACCATTACCATGGTCGTTTCGGTACTGTTTGGTCTGCCTTCCTATCTTTTCCAGTCCTTCCTTTTCTCTATCTTTGCGCATTAGGACTTTTTGCCTTTGTGGGTGATTCAATTGCCCTCCAAGTCTCTGGGTCATTGGTGACTGACTATTTCTCTGAAATTCAGTTATTAACGGGTTTCATGATTCCTGAGTGACCTGCTTTTATGGTAACAACAAAGTCATGGTTTCTTTTTGGGCATCCTTTTCCTCATTGACTGAGTTAGTTCACTTTCACTGTGAATATGTTCCAAAAATCTCCCAGTTTTTCTCACACATGCTCATGCACATATGCAATGACTCCTATTTAACTTAACCTCTTATTCTGTACTTTCCCTTCAGTGATATCTATGAATTTATATTTCTTTCTTTCTTTTTTGTTTTAAAAGGATAAAGCAGAACTCTCCTTTTCAGAATTATTCACTGTATGTAATTTGAATTCTTTGGATATTTTTAAATTAAATTGGTTTGAAGAATATAAGAAATGAAAGAAATGTTAACTAGCTCCATCTGTTCATAAAGATGAATGAATATATTAAATTTCAGGAAAAAAATTACCACTATACCTAAGACCTGGGAATAATAATCAAAAGGAGAATTATCTTTAGTTCATTTGAAAAAAGAGAAAGAATTCACCCCAAACCTAAAGTTATTTCTGTCATTTAAATTAAAGATTGATAAGTTTTAAAACCTGAAAATATTAATACCATTCAGTTCTTATCAAAGTAAGAACAGAGAACAGTTCTTAATTTGACATTTTTCTTCTAGAACTCAGTTCTTCAGTGATTTAGGACCCTGCTATTTGCATGTTGATTTCATTTGTTTCTAAGATATCTTTGTTTTGTCAAAAAGAGTTTTATAATTATATTGACTTAATATCATGTCTTATTAATTACATATTTTGACTTTTCTCTTTTAAATACCATATCGTCTTGACTAAATATTTCATCTGTTTTGCTGTATATAATGTGAAGGCTTTTACCAATAGATAATTGATATTATGGGGTTCTATCTTGTAACATAATAATTTTCTTCATCTAAAATGTGATGAACTGCTCGGCATTCTTCCAACTGAACCCATGAGGAGAAGGATATGTCAGTAGTTGCGCCATTGCCAAAAATGTCCTTGATGTGGGTGAATCAACCTCTCTCTCCCTCTCTCAAGATATCTTACCCTGATTTACTTTGTTATTGTTTTACATGGTACTTAAAGCCTTCTTAACATAGTGTGTACTTTACTTAGTTGTATTTATTTTTATTTACTGCTTTTCCTGGTTTAATTTTCTGGGAGGCAAGGAACAATTAAGGGAATTGTTTAAACAGTTTGTTACCTTGCAACCCAATTTATATTAATATTGTCACCAATAAAATGATAGAAATAGCAACAATTTTATGACATCAGAACAACTAAGAATGAGAGAGCAGATGGGAGGAAAACCTTGTGTAAATTGACACAAAAGTCTACTCAAAATCAGCAAAACAAATTAGAGTAGGGAAATTACTTAGAGGAATCAAGCTAGAAAAAAATGAATGTGAGGCCGAGAAACAGAAATTAGCTTGTCTTATAAAATATGTATTTAAGAAAAAAAAAGATTATGTTGAGTATAATGTATTAGGCATATTAAACATGACTGCCCTATAATATTCAAAATTGTACTATATCCAAAATTCCTATAAACTAATTTGGTTAAGTAATGGAGCTCAAAGAAGTTACTTTTTCAAAAAAGTACTCTATACAGTGTCTAACTCTAGAAGGCACGATATGAAGAGAGAAAAATTAAAGTGCTTTACTGGTATGTACAGTGTTTGATATGTCCAAAATAATTGCACTGGACAACTTAAACAGGCAAAGAAGACTTTATTCATGAGTTTTGCAATAGAGGAGAGAGATTGAACTGAATTCTACTGAAGAAAAAGTGGGAGAGTTTTTAAGCATGCTTGGGTCTACTAGAAAAGTACTAGAGGGCTTTCGGGGGAAGGTTGGCAGTGTGATTACACCTAACTTCCGTGAGCAACACCTTGTTTTGTCAAAAAGAGTTTATAATTATATTGACTTAATATCATGTCTTATTAATTACATATTTTGACTTTTCTCTTTTAAATACCATATCGTCTTGACTAAATATTTCATCTGTTTTGGTGTGTACAATGTGAAGGCTTTTACCAATAGATAATTGATATTATGGGGTTCTATCTTGTAACATAATTTTCTTCATCTAAAATGTGATGAATACCAGGAAAAAGTAAAACTCCCTTGAATATAATTCTTTCTTCCATGAACAACACCTTGTTGCTCATGGAAGTTAGGCTCCTGTCCTCCCAGAGACTGGTTGAAAGGGGCTTCATCTTTCTTGGGGTTTACGTTTTTAGGGATCAGCTCTCAGGGCCTTAAGAAAGATATTCCTGGGTTGTAAAACTGGCAAGAGTCTAAGAAGATTTACATCTCAGAGGAGCTGAGAAAGAATTTACAGTTTTAAGTTTGCTAAAATAAATATTCTAAGGAAAGGGAGTTCAGGGGCTTATAGTCAGAGGAAACTTGTCTGAAGTTTAGTCCAGCTAAGAGGAATATTCAGGCCATCTTGGTCAGATGAAAGAAACTGCTCAGGTCTCTACAATGAACTCTTTCTCTTTAGCTTTTTTATTTTTTATTTTTCTTGTAGTAACAATTGTTTGCATATCAGAGGAAACTCTTCTTTTGCTTGGGCTCATTATATAGATGAACAGGTAAGTGTCTGATTCCAGTGAAAGAATTATATTCAAGGGAGTTTTACTTTTTCCTGGTATTCAGAGTTGTAGCAAATGAGCATGCCTTGTCTGAGTGCTCAAAAATGTAAAAATCTTAATATAACTCTGTAACACAGTGTATTAACAATGAAGAAAACTACATTATTTATGGTAGAATTTTAAAATACTTATATGAATATTATTTGTTAGATATCAACAGTATGTTTGCTATCTAAATAATTGGGAATTGTTAAAAATAGTCAACATAAGAACAATATCCAAGGGGCTTGTTTACCTTGTGTTCACAGCTGGATATTAGGAATAACTCTGGACATATGTCTTCTTCAAGTGAACAAAAGCAAACAAATATAGAAATCTGTAATCTATTATATACTCAAGTAGGTATATTCTGTGTTTATATATATATGTATAGATCTACCTATTTGTACAGTTAGACATTGCCTATATAAATAAGTGTACACATATAATATTATATTTCATCTTTTTCTGTTGTATTTAAGAAGGAAGGACATATTTGAATTCTTTTTGCTCGGAGTCTCCAAGTAAGTTGGAAATATATTAATATATAATTTAAAAATAAATATAGATATCTATTAAAATGTTGGGATTATGGTTACTATTTAAATTACTATTAAAATTATGATTTTAATTAAGACTAATTGTAGTGGAAACACATAGATACATATATTTCATAGTTTTGCTTATTGCTAGGAAGTTCAGAGTTAGACTTAAGGTTTAATCATTAGTCTTAGGGATCTATTTGTTTATTCTGTGCTGTTGATTCTAAATAGCCAAGGAAATACAAGCCTCCCCTGGGAAGGTGTATTAGAGTCTCTGTGTTCATGAAATTTTTCATCATATTATTGCATGGATTTATAAAAATTTTGAGAAAACTGTGTTTTATTTTATTATCTGCAAGTTTAATAGCCTTGTTATGTATATGGCTTTTACTGATTTATCTCAAGTCCTTTTGGAAGAAAAATTTACATTATGTTCTTTATTCCCATAAGTGTGCATTTTCCCCTTGAAAAGCTCTATAGTTAAAAAATGACATAATTTAAAAAAATAGGGCATGGTTATGTTCAACAAACATATATTGAGCCCTGTAACATGTAGTGTGCTATAGATAGAAATATGAACGACCAGATCTTTTTTCCCTCTGTTAAAACTTGGTTGGAGATGAATATTTGAGGGGATCATTTCAGTAGAATGTTGTACATGAGAAATCATATTTGCAGAGATGTTAAAGCTAATGGACTCTGGAGCCAGACTAACTGAATTTGGATTCTCAGCTTTGTAACTGACTAGCTGTGTGGTCTTTGGCAAGTTAATTAACCTTTCTGTGTTTCTATTTCATTACACATAAAGGAATAATAATATTAACTACTTTATACAGTGGTTGTCTGGATTACATAATTAATGTAAGTTACATGTTTAGCCTAGAGCTAGAATTATTGTTAATCAAATATAATTTATCACTGTGACTAGTGGTGCCAGGATTGGTGAGAAAAGTTAGGGATGTCTTCCTGGAAAGTTCTCTTGCAGAGATGATTCTGGTTCTTGAAGACCAATAAAACTTCTCTAAATGAGGAAGGGGATTGTGGAGAAACTCAGGAATGGAGAGGAATGAGCAGTTGACAAGATTGTGATGTTATAATCTTGAAATGTTATCAGTTTTATATGATAGAATTGTAAGGTATAAGGTGGGGAGTGGAATAAGGAACACTAAAGAGATAAGCAGGAACTTGATCATGAAAAGACTTGTATGTCCCTTAAAGGGGATTTGACTTTACCGTGTAAGTGATGGATATAAATTAAAAGTGTTTTTTAAATAGGGAGTGAGGGGCGCCTGGCTGGCTCAGTTGGAAGACCATGTGACTTTTGATCTCGGGGTTGTGAACTTGAGCCCCATGTTGAGTGTAGAGATTACTAAAAAAAAAAAAAAAAAACCTTTAAAAAATAAAATTAGAAGGGGACACAAGTGGCTCAGTCAGTTAAGTGGTCAAATCTTGATTTCGGCTCGGGTCATGATCTCAGGGTCATGATAATGAGCCTTGTGGTAGGCTCTGTGTTGGGCATGGAGCCTGCTTAAGATTCTCTCTCTCCCCTGCCCCCCACACCATGCACGCACTCTCTTTTTCCCTCTCTCTCAAAAAAATAAAAAATAAAAATAAGATTGGAAATAAAAAGGAGTGAATTGGTTAGATTGGATTTTGCATAGGTCTCTCTGGGTACAATAGGTTGAGAGAAATAAGATGAGAGGCAGAAAGCAGGTTGTGAGGCTATTAAAAATATCACTTGGTAATATAGATTAAGTTGTTTGTCATAAGGATTAATTTATAGGTCTTTTGTTTTTGAAATAATATTACTTATTTGATGTTTTAAAATTTAAGTAAGAAGGTGAACCAATTATCATGGGAATAGAATAAATGAGGGAAGAAATTTGATGTTGTTACTGATCATATTTTTTAAGAAGTTTGTAAACATCCTATGTGATAATTATACAGCTGGATGCAAAATTAATAACATCATTTCTTCCCTTTTCTACCTTGTAATGATAGTAGTAGTAACAGTGGTGACAGCAGTAGTGTTCTTATAACTTATTTGGTAAGGAGAATTGGATTATATTTGAATTCAAATAATAAAGTTAAAAAAGGTTTAGGTTCATATCTGTTCATTTGAGTAAGTTTTTGCATCAAGAATTATTTTTTTCCTACTGTTTACATTTTTGTGTATTGATTAATATAATATTAACATAATGTAATAATTGTTTGAATTTTAAAATATAAACAGAATGTTCAATAGGAAATATTGATGTTCTTTCTCTTATGTGTAGTCTGTGATACTTATAATAAAATCACTATGCATATATGCATTAGGGATCTAGAATGGGGTATGTAAGAAGTCCACATCCTTCTGTAGAGCTAAGTTCTTAATACTATGTGTACGATCCACACGCCACCCTGCTGGGATAGAAAGAGCAGTGCTCTCCTTTTTAGGCTTTGAGGAAACTGACTCCAGCTGGTTAGATGACTTGCCCAAGGAGCAGCCCTGAAATTTATACCCAGGTTTTTTAACTTCACATCCAATGTTTATTTTCTGGTGTAGCATTGCTCTATATCCTAAGAACAGTGGAAAAAACATAATTTGAACTGCTGCCCAGATTCATAGATACCTGAATTTTAGCCCTGTTACTGAGAATGATAAAATGGTATTTTGGGCATTTGAGAATTTACTTGGAGCCAAAGGAATTTGGTGAACATGTGTCCTGAGTCAGAGCAAAGCAGGCAGAAAGAGCTGTAAAAAAAGTAAAACCTAGGCATGACATATGCTTAATTTATTAGGTACATCATTTAATCTCTAATTCTTCCTTTGAACAATTTATCTAGTGAGTTGTAACAATTACCTCACAAAGTCAAAAAATTAAATCATAACTATGTACAAAAGGCCAGGAATAGTTCTCAGTACATATTAGGCATTTTTTCTTTATTAGTCAACTTTGTAGATCTTTGATGGAGTTCTTTAAAGAATAGTTGCTTGAGAAATTCTTGGCTTTTGACAACTGTTTTTCTGTGTAAAGTATGGCTAGGGCCAGTAGGGGGCAGCAGAGCACCAGTCCCAAATCCAAAATTCTGGTAGTCTCCTGGTTTTACAGTGCAGGTGAGACAAACCCTTGGCTTTCCCAGAGATCCAGACTGGTTGGGAAAGGACTGAAGAGCTAAATCCATACTAAATGTACTTACACAACTTGCAAGCTAATGTTTGCCAAAGCAGACATCCATACCAAATACTGGAAAGCCAACTCAAAAAGCAGTGTCAGCTAAGCCACATCCAACATAGTAAGGTCATAAAAACAGTTAATAAGAGGCAGGAATGAAATTGAAGTCGTTGTGATCATATTCTCAGTTCTTGGGAAGAAGATTCTTGTGGTATTGGAAGAGCTTTACTTGTTTCTAAATAGGGCTCCACTTTGCTCTTTTGAGGACATAGCTATTGCATTGTTCAGTATGTCAGAGTTCCTCAAACCAGCCTAACTTGTACAGGTACTTTAGGTTTGGAGTGGTCATTGCACTTACTAAAGCATTATCAGTGAAATTAGGTGAGAAGATGGGAAACCCTGGGGAGAAGCATAGGCTCCTAGGTCATTTTATTTTAGATTTAAAAAGGACGAGATTTAATACAGACTAGATGGTTAACGTATACCACTTAGTTTTTCAGAAGTTCTTTAGAAATTCTTCAAATTTTGATACAGACTTTATTAATGTAGCCATTTCAATTATTTAAAAACTGTTTAAGAAAACCAAATAGAATGAGTTCCATGAAAGTTGTCACACCTAGAAACCAGCAAAATTTAATTGTGTTTCTCTCGGTAAAACTTCTACTTTGCATATACTTTTTTTCATAGTATTTTAACTTTACTATTTTTTGATAAGTTTTTTTATTGAGGTAAAATTGGCATAAAACATTATGTAAGTTTCAGGGGCACAACTTTATAATTCTATATTTGTATACCCTGCAAAACGGATCACTACTATAAATCTAGTTACCATCCATCAACACACAATTGAGTCCCATCACCTGTTTTGCCCACAGCCAGCCCCTTCCCCTCTGATAACTACTAATTTGTTATCTTTATCTATGAGTTTTGTTTTGCTAGATACCATAAATAAGTGAAATCGTACAGTATTTGTCTTTCTCTGACTTATTTCACTTGGTGCCATTCCCTCAAGATCCATCCATCTTATCACAAATGGCAAGATTTCCTTCTTTTTTATGGTTGAATAGTATTCCATTGTGTGCATGTATATGTGTGTGTATCACATTTCTTTATTCATTCATCCATATAGACGCTTTGGTTGTTTCCACATCTTGGCTATTGTAAATAATGCTGCAGTGTATATAGGGGTATAGGGGTGCGTGTATCTCCTCAAATTACTATTTTTCATGTTCTTTGGATAAATACACCAAAGTTGAATATCTGGATCATATGGTAGTTTTATTTTTAATTTTTTTAGGAAGGTCCATATTGTTTCCCATAGTGTCTACACCATTTACATTCCCACTAACATTGTATAAGGGCTCCCTCTCCAACACTTATTATTTCTTATCCATTCTAACCGATGTGAAGTGACATCTCATTGTGGTTTAGATTTTCATTTCCCTGATGATTAGTGATGTTGAGCATCTTTTCATGTGCCTTTTGCTCATCTGTATGTCTTCTTTGGAAAATTGTCTATTCAGATCTTCTGCCAGTGTTTTAATTGGGATGTTTGTTTGTTTGTTTGTTTTGACCAATAAGAGTTCTTTATATATTTTGGATATTAACCCCTTATTAGATAAAAAATGTGCAAATACTTTCTCCCATTCAGTAGGTTGTCTTTTCTTTTTGTTGGTTTCCTTTGCTGTGCAGAAGCTTTTTAGTTTGATGTAGTCATTTTTTTTTTTTTAAACTTTTGCTTTTGTTTGTCTTGCTTAGAGAGACAGATCCAAAAAACCATCACTGAGACTGGTGTCAAGGAGCTTACTGCCTATTTTGTTCTAGGAATTTTATGGTTTCAGGTTTTACATTCAAGTCTTTAATCCATTTTGAGTTGGTTTTTGTGTATGATATAAGATAGTGGTCTGATTTCATTCTTTTGCATGTGACTGTCCAGTTTTCCCAGCACAATTTATTGAAGAGACTGTCCTTTCTCCATTATCTATTCTTACCTCATTTGTTATAGCTTAACTGACCACATAAATATTTATTATTTCTACATTCTTTATTCTGTTCTGTTGCTCTGTGTGTCTGTTTTTATGCCAATTCCATACTGTTTCGGTTGCTATGACTATAGTACCGTTTATAAGCAGAGAGTGTGATACCTCCAGCTCTGTTCTTTCTCAGGACTGTTTTGACTATTCAGGGTCCTTTGTGGTTCCATACAAATTTAGAATAATTTGTTCTTGTTCTGTGAAAAATGCCTTTGGATTTTGATAGGGATTGCATTGAATCTGTAGATTGCTTTAGGTAGTATGGACATTTTAACAATATTAATTCTTCTTCCAGTACATGAGTAATTGAACTCTTACCAATCCATTAGATGCTAGAGATTTTACTGCTGGACAGGAGAGTCTAATGTTATAACCATTCTAATTTACTCTTCATCTTTCATGAGTTTCCTAGAATAAATTATTGACATGATGGAGGCATTTTTTTAAAAAGATTATTTATTTGAGAGAGGAAGAAGGAACATGAACAAGGGGGAGGGGCAGAGGGAGAAGCAGACTCCCCGCTGAGCAGGGAGCCCGATTCAAGGCTCCATCCCAGGCCCCTGGGGTCATGAACGGAGCCGAAGGCAGATGCTTAACTGATTGAGCCACCCAGCTGCCCCAGTGGAGGATGGAGGCCTTGATAGTAGTATATGCAATGGGTCTGAATAGAGCAAGGCTAAACTTGTCAACTTAAACTATGACAAATGTGTAAAAAACATGTTTGAGGGACAATGGGTAGAACAGGCAACTCTAGTATTTAGGTTGAGGGTTGAATCAGATGTTTTAACTCTATTGAATCCAAATGTATTATGTCTTTTAGTTTTCTGGATTTAGCAGGACAAAATAGATCATAGAACAAAAATAAGGTAAAAATATAATGACAGAATTCAGTTTTTGCCAAATCATGGTATTTAAACTTTAGATAAAGATCTTCTTCTGGAAATCTGAGGGATCTTAGTTTAATTTCTGTTATTTGGTAATCTGCTTTATTAGATCAAATGGTAGGTAATTATAGTTCTTCTTCTTAGTGTGACCACGTTTACCTACTTCCAGATCTACATAAGCCAAAAGGGTAGACAAATCTCTTTCTCTAGGGGTCTTAAGGTGTCTTGGGACAGGACTGAAGAATTGGAGGTATAAGGTTATCCTCAGAAAAATTTTCTATCTCCTTAAACTTTCTAAATATGAATATAGAATAATTAATAATAATATAATAATAATATATGAAAAATAATAACAAAATAACAATAATATAATATTAAAACATTTTCTTCATTTATGGAAAAAGTATTTTGAATTATGGCTTTCTTAAATATCTGCTCACGTGGAAGTCAGTGACTTGTTACTTAATAGCATCTCCGGCACCCCTGCATTAGATCTTTCACCACCAGAAAAGACGTTTAAATTTAAGGTTTTAAGCCACTACACTCCCAGAGTAATGATGACTTGTCCCTTGCTCCCTCCCATTCAGTCTCAAATAGCTGTGAGGTCCTTCTGCTGTTAGATTTGTATTTTGTCCCCCCGAAGTTCACATGTTGAAGTCCTAACTCCCAGTACCTCAGAATGTGACCTTATTTGGGATAAGGTTTATATAATTAGTGAAGATGAGGTCTTTAAGGATGGGCCCCAATCCAGTATGATTAGTGTTCTTATGAAAAGGGAAAGTTGGACCCAGAGACAGACAAGCACGCAGGGAGAATTCCATTGGAGTTATGCTGCCATAACCAAGGAACTACCACAAGCTGGGAGAGAGACCTGGAATATCCTTCCGTAGTGCTTTCAGAGGGAGCATGACCCTGCTGGCAACTTGATCTCAGACTTCTGGTCTTCAGAAGTATGAGAAGATTTCTGCTCTTTAAGTTCTTAGTTTGTGGTACTCTATTATGGCAGTCCCAACAAACTAATATGAGACAAAAGTACATAGATCTGTTGAGTGCTCTGTTGGTAACGTGTCCTATTTCTCAGGATAACATTCTCACCAGGACAATCTCTTTTAAGAAATTGTTACTTGTCGTTGAAATGGCACCAGAAATAAAACCTTTCTATAGTGTATAATTTAATTTCCAATTTTCTGTTCTTACCACTGAGACAGTATTCAACTTTATCAAGATTCCATTTAAGGTTAAATTCACAAGCTTAATAAATACCTTTGTTTATAATAATTATAAAAATGTAGATGAGGAAATATATTCTAACCAGTCAAAAAGAATGATGTGAAGAATGTATGAAACAACATGTCATCATTCTGAGAGATCTAATTGTGGCAAATTGTTTTATAAGCATCTAGCTCTGCTCAACCATTCCAGGAAGTGAGGCCCAATGATAGTATTAAACCTACCAAAAATCCTATAGTTGTATAATTGTTTTCTGCACTTCTGTATTGATTCTTTTATAAACCTTTCTTCCACATTTCATTGGATGACATCAGAGTTGTATATCACCAAAGTTATGAAACAGATGGAAAATACAATTGAATGCCATTAACATAACCTTAATTGTAAATATGAAGAATGAAGATAAATGAGAAAATAAGAAACTCAGAAAGTCAGTAAAGACTTAGTTATTTGCAATATTAGCAGTACATAGATATTCATACAGTGACAATATTAGCAGTACATAGATATTCATATAGTGAAGGACATTATTGAATTATAAAATTTTAACTCTTAACTCATGAAAGGTAAAATCCTATCTGAAAAGTATGGACTTTCAATCCTTAGTTAACAAAGTGAATATGAAAAATGGCTCAATGTATCCCTCGGTGTATCCCTCTATCCCTCATTGTATCTCTCAGTACAATATGTACCTCCTTCCTCCCAATATCCTGCCACTTCAATGGATAATAAGTACCCCAGCTTATTGAGATGGCAACCAACCCATCTGAGATTATCGAAATGTTTCCTAATTGGGTATCTTTTCAGTATGGAAAGGTTAGATTGAAAATAGAAATGACAAAATAAATTAAACCTAAGGTATTCACACTTTGGTGTTAGGTTTAAGAGTAATATCTATAATTGGCATTTTGTTTAATTTATTTATGTTTTTAAATTTTATTTTATTATGTTATGTTAGTCACCATACAATACATCATTAGTTTTTGATGTAGTGATCCACGATTCATTGTTTTCATATAACACCCAGTGCTCCATGCAGTACACGCCTTCCTTAATACCCATCACCGGACTCACCCATCCCCCCACCCTCCTTCCCTCTAAAACCCTCAGTTTGTTCTCAGAGTCCATAGTCTCTCATGGTTCATCTCTCCCTCCGATTTCCCCCCCTTCATTTTTCCCTTCCTTCTCCTAATGTCCTCCATGCTATTCCTTTTTTTCTACAAATAAGTGAAACCATATGATAATTGACTTTCTCTGCTTGACTTATTTCACTTAGCATAATCTCCTCCAGTCCCATCCATGTTACTGTAAAAGTTGGGTATTCATCCTTTCTGATGGCTGAGTAATATTCCATTGCATATATGGACCACATCTTCTTTATCCATTCATCTGCTGAAGGGCATCTTGGCTCTTTCCACAGCTGGCTGTTGTGGACATTGCTGCTATGAACATTGGGTGCATATGGCCCTTATTTTCACTACATCTATGTCATTGGGTTGAATACCCAGAAGTGCAAATGCTGGGTCATAGGGTAGCTCTGTTAATTTTTTGAGGAACCTCCGCACTGTTTTCCAAAGCGGCTGTACCAACTTACATTCCCACCAACAGTGTAAGAGGGTTCCCCTTTCTCTACAACCTCTCCAACACTTGTTGTTTCTTGCCTTGTCAATTTTTGCCATTCTAACCGGTGTAAGGTGGTATCTCAATGTGGTTTTGATTTGAATTTTCCTGATGGCAAAAGATGATGAACATTTTTTCATGTGTCTGTTAGCCATTTGTATGTCTTCTTCGGAGAAGTGTCTGTTCATGTCTTCTGCCCATTTTTTGACTTGATTATTTGTTTTTTGGGTGTTGAGTTTGAGAAGTTCTTTGTAGATCTTGGATACAGCCCTTTATCTGTAGTGTCATTTGCAAATATCTTCTCCCATTCTGTGGGTTGCCTCTTTGTTTTGTTGACTGTTTCCTTTGCTGTGCAGAAGCTTTTTATCTTGATGAAGTCCCAAAAGTTCATTTTTGCTTTTGTTTCACTAGCCTTTGGAGATGTAACTTGAAAGAAGTTGCTGTGGCCGATGTCAAAGAGGTTACTGCCTACATTCTCCTCTAGGATTTTGATGGGTTCCTGTCTCACACTGAGGTCTTTCATCCATTTTGAGTTTATCTTTTTGTATGGTGTAAGAGAATGGTCAAGTTTCATTCTTCTTTATAGAGCTGTCCAATTTTCCCTGCACCGTTTTTTGAAGAGACTGTCTTTTTTCCACTGCATATTTTTTCCTGCTTTGTGGAAGATTATTTGACCATAGAGTTAAGGGTCCCCATCTGGCCTCTCTATTCTGTTCTGTTGGTCTATATGTCTATTTTCATGCCAGTACCATGCTGTCTTGGTGATCACTGCTTTGTAATATAGCTTGAAATCGGGCAACATGATGCCCCCAGCTTTGTTTTTATTTTTCAACATTTCCTTGGCGATTTGGGGTCTTTTCTGATCCCATACAAATATTAGGATTGTTTGTTTCAGCACTTTGAAAAATGTCATTGGAATTTTGATAGGGATGGCATTGAAGGTATAGATTGCTCTGGGTAGCATAGACATTTTAACAATGTTTATTCTTCTGATCCATGAGCATGGAATGTTTTTCCATATTTTTGTGTCTGCTTCAATTACTTTCATGAGTGTTCTGTAGTTCCTGGAGTATAGATCCTTTACCTCTTTGGTTAGGTTTATTCTGAGGTATCTTATGGTTTTTGGTGCTATTGTAAATGGAATAATTTCTCTAATTTCTCTTTCTACAGTTGCATTGTTAGTGTATAAGCAAGCAACTGATTGTTGTGCATTGATTTTGTATCCTGCCACATTACTGAATTGCTGTATGAGTTCTGGTAATTTGGAGGTGGAGTCTTTTGGGTTTTCCACATAAAGTATTATGTCATCTGTGAAAAGAAGGAGTTTGACTTCTTCTTGGCCAATTTGAATACCTTTTATTTCTTTTTGTTGTCTGATTGCTGTTGCTAGGACTTCTAGTACTATGTAGAACAATAGTGGCAAGAGTGGGCATCCTTGACGTGTTCCTCATCTTAAGGGAAAGGCTCTCAGCTTTTCCCCATTGAGGATGATATTCGTTGTGGGTTTTTCATAGATGAATTTTATGAACGTGAGGAATGTTCCCTCTATCCGTATACTCTGTAGAGTTTTAATCAGGAAAGGACGCTGTATTTTGTCAAATGCTTTTTTGCATCAATTGAGAGGACCATATGGTTCTTCTCTCTCCTCTTATTAATGTGTTCTATCACATTGATTGATTTGTGAATGTTGAAGCACTCTTGCATCCTGGGGATAAATCCTACTTGGTTGTGGTGGATGATCCTTTTAATGTATTGTTGGATCCTATTAGCTAGGATTTTGTTGAGGATTTTGGAATCCATATTCATCAGGGATATCAGTCTGAAATTCTCCTTTTTGATGAGGTCTTTGCCTGGTTTGGGGATTAAGGTAATGCTGGCCTCCTAGAATGAGTCTGGAAGCTTTCCTTCTGTTTCTATTTTTTGAAACAGCTTCAGTAGAATAGGTATTATTTCTTCCCTGAATGTTTGGTAGAATTCCCCAGGGAATCCATCAGGCCCTGGACTCTTGTTCTTTGGGAGGTTTTTTTTCTTTCTCTTTTTTTAATTTTTTAATTTTAATTTTTTAAAATTTTATTATGTTATGTTAATCACCATACATTACATCATTAGTTTTTGGTGTAGTGTTCCATGATTCATTGTTTGCATATAACACCCAGTGCTCCATTCAATACGTGCCTTCTTTAATACCCATCACCAGGCTAACCTATCCCCCCAGCCCCCTCCCCTCTAGAACCCTCAGTTTGTTTCTCAGAGTCCATAGCCTCTCATGGTTTGTCTACCCCACCGATTTCCCCCCCTACAAATGTAGTGATCCGAAGGGGTACGTGCACCTCGATGTTTTTGGCAGGTTTTTGATCACTGCTTCAATCTCCTTACTGGTTATTGGCCTATTCAGGTTGTCAGTTTCTTCCTGTTTCAGACGTGGGAGTTTATAGGATTCCAGGAAGGCATCCATTTCTTCCAGGTTGCTTAATTTATTGACATGTAGTTGTTGATAATAATTTCTAATAATTGTTTCTATTTCCTTGGTGTTAGTCGTGATCTCTCCCCTTTTGTTCATAATTTTAATAATTTGGGTCCTTTGTCTTTTCTTTTGGATAAGTCTGGCTGGTGGTTTATCAGTCTTATTAATTCTTTCAAAGAACCAGCTTCTAGTTTCTTTGATCTGATCTACTGTGTTTCTGGTTTCTAATTCATTGATCTCTGCTCTAATCTTAATTATTTCTCTTCTCATGTGTGGCTTAGGCATCATTTGTTGCTTTTCTCCAGTTCTTTAAGGTGTAGAGTTAGTTGGTGAATTTGTGATTTTTCTATTTTTTTGAGTGAGGCTTGGATGGCTATGTATTTCCCCCTTAGGACCACCTTTGTAGTATCCCATAGGTTTTGGACTGATGTGTTTTCATTCTCATTGGTTTCTATGAATTGTTTAAGTTCTTCTTTGATTTCCTGGTTGACCCAAACATTATTGAGCAGAGTGGTCTTTAGATTCCACGTGTTTGAATTTCTTCCAAATTTTTTCTTGTGATTGAGTTCCAGTTTTAAAGCATTATGGTCTGAGAATATGCAGGGAATAATCTCAATCTTTTGGTATTGGTTGAGACCTGATTTGTGGCCCAGTATGTGGTCTATTCTGGAGAAAGTTCCATATGCGCTTGAGAAGAATGCATATTCTGTTGTTTAGGGTGGAATGTTCTGTATATATCTATGAGGTCCATCTGGTCCAGTGTATCATTCAAAGGTATTGTTTCTTTGTTGATTTTCTGCTTAGATGAGCTGTCTGTTGCTGAGAGTGTAGTATTGAGGTCTCGTACATTTAACGTATTGTTATCAATATGACTCTTTATTTTGGTTAACAGTTGGCTTATGTAGATGGCTGCTCCCATGTTGGGGGCATAGATATTTACAATTGTTAGATCTTCTTGTTGGATAGACCCTTTAAGAATGATATAGTGTCCTTCTGTGTCTTCAGCTACAGTCTTTAGCTTCAAATATAAATTGTCTGATATAAGAATTGCTACCCTGGCTTTCTTTTGAGGTCCATTGGCATGGAAGATGTTTCTGTCTGTTTCTGTCTATGCTGCTATAAACTGCAGCATCCTGGGTTGTGCACCCCTCAGCAGTACTCCCAGTCTTTGCCTCCAGGTCGGGGCATGTCTCTGCCCTTTGTGCTTCTAAAACCACCAGCTGCCCCCAGTTCATACATGGGGCCCCTCTCCGGGTATCTGTCTGGGGGGCTGCCCTAAAGTCCTTTCCTCATCGCTGTTGCCAGTGATCTGCTAGTCTGTGCTCAGTCCCCAGTATGGGAGGCACTCGATCACCGGTAGTGTATGATCCCTATGGCTCGGCTCCCTCTCCTTCCATTTATCCTCCGATATCTGCCTGTGGAGTCATGGCTCCCTGCTTCCTATCTCGAAACCAACTGTTTGCGATATTCTGTTTGTAGAAATCCAGGTCTATCTTCTTACATCTCAGGCTGATTTCGTGGGTGTTCAGAGTGGTCCTGTAGATATCCAGCACAATTCTGGGGACTGGTTGGAATAGGGTCCCCTACTCTTCCACCATCTTTTTGCCCCTCCTATAACTGGCATTTTAAATGTTTATAACATTTAAGAGAATTTAACATATTAGAGTGTTGGAGATTTTATTAGATTAAAATTTACAGTTTAAAAATATACAACTGATTTTAGATTTGTGATTTCAGTATAAAATATGTAAATGAGTTTGGCCAAGATCCTAAACTATACTGAGATAATCAAAATAATTTGAGTAACTGTGTAAGTTTAATTTACTAGATTCTCAAAAGTTATTTTTAAGCACTTGGAAAAGTTTTGCTTGTTAAGTCATATATTTGAAGAATATAAAAATAAAGTAAAATTATTAAATTTTAAGTAGACTTAAATGAATTATAATTAGGCTATAAATAAAACTTCTTTGAGGGAAGTTTAGTTTGTTTGAGTTAAAGAAAAGGTGAAGATTATTATTTTTTATTAGATTAATAAGTGGAATGACACTATTTGTACATTGAAATTATGAGTAAACGTTTCCATATTTTTCTTTAATATCTTGAATATTAATTTTATTTTTTTATTTTTTATTATTTTTAAAGATTTTATTTGTTTATTCGACAGAGAGGGACACACAGCGAGAAAGGGAACACAAGCAGGGGGAGTGGGAGAGGGAGAAGCTGGCTTCCTGCTGAGCAGAGAGCCTGATGCAGGACCTGAGCCGAAGGCAGACGCTTAATGACTGAGCCACCCAGGCGCCCCTTGAATATTAATTTTAAACCTAAGAAACTATAAATAGTACTAAGAATAAAACAATCATGAACATCATGCCATTCACTTTGACACTATGCTGTGGCATAAAATTTCATTATGAAACGAGTGTATGAAACCTGGCTACTGGAGGCTTTGTGTTCTTACCTTCCTAGCAATATCAATTAGTCAAAGACTCTGAGAGATGCTATTGTCAGACTCTGTCAGTTTTTTCCTTTAAAGAAGTTTTGAATATCAAAGCACACCCAGTTCCAGCACCTCATTTTTAGCAGCTTTACAGATTTTGTTTTCTTTTTTTAAATTTAATTTTATTATGTTATGTTAGTCACCATACAATACATCATGAGTTTTTGATGTGGTGATCCACAATTCATTGTTTTCATATGACACCCAGTGCTCCATGCAGTATGTGCTCTCCTTAATACCCATCATTGGGCTAATCCATCCCCCCACCCCCTCCCCTTTAGAACCCTCAGTTTGTTTCTCAGAGTCCATAGGTCCATAGTCTCTCATGGTTCATCTCTCCCTCCGATTTCCGCGCCCTTCATTTTTCCCTTCCTTCTCCTAATGTCCTCCATGCTAGTCCTCATGTTCCACAAATAAGTGAAACCATATGGTAATTGACAGATCTTATTTTCTTGACTCTAAATGTGGGAACAACTGCTGTTTGAAAAGTTATACTTTAGGGCCTTATTGCCCTGTGCAAGATCTCTATTCTTTATGCTCCCTAAAGTGTAATTTTGAAGGAATATACAGCTTTCTGAAGTGACATTGTCAAATTTACAAGATTATCTTTTTTTGTGAGACAAGAAAAATTATTTTACTTTTTTGTATATTGCGTATGAAATAGACGTTTGACGTTTCTACAAAGGGAACAACAGGAAGTCTATGGTATCAACATAAATTAGAATTTACAGAGTAGTGAGTTCAGACACATTTCTGTTACTTGTGATTCATAAGCTGCCAAAGATGCCACTTAAAGAGTTTGGAAAATAATCTGCATTGAAATTCTGTGTTATATTTCTGCTTTCTGAATTAACTAATTCTGTGACTAATAGTAAGTTACTTTATCTGCAACTTTTGCTATAGCTCTGAAATGCATTATTTAGATCAATGATCAGCATGGTGTCTTTCTGTATAATCCTTTGTAATTCTTGAAACTCAGGTTTATATAACTATTTTAACTTGTTATAGATGGTTTCAAAATTCAGCAAGACATGCATCATTTACATAATGATAGCTTTCTTTGTTCTCTGTTTTATTTGTTTGTTTGCATTTAGTTTTCCTCTTCCTGCTAACTAATTGTTATATCTTCTCTTGGCCTTTCTCTCTGGTGAAGAGGTAAGCTAAGGAAGGAGTCTTGGTTTGGGCCATGGAATGGAAAACCCTCTGGTCAAGGATTGGACATTTGACTTTGGTCATGAGACATGTTTTTGATCAAATTAATTAGTTAGCTTGGATTCATTTTGAAAGAAAAGGAATAATCACAATGCATTTATACAGATTCCTGAGGGAAATATATTTCCTTCTACTTCCTATTTGCCCAAGAATTTTATAAATGCTACATAATCATAGGTTAAAGAATTACAGCAATGAAACTTTTACAGTCAGAGTCATTATAACACAGTATGCTAAAAAAAGAATTTTTTAGTTTTATTTATTTATTTTTTTGGTCAGTGAATTGCATGCTTCTTTGTCTTTGTATCCCATCTTCCAATATGGTGCCTGGTATGAGACAATCTGTAAACACTGGATGAACCAATGAATGAATGAATCACCATTTTCTATTTAACTATTGTCACATAACAGGTTGCTCCAAAATTTACTGGCTTAAGCCAATTATAGAGATTTATTATCTTGGACAGTTTCTGTGGGTCATGAATTTGGGGTTGGTGTAGCTGGGTGAATTCTAGCTCAGTCTCATGAGGTTACAGTTAAGATTTCTGGATCTCTTCTTAGGACTGCTTGTGTGTGCTCATGTCATAGAAGCTGGCTTCTTGTAGAGCACATGATCTCAAAGAGATCAAGGCATAAGCTTTAATATATTTTATCATTTAACCTTGGAAGTCACACAAAATCATTTCCATAATATCCAGTAGTTTAAACAAGCCAGTCCTACTTATTGTGGGAGGGCATCACAAAAGGACATGAATACCAGGAGACAGGGATTATTGGGGGCCATTTTGGAGGCTGGTTAATACATATTAAAGACATTTTATATTGGGTGAAAGTTTTCATATTTATTAAGTCATTTTCTAATTTGTTTAGATCTTTCATGTTAGAATGAGGCAATAATGGCACAAGGTAAATTAGCCAATTCATTATGCTCATTGGGATCAAGAAGTATATTCTCAACAAATTCTGGAAATATGGAGCAAGCTGAAGAATGATGTTAACAAATGTGTATTTATTTAACTTTTCCTGGCTGTTTTCTGAAACTCTTGCTGTAAAGTCCTGTGCATATCCTGATGCAGTATAAAATGTGAAATATCCTTATCAATCTGAGATTTGCCTAGTTAAAGCCTGAGCTTTCATGGGAAGGAAACAACCTCAGTTAACATCAGTAAATCCCTTTAGCTTTAAGTGCAAGAAGTCAATCACAGAAAAATCACAAAGCATAAAGTACACATAAAATAACACTGCCAGTCTGATCTCTTAGGAAAAACAAGCAATGAAAAGGAAAGATGCTTTCTGAAAGCATGCACAACCTCTCCTGGCAAAACAAAAGCCAAAACAAATTACAGTGTGTGTTTACACTAGAATTGCTCTTACCTTAAGAAAATTCAAGGCAATTTTCCATAAAAATAAGGTCATCACATCCCAGAGTAAGAACAGTCACTAAATTGAGGCCAACCTTATTCAAAAATACAGTAGAGTGGGGTGTGGGGAAGACCAAACTCTGAAATTTAAGAAACCACACAATTAAAAATTACATTTTCTGTGCTTTTGACTTTTGTTTCTTTTGGAATTTTTTTCCTCTGGATTTTCTTTTTTGACTTTTTTTGATTTTTAATGAGAGTACATATGTCCCTTTCTGTTCAAGAAGAGTTAGCTAGGTGGTAATAGTGATGTATTCTCAATAATTTATAGTAGTAAAGTATTCAAAATGGAGAATGTTATTGTTTTCCCTGTTTAGCCAGTTCTGGTTTTTGTTTGAAGAAATCTTCCGTCACAGATGGGAAGGGAGAAAAGAGCTCCCAGCTATTTTTTTTTTTCCTTTTATGTGCCAGGCACTGTGTGAAATAGTCTACTTTTATTACTCCATTTAATCTCCACAACAGACTGATGAAGGATAATCTGAGATGCAAAGGGGTTGAGGAAGCTGAAAATTGGAGGTAGTTTTGCTTGTGGTTAGTAGCTAAGAAGGGGCAGAGCCAGAATTTTGTCTGACTGTGAAGCTATTTCTACTACTCTGTTTTTTGTCTCCCAGGGGAAATACAAGGTTCAAGAAATCTTCCATTTTAACATCAACTAAAGACAGGTGTAAGGCTGTCAGGTTATTTTACCAGGAACTGTAGAACTTACAGAGTTAGAGAACTAGAAGATGGTGACCAAATAACACCATATTCCTTTAAAAATGAACAAAAATATCAGTTTCTGAATAATTATCTACTTCAAAAAATAATAAAGATTTTTCTTAAGTAAATACAATTATATTTTCAATGACATACAGGTATGATGGCAGATCCTAAGTTAATTGTTTTGCTCTTCACTTTCCTTTTCCTAATGCCACACATTTTAGTTTGGCATAATTGCATTAAAACCATTTGACCAGAAATACTTTCTGGCATTGCACTAGATTTGTGTTTAATTCTGTACCAATTTCTGTTGACCTCTCTCTCATCAACCATCCCCTTAAATCTAGCTTGAACAGCTTCTTGAGTCTTGTAGGAAATTAGGTAATGCCCACCACACTAATACATATCAACCATTGAAATGACAGCTGTATTAATTTCTTGCGGGTAACATGCATAAGGGGAAAAGGTATTTAAAAAACATTGTTAAAAAATACTCTAGATTTCTCTTAGTGCAATACCCTACTTTCATGAAATAATTGTGCATAAACACAAATACCTGTTACATTCAGGCCATGCACTGGGATTTGACAACCCTCTTTCAGTTTCTTGCTCCAATGTTTGATAGTTCTGTCATGAAGTTCTTTATTTAGTGGCTTTAGTTTCAAGGTACTCAAGTCCTCCTAAGCTCTTTTCAATCTTTTGTTTGGTTTCTAGTGATCAATCCACATGTATTTTATCCTTCAGTCTAAGTGATTCATTGTTCAATTAACATTTCTTGCCTTCTATAAATTATTCCTCAATTAAGCTTAGTGTAGGGTAATTGGTTTAACCTGTGGCGGCTTCCTCCCATCTGCATTACTGCAGAGACTCACTGTCCGAGAAGCTCTGGTGTTCTTGATACCAAGTGCATTTCAAATGCACTTTTTCTTCCAATGACATGCTATTGAGGTCAGAGGAAAAGTTACACACTCATTTAAGGACAGTATGGGGCTATTAACACAGCATTTTCAGTTCTTCTCAAACTCTATATGAAACTTCATGAATTTATGTGACCCTTTGTCATACAGAGTACAGACAGCTTTATTACCACCGTCATCCTCATCATTATTACAGATCACTGCTGTGTCTGTTGATGATTCTTCTTGTGTTTAATAACTTCAGAATATCAACATCATCTTTTTATGAAATGGCTAATCAAAGACTGAAAGAAGGAAACAAAACTTGGCAGAAGTCTTTTGATGTCTCTGCAGGATATGCATATATATGTACAAATATAACTTAGGTGAGGGAATACACAAATAGAATAAGGAAAACTTATCTTCCTGTTGTTATAATTAGAAGTTCATCCTCTTGTTAGAGAGTATGATGTAATGAGGTGGAGGAATCGGACAAAGAGTCAGGAGAACTGATTTTCAGGTCAAATTTGTTACCGCTTACTTCAGTGCTTCTCAGTTTTTAAGTGCATTATAAATTGTGTGGGAGTTTTGTTAAACTACATTCTCTTTTGGTAATTCTGGGGTAAGGACTAAGATTACGAATTTCCTACATTAAAATCTTAGGTGATGTTGATACTGGTCTACATTTTGTGTAATAAGAACTTGCTTAACTACCTTTGAAGAAGTCTGTCATTCTTTCTGAGTTTTTTTTTTTTATTCACAAAATAAAATGGTTGGACTGACAAGTGTGCAAGGGACCTTGTCAATCTTACAATGTTTTGAATAGCATAAGCCCTCTGTACCTCTCTTAAGATATATTAAACTCTATCCTTTGATGATTCTGTCATAAATTTACTTAAGAGAATTTGTTCCCATAATTCTTTCCATGTCCCTGATGAAGTTTGAATCACAGTTAATGAAATATTTGAAATTAATGAAAGCTTTTCTTTTTATAATTAAACTATAAACCATAACTTCCTCTTACAGAGACATACTAAGAAAATAATTGCATATCTATACAACAAATGTTTTGTATGTACATATCATCTTTACTTCTAAGAATATGATACTTATCTGTGAATACATATATATATATTTACTGAAAACTGTAAGGATATATATGCCCATGCACATATAAGAGTAAATAAATGGGGGGGGTAGAAGGGTAGCATAGGAAATCCTGAACTCACTTCCTTCCAAGAATGCACCAAATCTACAGCTACATATGAATCATTTCCCTTTGAAAAAGATCTGAGAACTGGATAACTCTTCTCCACAAAAAAGAAAGATTAAAAAACAAAAGAAGGAAGATTAACTAAAACTACAATAATTAGTTTGGGATATATAGAATAAAAAGATGTAAAAAGTGATATCAAAAACATAAAACATGAAGGAGGAGTAGAAATGTAGAGTTTTGGAATGTGTTCAACTTTAAATTGCTATCAAAGACTATCATATACCTCTAGGGTAATATATGTGAACCTCATGGTAACCGCAAAGCAAAACCTTAATGGGAAAAGAAACTAAACATAACACTAAAGAAAGTTATGAAGCTATAGGAAAGAGGGAAAGAAAAGAAAGAGAGGAACAAAAATAGCCAGAAAACAGTTTGCAAAATGGCAGGCAGCATATACCTATAAATAATAACTTTAAATGTAAATGGACTAAATTTATAAATATATATGCACAATATAGGAGCACCAATATATATAAAGCAAATATTAACAGACCTAAAGGGAAAAATTAACAGAAATACAATAATAGCAGGAGATTTTAACACCCCATTTATATCAATGAATAGATCATTCAGACAGAAAATCAGTAAAGGACATTGGCCTTAAATGACACATTAGACCAGATGGGCTTAATAGATACATACAGAACATTACATCAAAAAGCATCAGAACATACATTCTTCTCAAGTACTTGTGGAATATTCTCTAGGATAGATCACATGTTAGAACACACAAAAAAATCTCAGGAAATTCAAGGAGACTGAGAGCATATCATGCATCTTTTCCAGCCATAATGGTATGAAATCAATTACAAGAAAAAAAAACTAGAAAAACTACAAATACATAAGAATTAAACAACATGTTTCTGAACAACTACTGGTCATAGAAGATATCAAAGGTGAAATCAAATGCCTAAGGAAAAATGAAAACAGAAATATGACAAATCAAACTCTATGGGACACAGCAAAAGTGGTTCTAGGAGGGAAATTATAGCAGTGCAGGCCTACCTCAAGAAACAAGAGAAATCGCAAACAATTTAAATTTACATCTAAAGGAAGTAGAAAAAGAAGAACAAGCAAAGCCCGAAGTTCATAGAAGGAAGGATATAATAAAGATCAGAGCAGAATTAAATGAAATAGAGATTAAAAATACAGTAGAAAAGATCAATGAAACTAAGATCTGGTTCTTTGAAAAGATAAAATTGACAAACCTTTAGCTGTATTCACTAAGTAAAAAGGGGGAGGGCTCAAATAAAATCAGAAATGAAAAAGGAGAAGTTGCAATTGATATGAAGAAAATACAAAGAATCATCATAACTACTACGAGCAGTTATATGCCAACAAATTGGACAACCTGGAAGAAATGGGTAAATTTCTAGAAATTTATAATCTTCCAAGACTGAATCATGAAATAGAAAATCTGAATAGTCTTATTATGAACAAGGAGGTTGAATCAGTAATTAAAAACCTCCCAACAAGCAAAAGTCCAGGACCAGATGACTTCATTGGTGAATCTACCAAATATTCAAAGATTTAATACTGTTCTTCTCAAACTCTTCCAAAGAATTGAAGAGGAGGGAAAGATTCCAAACTCATTTTTTTTTAAAGATTTTTATTTGAGAGAGAAAGAGAGAGAGAACAAGTGGATGGGAGGGGCAGAAGGAGAAGAAGAAGCTGACTCTTCACTGAGCAGGGAGCCCAATGTGGGGCTTGACCCCAGGACCTTGAGATCATAACCTGAACTGAAGACAGATGCTTAACTGAATGAGCCACCCAGGTGCCCTGATTCCAAACTCATTTTATGAGGCCAGCATTACCCTGGTACCAAAACCAGACAAGGACACTAAAAGAAAAGAAAGTTACAGGCCAATATTCCTGACCAACAAAATCCTCAACAAAATATTAGCAAACCAGATCCAACAATACATTAAAAGGATCTTTCACCATGATCCAATAGGATTCATTCCAGGGATACAAGGATGGTTCAATGTCAGCAAATTTATCAGTGTGATATACCACATTAACAAATGAAAGATAAAAATCATATGATCTTTTCAATAGATGAAGAAAAGCATTTGACAGAATTCAATCTCCATTTATGATAAAAACTCTCAGTAAAGTGGATACAGAGGGAACATACCTCATTATAATCAAGGTCATACATAACAAACCCACAGCTTATATACTCACTGCTGAAAAGCTAACATCTTTTCTTCTAAGATCAGGAATAAGAGAAGGTGCCCACTCTCCCCGCTTTTATTCAACATAGTATTGGAAGTCCTAGCCATAGCATTTAGGCAAGAAAAAGAAATAAAAGGCATACGAATTGGAAGAGATGTAAAAGTTTTACTGTTTGCAGATGACATGATACTATATATAGGAAACTCTAAAGACTCCAACCAAAATCTGTTAGGACTGCTAAATGAACTCAATATAGTTGTAAGATATAAAATTAATATACAAAAATCAGTTGTGTTTCTATCCACTAATAACCAACTGTCAGAAAGAAGAATCAAGGAAACCTATTTATAATCACATCAAAAATACCTAAGAATAAATTTAATCAAGGAGGTGAAAGACCTCTACATTGAGAACTATAAGATATTGGTAAAGGAAACTGAAGATACAAATAAGTGGAAAGATACTCTGTGCTCATGGAGTGGGAGAATTAATATTATTAAAATTCCATATTATCCAAAGCAATCTACATATTCAGTGCAATCCCTATCAAAATTGCAATGACATTTTTCACAGAACTAGAACAAATGATTCTAAAATTTGTATGGAACCACAAAAGACCCTGAATAGCCAAAAGAGTCTTGAGAAAGAAGACAAAGCTGGAGGTATCATGCTCCCTTATTTTAAACTATACTGCAAAGCTATAGTAATCAAAACAGTATGGTTTTGACATAAAAACAGATGCATAGGTCAGTGGAACAGAATAGAAAGCCCTGAAAAAAAACCCATGCATATATGATTAATTAGTCTATGACAAAGGAGGCAAGAATATACAATGGGGAAAGGACAGTCTCTTCAATAAATGATGCTGAGAAAACCGGACAGCCACATAACAAAAGAATGAAACTAGACTATTGTGTTACGGTATACATAAAAGTCAACTAAAAATGGGTTAAAGACTTGAATAAGACTTAAAAAATAAGGCCTGAAACTATAAATCTTCTAGAAGAAAACAGGCAATAAGCTGTCTTAGTGATTTTTCTTTTTTTTGGATTGGTCTCCCCAGGCAAGGGAAACAAAAGCCAAAGCAAGCAAATGGGACTATGTCAAATTTAAAAGCTTTGACACAGAGAGGGAAACCCATCAACAAAAAGAAAAGGCAATGTACTGAATTAGAGAAGATACATGCAAATCGTATATCTGATAAGTGGTTAATATCCAAAATATATAAAGTACTCATACAACTCAATAACAACAACAACAACAACAAAAATCTCAATACTTTCCAAAGTATTTTTTGTCAGTTGCTTCCATGGGATTAAAAAATGGGCAGTCTCAATAGACACTTTTTTCCTAAAAGAGACATACAGATGGCTAACAGGCACGTGAAAAGATGCTCAACATCACTAAGCATCAGAGAAATACAGATCAAACCATAATGAGCTATCACCTTACATGTATCAGAATGGCTTTTATCAAAAAGATAAATAACAGGTGTTGCCAAGGATGTAGAGAAAAAGAAATCCTGTGCGCTGTTGGTGGGAATGTAAATTGGTGCAGACCCTATGGAAAACAGGAAATTTCTCAAAAAATTAAAAATAGAGCTACCTTATGATCCAATAATTCCACTACTTGGTATCTATCCAAAGAAGACAAAAAACACTAATTTGAAAATATGTATGCCACCTCTATGTTCGTTGCAACATTATTTATGATACAAGATACAGAAACAATCTAAGTGTACATTGGTGGATGAATGGATAAAGAAGATGGGGTATATATATTGAATGGAATACTACTCAGCAATAAAAAGAATGACATCTTGCCATTTGTGACAACATGGATGGACATTGAAGGTATTATATGCAGTGAGATAAGATAGAGAAGGACAAATAATGGCATGATTTTACTTACATGTAGAAGCTAAAAAATAAAACAAACAAAACAAAACCAGACTAGTAGATACAGAGAATAGATTGGTGTTTGCCAGAAGAGAGGTTGTTGGTGGGGGGATGAAGTGGGTGAAGAGGATCAAGATGTACAAACTTCCAGTTATAAAATAAATAAGTCTTGGGAATGCAATACACAGCGAGAGGAATGTAGTCAGGAACATTATATGAGCTATGTAAGATAACAGTATCTAGACTTATTGTGGTGACCATTTCAGATGTATACAAATGTCAAATCACTGTGTTGTACACCTGAAATTAATATAATATTGTATGCCAATTCTAGCCCAACAAATTTTTAAGAGAATGTAAGTAAATATAAATGTGTATGAACATTTGATGTTTGTTATTTTGAACATCTTTTTATGGAAAGCTTCACAAGTGTAAAAATGCAAATGAACATACATACCAATCACCAAACTTTCAAAATATATATATTAAATTTTTTTTTATTAATATATAATGTTTGTTTCAGGGGTACAGGTCTGTGATTCATCAGTCTTACACAATGCACATTGCTCACCATAGTACATACCCTCCCCAGTGTCCATCACCCAGCCACCCCATCCCTCCCACCCCCCTCCACTCCAGCAATCCTCACAAACTTTAAAAAAAATTAATATTTTTACTGGTTTTTTAAATCTGTGCCGTATTCTTCTGCCAACTCACTTTTTAAGAGGATTTGATTATTTTAAAGTAAATGCCAAATATAATTAGTGAATTTTTCTAAATACAACATTATTTTAATAACATTTACTACAACATTAAAAATCAAAAAGATTGTTGCTCTTTCAAGACTGCACTTTATTTGTGTGTGTGTAATTCTGTAAACAAAGTTGCATAAATCCAGTGGTGTCCTGGTAGATGTTTGCCAACTGGCTCTCTGAAAACAACAAAACAAAAGATAGCACAAACCATTGGTTTGCTGCCTTTACAGTTTCTCTGGTATAAATACTTCCACCATGACTAGTTTGAAGCCAGCAATTTGACAGTAAGAACGTGGATTTGAAAAGAGGTGGTTGTAACAGTTCTTTGGAGCCAGAATAAGCTGACTCCAGCACACTGTATAAATCTGCTTATTTAATTACATGGTTTAGGCACATAAATATATATTTGCCTCTGTAATTCAAACTAATATTTGAGTCTTGGGTCATTTTAAATGTGGAATGGGTAACTTATTTCTGTAAATATTTTAATTTATGTCAACAAGTTATCAAAGTATTTCTGTCAATTTTCCTGCATGGGAGGTATGGAATATGCTAGGAGTAATGATTTCTTAATTTTATTAAACAACATCATACATCCCTGTCATGGCACCATGTACCAATGGACACTCAAAAATTTGTTCAATGAGCAAATGAAATGTTGCATTATGTAAATGAAGTTATAATTATGCAAAAATATATTTTCTCTTTCACATATCATTGAGGCCAGAGAATTGGGTGTTTTATTTAAAATAATATTCTTAAGCTATATAGGTGATTTATATTCAAAATTTAAAATACCTGGGGCCATTCTGTTCTCAGGCATGTGAGTCATCTAAAATCAAGAGATGGAAATCCGGGGAGTGCAATATTAAATAATGCGTGAGTGATGTAATTTTATTGTGGATCTCATTAGTACAATGCTGCAGGAGATGGTAATGTTAAAAAAAATAAAACTTTCTTTTCTTAGACACCATTTTTCAGCATCATCACATTTAGAGTCAATTTTCAGACAACCTGATGGGAAATCATATGAAGTTATAATGTAGTATAGACAGTTGCTATTCTGTGGATCAGAAGGAAAATCATGAATCTCATTTCTTATTCAAGCTTCAGTCTCTTTCTCTCTTTTTCCCTTCTTTTTAATCTTCTGCAACAAATAATTTCAAATCTCTTCAACCTAATAAAATGTAAATTACCTCTTGGGTTCAGTTATTAGAGCAGTTTTATTAGCTCTTGCACTGTGCAGCATTCTTGTAAGGAACTGGGTTATATAAATAATCATCTTTTTCCTTATCTCCTGGCTTCCATCTATAATTGATGGTTTACATCACCTTATCTTACAGACAGCCATTTCTTCATAAACAAATATGTGATCTGGTGCAGATGTGCCTGAGTGTCCTAAAAAGCCAATATATCAATTTTGCTGCATTTTAAAGCCTATAATTTCATGCCTAACACTTGGCATTGTAACCATGGTATCTGCAGTTAGATGTCGGATCCAGAAACATCAAATAGAAAGATTATTTCTTGAGTTTGTTATATACAGTCAGAACTATAAAGGGGACAAATTGTGAGAACAGGTAAGAAGACTGTGTATAATATTTTTTCATATTTTTAAAAATATTCAACTTAGGGAATTTGTTATTTGAAATCCTTACCAGAGAAAAATAGTTACAATCAAGTTAGTGTATTCTATATATGATCCTCAGTTTTTATAGTTTCTCTTCAAATAAAAATATTTTAAAAAAAATATATTAGCTGGGCGGCGCCTGCGTGGCTCAGTCAGTTAAACGTCTGCCTTCGGCTCAGGTTATGATCCCAGGGTCCTGTGATGGAGCCCCATGTGGGGCTCTCTGCTCAGTGGGGAGCCTGCTTCTTCCTCTCCCTCTGCCACTCTCTCACTCTTTCGCTTGCTTTCTTTCAAATAAATAAATAAAATCTTTAAAAAAATATATTAGCTGAATTTTCCCATGTGAGGAATAACTGAGCTGTATTTCTAATTTGTAAATTTTGAAACATGTAAACATGTAGATATAAAATTTTTGAAATAATAACTTTTTCTAGATGTCAAAACATTTTTAAAAAATCTTACTATTTTGATTAGATTCTGTGGTAGACATCTGTTTGTAATTTTTCCTGCTCAGCATCTGTTTTCCTTTTCTGACAACTTTCTGGTCTACCTTTAGGAATGTTTTCCACTCACTGGGTACAGTTTTGGTGGAGAATTAATCAAGGTAGTCTGCCTACAGTTAACAGAAACTAGAAGAGTTCTTGCAAACTCCTTTAGCCAAATACCTCATGTTAATTAACTGCTCTACCCTCCCCCCCCACAATTAAACTTGTGGGGTAGGCAGTGCTGTATTCTAATCTTGAGCATTAAGACTTTCTCAGGAATTATGAATATTACTTTATATAAGAGATTAAAAGAGAGACTGATTTGTTGTTGCTGTTCATTCGCTTGTTTCCTGTCTTTTCCTAGTTGAGGCTTGAGTTTTAATTTTTAAAATCATCAAAAGATCCATTAATGGATTTAACTAAAACAGATGCAGTTTACTCAAGAGGAGATTTAACTACATTTTTAGGGAGCAGAAAAAAGCTGCCTTGTGATTTAAAATAATTCTGACGATTTCTTTTTCTCTCTCCATTTTATATTATGGATGGATATTACAATAGAAAAGATGGTGTTTTTCTGTCCTGGATCACAGGTGTCTGACACTGCCATCTGGAGATAATATCTGTCTGGAGACCATTATGAAGTAAGATATCTTGGAGCAATTCCAGGATGCTGTGGAACTGTATAGGGTCAGAGGCTGGGACCGTGAGAGCTGTATTGAACCAGGCTTACTGGTTAACTGACATACTCATTGGCTCTGTTCTCTGAAACCCTATATGAACCATGTGATTCTGGGAAAAAAGGACACCTATTCTTTAAGACTGATGATATTATTCATTGGAGAGAAAAAGCTTTTGCTTTTCCTTGGTTTGGTTTTGTGAAGAATGGCTAAAAGTTCTGCATTCTAAGCTCTTCTTCATTCAGACCAAGGACAAGGAATATTCTTGTTGCACCTTGGATAAGTCACTTAACCTGGACCTTAATTTCTTTACCTGTAATAAAATCCAGGCTCATTACCCATATAACAATGTGGTTAGTTACCCCATGAGTTAAAGCACTTTGCATTTTCTAGTTAAAATGAAATATGTAGTATAATTAAACAATAATACAATGATGATTAATCATTTTTCACAATTTAATTATGCAATGTGTATGATTAATCATTGTAATTTAAAGGGTATAATAAGCAAGCAGAATAATTATGTATAATGGAACATGAGGTGTAGGTTAAAAGGTATATATTAAAATTACTCATAAGTATCCTGGAAAAAATTATTAAATGATATCACTGAATATGCCTTTAATGAAATTAGTCTCAGGGCTTTATATGTAAAAGACAGGCATTTCTTTCCCTTTGCACCAGGCAAGGAAGCTTTCCCTTGTTTTCTCTATCTTCCTTTTCCAGCTGAGTGTATATTTTTAAGTGCTCCTCATTTTTTATTCAAGTCTTCTAAAAAGGGAACAGAAAGAGATCTGAGATTTTTGGAAGGACAGACAGGGTCAGCTCTCCTTATAGAATCTTTAATGCTATTCTTCATTTGAACAAACTATTTAAATACAGACAGCTTCCATCATACCAACACCTCATCTTTAATTGCCTGAAGTTTGGGCGAGTTTATCCATGCAATGTCAAGAAAAGGTTAGTTTTTTTTTTTTTAATTTATTTCAGCAAAAGGAATGTGTTACATAAGAGGAGGTAACCCAAAATTTCCTGTGGTTCTTGCTGCTTGATACCAAAAGAGGCAATTACTAACTTTTTCCTCTGCAGTGGTAATATAGGAGAAAAGATACAGAATTAAGTGTACCTGAGATTTTTAGCCTATTTCAGGAAATAACATCTTTAATAACATCTTTCAATGGGAAAAGACATTCCGGGTTCTAGACAAATGACTTGAGTTTAATTTTGAAATACAACTTAGTGTAAATTAGAGCCTAGCTATTCTAAAACATAGACCACCAGGATCACCATGTTATGGCAGAGATAATAAAAAGATGCAAATAACATTTTTCTTCTTTAATATCCTAGAATCCATGTTAGGTAAATTGAGAGCAGTGTTTGATTAAATAACTAAATAAACAAACAAAAAACATTTTGAAAACCAAGTGTCTCCCATCCAAGTGTCATTAGTTATGCCTTTAGGGAATGATTCCTCAATCCCACACTTATAAATAACTCTCAGCAACATCAACAGGAATTAAGCATGTCTCTGGAGAAGCACATAAGCAATCTGAGGTGACAGGACCCTAGCTGGGTCTTGCTACTATGAGTCATGCTAAAGCAAAGTGTCAGGCAGTGCAGCAGAGGTAAGAATACTGGGTAAGAACACACAATGTATCTGTTGAGAGCTATTAGAATGGCTTCTTGGAGAAATGGTCATATGGAGTGAGAAGGAGAGGAAAGGAAAAAGGAACTGAAAAAGATGAAAAGATGCAGCCAAAACAGATTCCACTGTACACCAAGAGGCAGTTGCATTGGGCTACAGAGAATTTATTGATCTCTCCATTTATTTCTGCTCACCTTGCCATTGGGAGTCTTTTAATAAAAACAGAGGAGCTTATGAAGCCATTCTCTTTGTTTGGCAGGGACCTGTTTGGTCCTAATCATTTTTGACCTATTATGTATCTAGAGAAAGATGGGCCCATTATTGTATGCTGAGGGAATATAAGACATAGATGGGAATTGCTAAATTAATACTGTAAACCTTACCTGCTATGGAAGTCCAGAGCAAATTGCCACCTAAGCAAGCTTCACTCTGCAAATGGAACTTAGTTGAACCTTGAAGGAAATCTTTTACTTAGACTACAGGATTAGGAGAGTGTACCATGGAGATTAATATTGAATATTAATAAAGGTCTGAAGGCATAATATGTAGGCCAAGTCAAGGAGATAATGAGCTGATCATTTTGGTGTAGCAAAGGAATTCTTCTGGACAAGAAACTGGTATTTCTTGTGTTGGACTAGAGTTGGTTACTTTTAGCTTTTCCAAATTCCATTGTCCTCCTAGTCTTAATGGCGTACCCTCTGAATTTATAAAGGTAAGCTAGCAAGTGAATGGATTTCATTCATTCATTCACTCATTCATTCATTCAGTTTGGACTATGTGGTGGTCTGTTTTATATGTGTCATTTTGACTAGGCTAGTGCCCATTTATTCAATTAAACACTAATCTTGGTGTTGCTGTGAAGGCATTTTGTAGATGTGATTAAAGTTTATAATGAGTTAACAGTAATTAAGGAAGACTGTCCTAGGTAATCTGGGCAGGCCTAATTCAATTAGTTGAAAAGCCTTAAGAGCAGAACTATGGCTTCCCAGAGGATGAAGAAATTCTGCCTCCAGATAGCGGTTTACGCTGGTGCCTGAGAATTCCAGCCTACCCTTCATAATGGTCAGTTTCAGAATTACAATGTACCCAGCCAGCTCTACAATCATGTAAGACAATTCCTTGCAATAAATCTTTAATATATATCTCATACTGGTTCTATTTCCTTTTTTGGGACCCTGACTGACATAAGATGCCGTAACAAATAGATTTGAGGGGGAAGGTGTAATGGGAATGTTTTAGCAGGAAATGTTTTAGCAGGAAGATGTTATGTGAAAAGTGGGGCTTTAATAAACAATGACTAAATCTAGTGATAGTGCCCAAGGGGAGTGTGTGTTGGAGGTAACCTGACTGGAATGTTGAACTAACTCAGTGAGAAGTTTGAGACTCGGTTTTATAGGACTGGACGTGAAGGGGATTCCTGCTGAAATAAGGGACCTGAGGAATCAGAGTAACAATTGAAGTTAAGTCTGTTGAAAAAGATCTGATGATTGAAAAAACTCTGATCTGGAGATGCCAAATCCAAATACACCTGGGGTAGGGCTCTTGGTAGCAGATGTTTTGAAGCCAGATGAGATGCGATCTAGGCTAGATTAGAGGTGGAAAGAGCCACTGATGATGGGTGTTGTTCCAGGAAGATTCAGATTGGCTTAAAGAGCCCAGGGCAGGATGAGATTCAAAGTGCTAAGACAGCTTAGGATGCCATAGCAATATGTCATAATAGAAATAACATACGGTTCAATTAAGGCGGTGTTGAGAATGGAAAAGAATGGGATAGAGGAAAGTGACTTTAAAAAAAGAAAACAAGTCCTATTTGCAGGAGAATTACAAGAATAGAAGGAAAGGGAAGCAATGTGCTCCCCAAATTACAAAGTGTTTAACATGTGAGACCAAATGTGCACAGATACACACTTCTGTATGACTCTGAGCAGTGTTCTGCAGTAATTCAAATATTCTAATATCCTTTCCCTGCAACAAAATTGCAAACATATTAAGCTATCGAGCAATGAATTTAGACTGCTTTATTTCATTTTTATTTATATTCTTTTTTATTGTTTTTAATTTTAATCCCTACATTTTTTTTCTTTATCAGTGATCTGTTTCCCAGTTCTACACTAAGCAGTAAGTGCTTTAGTATATGGCCCTAGTTCAAGATATCATGGTCTGGTTTTATTGTAAATAAAAGCAGATCTTCCAAACATTGAGAATCAAGCTTTCTTTATCTCTCAGATTTGACAGTCTGAAGTTTCATCTCCTATATGTAGCCACAAGGTTTTGTCCCTAAAACTATTATGAATTTAATGAGAAAATTAGAATATAGTCACGCCGTCACTGGAAAATATGTGTAGTTCTCATTTTAAAGCAGTTCTTACAGCTTTTCAGAAAGATATATTGGAAGTAGACAAATGATGTCCAGTGTGACAGAAGTATAAGAGTGAGTGCTGCCTTACAAATTGAGAATTCTTACAAAATTACCTTTAACCCCAGTGGTCCTAGGAAGCTAACTCTCTGAATGGATTACTGCATAGTACTTAACCAATCTATGATTTCCTGAAGCCCTCAAGCTTAGTTTAATGATAAAAGTTTCAGGCCAGTCCAAGTGAGCAAGAGTTATATTTTAGACCATTGGTAACCTCAGGCACCTGAAGTTACTCAGAAGTAGCTGCATCTAAATGAATTCACTTGTTAGGGTCTCAGAACAACTGTCACAGAGGCCCTGCACTGAAATGAACAAACTCTATAGATTTAAAATAAGAATATGATTTACCAAGAAGGGCTACATAAAAACTGTACCCAGGAAAGAAGAAAGAAGAAAGCATTTCTTGTGGCCTCCATGATGTTATATTGGTTGCAGTGCCTATTAAAATTAAAGATTAATATAAACCAGAGAGAGAGAATATCAGTGATACTCATTAGAGAGATAAAACAGCATATCTAAAATTCTTTTTCAGAAAATCTCCTTGTTTTAATTTGATGAGCAAAAAATATAATCTTATTTGTTATCAGCATTAACAAAGCATTTGCGGTATGCCAAACTGTATAATTAGGTTGACTTATAATAATTAATAGAAAAATATATCATAAAGAATTACTGATGAATACTATATGGGAATAATGATGAAATTGATCTATTTCTTCATTGTGGAACATAATTAAAATTTATTACTAAAAGTATTATGCTTTGTACTAGGTTTTTGGTATATGTTAGATTTGACATTTTAAATTAATGAAAGATATGATTATTTAATAGGTGGTATTGGAAAGCTGATTTTCTCAAAAGTAAATTCGATAATTTCCTCATGATATATCAAAGAAATCTCATATAAATTATAGTTTATTTTAATGGTGCCATAAAACAAAAAAATAATGTCTGTTTGATCTTGGTGTAGGAAATCCTTTCAAAATGTGCATGATAATGTTTTATGATATAATCTTTTTTTTTTTTTCCTTCCCTGCATTTCATCCTTTTCCATCAAGCATACTGAACAGGTAGCTGGCTTTCTACTTCACTATTTTGATAAGGATTGTGGCACACCAAAAGAGAGAAATAGACCACATCTATTCTTGGATTTCTTTACTTTCTTTCAAGGCCAAAGTGCAAGTGTGAATATGGGCATTTTATGGAGGAGGAGGAAGGAAAAGTGGGACCATCTTACCTCATTACCTGTTACCTTAGCTCTTAGCCCAGGACTGTGGCATTACTCTGGAGACCTGGCAAAACTATTATGGGGTAGAGTTTTCAGGAAACTAAGGCAATAAACAAAGGCAGAGATACCACAAAGGAAAAAGAAATTCTGTATTTCCCTGCCTAAATATGGAAAAAAAACTTTTAGGCCGCTAAATATTTTCTTTGTTACTGAATAATAGTTTTTCATATTATACACTATATTTAATTTATTTAATTGTATACCTATTTTTGAAAATTTTGTTGGTTTCCAATTTGCATTATCATAAATAATACTTTAAAATGTGATTTATATAATTTTCAAACACAGCCTCAATTGTTTACTCAGAATAAATTCCTTCCATTTGGAAGTCTAGAGTAAAATAAATAAATAAAAATAATAGTGTATTATATATAATGTATAAATAAATATATTACTAATATATAATATAAAAGCCTCTTCATGCATATGGACATATTTCTTTCTGGAAAACTTGGCAATTTTGAATCTAACACAGAATGTGTGAAATGGCTTTGTCATTATACTTTTGTTACATTATCTTTTTTCTGTTTTTTTGCCAATTTAGTGGGCAAAAGCTTACATAGTTATTTGTTTATTTTTTTTACTACCAGAGAAGATGCAACTTAAGTTTTTTTTCAATTTGTAATGATTCTTCTTTTAAAAGAAAACATCCATTTTTTCTAATGTGTTTAGGGTTAGTAGTAAAAACAGAAAACACCAAAGAAATAGAATAAAATATATACAACTTTTTCGACTTAATTCTAAATGAAAATGGAAAAGGCATATCATTAATTTAAAAAAAACACAAAGGAAATGAAAAATAGAATGGCTTACATTAACATTTAATACTAAATGACCCTTTACAAAGTTAGACATAAAACCAATAAGTAGAAGGCAAATGGATAACATTTTTTGCAACAAATTTCATGGACAAACCATATCTTTAAGGTACATAAAGGTTTTACAAAGCATTAAAAACACTTAATCAGTCTGAGACTTCTGTTGCCAGGGTATAGTACAAAATAATTTTCCTCATTCATTTATTGATTATCTAGAGATTTGAGCTTATAGCTATTGTTGGCTAGTCATGTCCTGGGGATAAAGTGGAGTATATAAGACAAAGTCCATGCCTTTAAACATTTTATTCCTTTAAGCATGTCACCTAGTAGTAAAGAAGAAATCTGCAGAAAGTATGTGAGAGAGTATTGGCCATTTAGGAGGTGGAAAAAGGTCAGTGGGACGTGTGAAAAGAATATGAAGAGAATCACAAGATAGGAGTAAAAAAAAAGATAATCAAAAGCCAGATCACACAGAGCTTCATGAGAGACACTAAGAGATTGGATTCAACTTAACTAAGGGCAAAAATTTGTTGAAGGATGTAGCAGGGATGGAGCATCCTACAATTTTGCATCATCCTGAGTCTCTGAATAAGTTTATAATTAAAATATCACATCCCACCAGCAATCAGGAACACCCATATTGGATGGCTCTGTGTTGGGAAATAATACTCATTCTGTTAAACCACTGAAGCTTGGGGGTGGTTATTACAGCAGCAAGCAGTTTCCTGTCCATATATAGTGAAGATACCAGATCTCCATTGTTGAAGTACTATCATTTATTCAGCATTCAAAATATAATGGGTGACTTTTTTTTTTTTAGGATTTTTATCTATGAGAGAAAAAACACAAGCAGGGGGAAGGGTAGAGGGAGAGGGACAAGCAGACTCCCCACTGAGTGGGGAGCTCAACATGGGCTCTATCCCAGGACCTTGAGATCATGACCTGAGAGCCAAAGTTAGGCACTTCTAACCAACTGAGCCACCTAGGCACCCCAAAATATAATGGGTGATTTCTAAATAAAAATCCATATATTAAATCCTATGGTGGTTATAATAATAAGATGTTGTCTGCATTTAAAATATATGAAGAGATATACAGTGACAGGTGGGAAATATTAAAAAGAGAAAAAAATAAAAAAAATTGCTAGCTAGGACATCAGCTTGGGAGTTGTCTCTCCTCTTGAGTATTCTTCCCTGTTGTTCAGTATCCAGTTTCAGTCATGAATAGGATCACTTTAAATGATTAAATGATGAAATGGGGGAACATGAACTTTAGAAGTTAAGTTGTCTTATATATAAGGCACGCATGTGCACACACGCACACAAAAATTTTCTTGTGAGACGTGAATGTTCAGTCTTACTGGTTGTACCACCTAATGTATGTAAGTACAAAAAGGTTTAAGTGTTCTAAGACTAAACTCTTACCTGTTATCACAATGCATTTGAATACATGAAATGGTAATGTTTTTCTTTCAATAGATTGCTTTATTTTTGGAAGGTGCTTGTACTATAGATTGAAGTGTTGGTTGAATATAGAGTTTCTCTTTTTAATGTCTAATAATAAGCAGTGTAAACAGAGAAGTCAATTGAGGTTGGCAGGTTGGGAGAGTAGGGTTGGAGTTTATGCTATTATCTGCAGAAGCAAATTGTACAGGCAAAAGCAATCAGCATAGATCAATTTAGCCTGTGGAGTTGGGTTTCTGGTAAAATACTGCTCTACATTCCACCTCCATTTACACTTGCCCCACAGGTTATTATTTATTATTGAACATTTTTATAAATTCTTAAGAGAAAGTAGTGTAATTCATTTGAAGTGATGCTACACTATTGTGCATGCAGTATACTCAAATTCTTGAAATTATTATTCTGACTTATAGGTAATGAGCTGTTATTCAAGTTACTTCTTGTGGTTACAACTTTAACAGATTCATTTCTATTTGTTAAAGTGTTATGCTTATTTATAGTCATTAGGAAAAATAGTTTTTAGTTAAGTGAGCTCTGAATCATTATCTCTGAATTCTTTGTATGTCCTTTGTAAAATGAACTAAACATAGTGGTTAGCTTGGTAAAATATGTAAAATCTATGAACTATTTTGGCTATTGAGGAAATTTTGTTGAAGTTTTTATCAGAATTACATTTCAGTAGTTACAACACACTGAGAATCAACATTACATACTTATTTCTAGGTTATGTAGTTCTTATAAGAGTGATGCCATGAGGGGCGCCTGGGTGGCTCAATCGTTAAGCGTCTGCCTTTGGCTCAGGTCATGATCCCGGGGTCCTGGGATCGAGTCCCGCATCGGGCTCCCTGCTTGGCAGGAAGCCTCCTTCTCCCTCTCCCGCTCCCCCTGCTTGTGTTCCTTCTCTCGCTGTGTCTCTCTGTCAAATAAATAAATAAAATCTTAAAAAAAAAAGTGATGCCATGATATTCACTTTGTATTGCAAGATGAATTGTGCATGTACATAATATATTATTACTATCAGCAACATATCAAGTGTTGCTGATCAAAAATTGTTTAAAAATTAAAGAAATTATAGGGTAAATAATAACTACAAATTTATTGAATACTGTAGCTGTAAATTATAGGGTAAATAATAACTAGAAATTTATTGAATACTGTAGCTGTAGTGTACTTTACATTAAATTAAGGGCTATGTGGTATACAAGTTAGGTGCACTGTGTAGTTGTCTTCCTAATCCTATAGTTGAGAAGACAAAAGTAATGCATGAGAAATAACTAGAGAAAAAAGACAACAAAGTTAATAAATCACATGGTAATTGAATACAGAAGTTCAGAAAAAGGTGAGGTGAGTAGAGGCTTTAGCATTCAGAATATTTCATTCAACAGTTTAAATTTGAATTGAGGTGACTGTAAAAGTTTGGATAATTAAAGAAAATGCCCATTCTGGATTTGTAGAATATCAAGAGCACATACATATAAGTTGGATGTAGTTTTGTGTTTTAAGGGAACCGAAGGGTGGAGGAAACCTTGGTTCTCGGTAAGAAAACAAGTCAACTAAGTAGAGTGGGCAAATAGAGAAAGCTTTGAAAGCTATGGAAAAATATATAAAAATCTTCATCATCTCTCTATCCATCATCTATCTATCACATATTGATCTGTCCCAATTCAGAAGCTCTTGAATCTCTAGATCAATAATGAAATGCTTTTATGAACTGAGAGTATTTTGGGTAACATTGGCAACTGATGATGGTAAGTTTTGATTTCAGTATATTTTCCCTTCAAGAACATAGCCTCTCCACCCAAAACCTGCTGTTCTTAATCATTTAAATAATTTATACAAGAGGGGTGCCAGGGTGGCATAGTCTGTTAAGCTTCCAACTCTTGGTTTCGGCTCAGATCATGATCTCAAGGTCATGGGATCAAGCCCCACCTCAGGCTCTGTGATCAGTATGGAGTCAGCTTGAGATTCTCTGTCCCTCTCCCTCTGCCCCTCCTGCTCATGCTCTATCTCTCTCTTTCTCTAAGATAAATAAATAAATCTTTAAAAAATGATTTATACGAGAACAGATGATTTTTCTTTGGGTGTAAATTAACTGGTTGGTTTATACATGGAAAGCAAGCTATCATTAATTATTATGTTTTAGACATGGGCCTGGGTACATCATGTGTTTTTTTATATAATTCTTCACAGCAGTGCCTGGAATTAGATGTTTTTATCATTTAACATTAGTAATCAGGGACATTAGAAATACGTTATTAAGCAATTCCAAAGTCTATGCTTTCTTTTATAATCAAGCTGCCACATCAAATTGTCCTTGGTTAGATCTATTAGATGTGTTCATCTTTATTTCACCTCTTTCTGAAATAATATGCACCCTCTACTCTCCTTTTTTCCAAAGCTGAGATGGGCATGTTGATACCAGGTATCCCTGTAGCTTAGCTGACAGTAACCAAAGGCAAGCACCTGATCTAGGTTGAGTCAGACAGTTTCTCTCACTATAGAAATTTGAACTATGATACACAGCAATAAACTGAGCAGATATTGGTAATTGGATCTATAAATGATGAGGTTAAAGCCAGAATCACTGCTATGAAGAGTCATAGTATGTTGCAAGTGAAACTTAGGTGGAAGCAGAAGCCTTAGAGAAGCAAGTCCCCGAGAGGAAAATGAAACAGATGTGGATTGAGAAACAGAGGCATGCAGGAGTCTATGTCTTTGTATGACTAAAAGTGTCTTTATTAGATACTTTTGCTTGAATAGACATAAGACTCTAGGTTCGAAATCCTATTTTCATTGCAAGTTGTGGATTTTATATTATTTTACAGCATCTTGTGGTACAAAAGAAGAGCTGCATCCTAGTTCATTTTTATCTCTTTTTAAGCAGTTTAGTTTTTCTTAGTGGAAACTTTTAAGTTTTGTTGTCATTTTTATTTGTTGTTGTTGACAACAAATATCTCAATGAGCCCCTGTGATTTAGGTATGCAAAAATGACACATTATTCAATTTTATTTAATAAAACTACTGTCATCATTTTCAGTGTGAATAGAAATATGAGGAACTTATGCATATGAAAAAGAAATTGATCCTATCTGTCACAAATAAATTAATCTTTTCTTCTTCATGAAGAAGCACTAATAGTAAAATAATTTAACCCAAAGTTTTTGCTTTCATTAAGTCACTAGAAAAGTGATTATTCCCAAGATTCTTATAGACAATTATCATGTGTGAATATTGTATAAGAATGTCAAGACAATTCATCACATTTATTTATTTATTTATTTTTAAAGATTTTATTTATTTATTTGACAGAGAGAGACACAGCGAGAGCAGGAACACAAGCAGGGGGAGTGGGAGAGGGAGAAGCAGGCTTCCCGCTGAGCAAGGAGCCCGATGTGGGACTCGATCCCAGGACCCTGGAATCATGACCTGAGCCGAAGGCAGACGCTTAACGACTGAGCCACCCAGGCGCCCAATTCATCACATTTAAAAACAGTGAATCTAATGCATTTAAGGAATAATTCAACAATAATAGTATGAAACCATTACTAGTTTGGGTGCTCTGCATGTAATAAATTATTTCTTTAGTGTTAATATGAAATGTGACAGCAATTTCTGAGAATGTCTCCATGCAATGAAAGTCTAATTAGAAATAATTAACAGCATATTTGGAAGGGGTCAATGGATTTTTCATTCCATATGGCAGTATCTTAAGGCTAGAAATTTTTGGAAAATGGATACAATTTGTTTTTCCTATATATATATATATATATATGTATATATATATATATATTTCCCTTCAAAGATATTTCATGCAAAGGTAAACTAGGTACAGAAAAAAATTAATGGTTAGATGATATAGGTATTATTCTATAGATGTTTGTGGATAGCTATTGGTCCTATTTGGCCATACAGGAAGGAGGCACTTCTCTGTCCCCTTTTAAGCAGAGTTAAACCATATTTCAAGTGACAAGAAAATGACATGTGATAAGAGGTGGGGTTGGAAACAACAATTGCAACGGTTCTTTGAATGATTCTACTGAACTAAATTCTTTAAACCACTGTTTGTTCATTTAACAAGTATTTATTGGGTATTCTTATTGTATCCCAGGTATTCCTCTAGGTGTTCAGAACACCTCAGTGAACCAAACAGACAGCTCTGCTCTTGCTAAGCTTAGGCTTTTTCTTATGTCCATTTTCCTATACCTAATTAAAATGTATCATAAATGCTTAGCAGCTTTCACCAGTAATGTGCAAAATTTGATGTGTATTTATGCCTCTCCTTTGCATCTACTTAGTCATTCAATTTGCTTGTTCTCTCAAATGTTAAGAGCAAAGTGCTTGTAAATCCTTACATTTTTCAGTGCAAGATCACTTACAAAGACCCATGGCAGTGCTACTTGAGAGAACATATGAAACTGTCATAAAAGTGCTGACCCCTCTAGGCTACCATTTTTTTGCAAGATAAGCTAGTTGTAAAACCAGGCAATTCATAGACATTAGTTTACATATCTAGTTTGGGGAACTGTGAGAAAATCATGGATATATTTGGAATTCCATTTGTACCTAGTACCTCATCAGGAAGATGAGAAATAGTTCAGGGGAAGATAAATGTTGGGTTATTGCCAAATCCATGTAAAATCTCAATCTAGAGATCTCCACAGATCATTGTTGACTCTACAAAGAAGGACGTGGGAAGACACACACTTCAAGGGATAGGAAATTATACCATGAGCTAAAAGAATCTCTTTGAGCTGGAGTTTAAATTTAAAGAAGTCAAAAGAAACAGAAAGTAAATAAGAATATATAATTTCATATCATTATACAAAAAGTTTCCTGGGTACACTCTTAGGAGATTTGAAAGGAATGCATAGCACAGAAACAGTTGTCTAGAGAGGATGCAGTTAGTGGTGGCACTGGGAAGTCAAACCAAGGAAATCGGGTACCCTTCCTGTGGCTAGAGACACCAGAGGGAAACAAATCCCTCACAGTTCTGTTGGTGTAATCACCTACAGAGGGTTCCTGAAAGCCATTGTTAGCTCAGAGAGGAGAGCTTCTAGGTTCTGCCACCAGACAACTCCATAGCTATCACCAGCAGTCAGCTATAAGAATGCATAGCCGTCAAGAGGCATTGCTGTTAAGGAAAATTTTATGGAAGTTGTAATTAACATCCAAAAGCACTTGCAATATAATATCAAGTGAAAATGAAGGATGCAAAACTTTCTATATAATACAATATAAAGAAATATGTATTTTATATATGTCCATATGTAGAACATAGAGAAAAGGGATACATATTTTCTTCAATGAACATGATTTAAATATATAATCATGGAAAAGTTTTTTCTGTAATTCAGTCTAATTACTGTGAACTTTTATGTAATACACACTCCATTTTTGACTTAAGTCCATCTTAATGTCCATCTGAAAGAGTTTTACAGTTTGGAGACTTTCTTTTTCTGTACATCAAAGTTGATTTATTAAAATATTAACATAGGAGTGAGTGAGGAGTGAATAACTTCAAAGTACTGTGTTCTTTTATAACCAATCAAAGGGTGTAATAGGGGGAAAGGAAGCATAACTACTTCAAAGATATTTTAATAGCTAAAATACTAGTTACAACAATAAGAGTTATTATGATTTGGGTCCCATTCTCATGGGAGCCAAAAGAATTTGGGTGGAAGCTGGTTACAGAGACATCTACTGGAGCTGCTTAGGACTGTATGAAATGAGAAAATACCATGAAGGAAATTAGTGATTGTGCATACGGGGTATCAGATTTAATTTCCTTCTAAGAAGCTTTCCTTCAGAAAGAATAAGTAAGGGAAGACTTTATGTAGGATCAAAGTCAAGTGATAAATAGGTGGAATGAGAATTGCTAGAAATGTTTTCTTAAAAGATTATGAATTTGATTTCTTTCTAGATTACTGACTCTTCTGTCCTTTCCTTTAGAAGTGTTACCAGCCAAAACGGATTAGGCCTTCCACAGCTTTTTTTTTCTTTTTTTCTGTACAGAACTCACCTTCAGTTTCTTGCTAATACTAATACTGTTTGCTGTTTTAATAAAGGGTTCACCCCTCACAGTTTATATCCTAGATTGAGATTGATGTGTGTACGCTGACTACCAAAAATCTTAGTCACAAACTGTGAGAGCAGCAAGGGTGATGTCTGGACAATATCAGGGATGGTAGCCAGGTGAAAGGGAAATTAACTGTGTAATCCATCCTTTTAGGAAGCTGAGAGGCATGAACCATGAGAGACGATGGACTCTGAAAAACAAACAGGGTTCTAGAGGGGAGGGTGGTGGGGGGATGGGTTAGCCTGGTGATGGGTATTAAAGAGGGTACATTCTGCATGGAGCACTGGGTGTTATGCACAAACAATGAATCATGGAACACTACATCACAAACTAACGATGTAATGTATGGTGATTAACATAACAATAAAAAATTTAAAGAAAAAAAAAAAGCTGAGAGGCACTACCTCTCCAGAAGTGTCAGGATAACTCTCCACAGGTATGAAACAGCGTATCTTTTCATAGATTATTAGGACAGGTTTGAGTGCCCACAAAAATCTACATTAGGCAAATGATCTGTTAATTGGTCAGTTTTAATCTAATAGTCACCATAAAGAAAGAATAAATATAATGAGAATGAAGAAAGTCAGCCATCCAAACTACCTTCCACATTTATTAAAACTGCTTAGTTCTAATTTGAAATTGTCAACTAACAGCCTGTAAGTCATGAAATAAATTGAAATACTGTATGACAGATTGTTAATCAATGCAGATCATCTAAGATAATATGTTCACTCAAATTAACATGGCAATCAATAAGATAATAGATATTGCAATCCAGTAGATACTGTATACACTCAGTAATTAATACATTCAAAAACATTTGCTGAACTCCTGCATGTTAACTTTTATGCAGTCAGCTTACCTTTCGTCTTGACCATAAGTTTTTGCTGAAGCATTTGGCATATAATCAAGATGCCTTATTGGCCTAAATGCTCATTGGCAAGGCTGAGGCATTTCCTTAATAAAAAAAAAAGTTCATTCTGTGAATCTACCTGTGAAAAGTCTGTGTCCATCATATTTGTGTTTATTATACAGGAACACAAAAATCTGAGTGCTTTTGTCAGCAAACTGACAAATGCTAGAGAAATGAAAACACCAACTTTGACAGTAACAGGGAGACCGCATTTTCATTATTCAAAGAGTATGCTAGTGTCATGATTTGAGAAGTAAGAGGGAGGTACAATCAAAGTAAAAAACATTTAGCTGCTTTCTCTTGCTTTGTCTAAGGGAATTGAAATGAATTTGATTTGAATTTACTTATCTCTCAATTCAAGATAGAAACATCATTTGTCATCCTGTTAGAATTACTTACTACTAATTTTAATTTTAAGTGGTTGACTAGCTGATTTTAACTCTCTATTCTAAGATAAACCCTCTAAATTCTATATTTAAATATTATTTCTACCATAAACGTCATTGAGCATTGAAAGCTTGATCCAGCTCTCTAATCCTATCCAGCTCTGTTCTTATGTTACTAGAGCTTTTAAAGTCTTTGCATTCATGCCATGTTTTTGACATTTATATCAGGTACAATAGATGAGCCTAAAATAAAACAAGTGATGCTTACATGTGAGGTACACAATCTCTTTCTGGCAAGGTTCTTATCTTTTCAAAAAACCACAGAATTTATTGCCTGTGTTTTTTTCTTTAGGAGAAAACTTGACCTTGTTTCATACCACATATTCTTGACACGCTGTAATAAATGGGTTTCTTTTCTTTCTAATTGCTTTTTTTTTTAAAAAATTAAGAGAAGAAACTTCTCCCTACAGGCATCTAATTCTTACCATTTTCTGTTATTTTTTTGTTATTGTCAGAAAATATGTTCTCAAGGCCATCTCAAAAATTATATTCCTGTAGAAGTAGTTCTACTTCATATAGCCATGCTATAATTGTGTGTGCTCTCCATAAAATTGAAAGGAGAAACAAAATTATAGAATAACAAGGTAAAAAAAAATCAAGCTTTATTTCAAGAGTAAAACAGTTGACACATTGAATTCTTACTATAGACCAAACACTCTCCTAAATACTTTAAATATATCATTACTTAAATTGGCATAAGATGAAACTGAAGCTCATAAAAGCTAAGTGACTGCCCCAGGTCATCCAAGAATTAGGTGATGGAGTTAAGAGTTGAACATATGTGTGCTTACAGACCTTGACATCTTATGACTATACTATACTATTTTCAGGTGTTGCTTTAAATACTGACTTTCCTATCAATATGAAGCACAAATGCTGGATAAATGAAGGGTTTTAATAACTAAAGATAGCATTTGCCTGAATTCAGAAGAATTTTAATAGCATGTAAATGACCTCATACCATTCTGCTCTACTCGACCATTTTATCAAAGTTCTGAAAAAAGTTTGTGTTATCATGTGTTGACTTTTTTAAAGTAAATATATGGTTGATGACTTTGTAGTTTTCTTGTGGAGGATATGTGTAAAGAATAAGTTTCCTGGTTATATAAAAATATTTTTAGTTTGTAAATATTTCTAAAATTCCCTGAGATAGTAAACTATTTGTTTTTTATTATTGATGTTATTTATATTTTGAACATTAAACATTTCCTGGTGTTTGAGAGCACATGCCTGATACTGAGGTATATTGGGGAAAAAAACCCAATTACAAAACAGATAAAATATAAGGAATTCATTACATGATATTCTAAATGAGATGTAAGAGAGGGGTTCTATACAGTAAAGTAAAAGGGTATCAGTAGAACTATATAAATGCTCTTTACTGTTCTGTCATGTTTTTAAGCCAGGAGAAAAGTAATGCGGACATAACCAACAATCTACTTAAAGAAATCCCAGATTTCCAGTTAAGATCTCAAAGCTGTTTATTATGGATTGAGTTGTGTCCCTCCAAAATTCATATGTTGAAGTCCTAACTCTCAATACCTCAGAATGTGACCTTGTTTGGAGATGGGGTCTTTCTAGAGGTAGTCAAGTTAGAATGAAGTCATTAGGGTGGGCCTTAATCCAATATGACTAGTGTCTTTATAGGAATGTGAAATTTGGAGACAGATACACAGGGCACAGTGTGTGAACATGAAATGGACATCTACAAGCCAGTGAGAAAGGCCTGGAACAGATTCTTCTCTCATGGCCCTCAGAAGGAGCCAACTCTTTCAAAACTTTAGTTTCAAACTTTGAACCCTCAGAATTGTGAGACATTAAATTTCTATTGTTTAAGCCACCTAATTTGTGGTACTTTCTTATGTCAGTCCAAATAATAATACACACATATTATTCTTTATTGGTACAATGGCATGCCATTATTTTTGTTACAAGATGGTTACTATTTCTCTAAAGTATTTTGTGAAATGACATTGTGGCTACTGTTGTAAAATGGAAAAAAAAGACAAACTATCTAAAACAATGCATGTGGTAGAGTTCTTATACTCACTTTTATTCACAGTCCTCACTTGTATTGCAGAATAGTAGTTGATATATTTTTGTTACAGATTATGCCTGGTTTAAAAGGAAACAAGTTGAGACACCTGGGTGGCTCAGTTGGTTAAGTGTCTGACTTTGGCTCAGGTCATGATCTCAGGGTCCTGGGATCGAGACCCACTCTGGCTCTCTGCCCAGTGGGGAGTTTGCTTGTCCCTCTCCCTTTCCCTCTGCCCCTCCCCTCCACTCGTGCTCTCTCTCTCTTAAATAAATATTGTTTTTTAAAAAAAGAAAAAATCTGTTTGTATATGCATAAATTTGCACAATTTCCTCTTCTGTATTTTTATGTATTAAGAATAATTCTAATAATTACTTTGTTCATAATATTGCTTAACTGTAAAACATTAAATGATTTTTCTTTTAACCAATAATAATACTAAAGTCAATATAATCTTTATCATTTGAATGTTCTCTGAAATGAGTGGCTTTTACTTTCTTTTTTTTTTTTTTTTAGTGGAACTCATTCTTTTTATTATGTTAATCACCATACATTACATCATTAGTTTTGGATGTAGTGTTCCATGATTCATTATTTGCGTATAACACCCAGTGCTCCATGCAGTATGTGCCCTCTTTAATACCCATCACCAGGCTAACCCATCCCCCCACCCCCTCCCCTCTAGAACCCTCAGTTTGTTTTTCAGAGTCCATCGTCTCTCAAGGTTCGTCTCCCCCTCCGGCTCCCCCCCTCCTTCATTTTTCCCTTCCTGCTATCTTTTTTTAAAAAATTTTATTATGTTATGTTAATCACCATACATTACACCATTAGTTTTTGATGTAGTGTTCCATGATTCATTGTTTGCCTATAACCCCCAGTGCTCCATGCAGTATGTGCCCTCTTTAATACCCATCACCAGGCTAACCCATTCCCCACACTCCTCCCCTCTAAAACCCTCGGTTTGTTCTCAGCATCCATCGTCTCTCACGGTTCGTCTCCCCCTCCGGTTCCCCCCTTCATCCTTCCCCCCCTGCTCTCTTCTTCTTCTTTTTCTTTTTTCTTAACATATGTTGCATTGTTTGTTTCAGGGGTGCAGGTCTGTGATCCGACAGTCTTGCACAGTTCACCGCGCTCACCTGAGTTGCTTTTACTTCCTATTTTAACTCAGTTGAAATAACTGAATTGGGAGTAAGAGGACAAAGATTCTATTTTAACTGTTTGCTTTTCCCTCCACCTCCTATAATTTAAATATATTGAAATTACAGGAACAATAGGAACAGAAGAACTCATCGGGGAAATGAATTTAAAAACTGTTTTTACTATCACTTATAATTCTGAAAATATGTGTTCTCATAGGGAATTACACTTTACTTTCAAACTGAACACTAATTGTAAGCACAGAGTCTTTGGTGGTTATTTAGAAATAGTCTTTTTAAAAAGTACTTCCGTAAATATTATAAATAGTAACTTGAAGCCTTTCTCATTGAAAAGGCCTAGAGAAAGAAGTTGTTAGATATGCATTAAAGTTTGATTATTATCAAATGCTTCAGAATCGATACATCCACTGTTAAATGCTATAAAAATATTTAGAAAATATGAGCTTAAACATAAAAATGCACTTAAATTATCATCTGTTCCCGTCCTGACAAAAGGCACTCAGCAAAGGGCAAAAAGGCATTCAGTTTTTATTAGGTAAAAACTTGCTCTGCAGCCTTATCTTCTGAATTTAGTATCTTTTTCTGAATGATAGCTTTCCTTTGTCATCCAACTACCAACAGCCGGTGGTAGTTGTCATGGTGTCTGATTCATCATCCATAGTATCTTCATGTATAGTTTTAATTAGATCTGGAAAGCTTCACTTCCACAGCTGCCAGTGGCTCTGCATTTTCCCGCTGAAATCTTGCTCTCCGGCCTGTAATAGTGTCTCTTGCCATGTCAAACAGCTGCTCAGTATGTACAGTTGTTGGGCCTGACCTTTTCATCTTCTAGTGTTCAGACTAACAGAAGGTAGAGTGGCTGAGAGGCCTCACTGATGTCATCTTTGTGCTTAACTCTTAATTCAGAATATGGTGGTAATAATAGTTCTGAGCTTAAGCACAATCCATGTTAAAAGTTCTATAATTGCTAAATTATAACAATCATAATCATGTGAGATGACTAGAAGGGAAGAGATCAGGAAATATACTTTTCCGTTTTAAAAGGATTTTTAGTTCATTCATTTCAGAGCATGCCTGCTTGAAGGAATATACAGCTAGTATTTCAATTACACAATTTTTAAGATGCTATCACTGCAATCACCTACTTGGAAATAATGAAGAACTTCCCATTCCATCACATCCTCCAGTATGATAGTGTGCGTACGAATCTTTTGGATCTACTGGCAATCAGTAACAGGATAGTAGTAAATTATTAGAAATTGGTTAGGCATTGGCTTAACAAAATAGATGGAAAGAAGAGATATATTGACTTCCATTCATAAAAAATATATATGAATAATTATGTACATTTAGTACACTTTATTCTTGGTTTGGATATCATTTCCCCTTATACAAACATAACCACTTTCATGACTTCATCACATTGAAGAACCTTGTTCGTGATCTAACTTACTAAATACGGCTTTTAACCCTGGAGCACTTGACCTTCTGTTTTCTTCAGCCACTGTAGGAAGAACCAGAGTCTGAATGTTTCATCATTTTAACCCTTTATATCACTCAGGAAAATATACTCAAAAGTTTGAAATCATATGTTTATGTTAAAAGCTTTGAACAGATTTTGAAGGTTAGTCTTTAAAATTTAGTCTTCAAGAAATTATTCCCAAGTGGAAAGAAAATTTTACAATTTCATAGAGCAGCAAATTTAGAGAAGATTGAAGTCTGAGTATCCTAATAATGTAGTTTGAGGAAGAGTGATGTCAGATACATGTTAGTGAATTTCCCTTACTATTATGAGCTGATTAAATTAGCATATATAAATAGTTTAGTAAGTATTGATAAGCAATAATATAGTTAAAAACATAAAGCAATAGATAAAATTCCGCACATTTTACAGTGGTGATACTTGCAAAAGGTCTCCCTAAAAAATCATAGATTTTGGAAACTTAAATAGACTTTAGAGATTATTTTAATCCCTGCATTTTCTAGCTGTTTAAACTGAAGCTCAGAGTTGTTAGGAGAATTGCCAGTGGTCACAAAGATAGATAGTGACAGAACCAAGAATGTCACCCATTTTTCTGTTTCCCATGTGATTTTCTAATCAGAAAGTCCTAGTTTAAAATATCATGTCTACCATCCAATGTTTTAGAGACCTTGCCTAAACCATACAGAACAAAGGTTTCCTCATCTGTAAAGGATGGAAAAGTATGAGAAGGGTTGATAAATGTTTTTAGGTGCATGGTCACATGGTATATATACTGAAGACTGATACCTGTTATTACTATTAAAGATTATATAACCTTGGCAAATTTTCTTACCTATATATAATTAAAGAAAAAAGAATGATCTCTCCGTATGAAGAGAACACATTTTTATATGGGTCGCTTCTCTCTGTAGAGACTAGTGTTTTAGGGGGCCCTAAGTATATGATCATTTTTTTTCTTTTTTAAAAATTTTTTATTGTTATGTTAATCACCATACATTACATCATTAGTTCTTCATGTAGTCTTCCATGATTCATTCTTTGTGCATGACACCCAGTGCTCCCTGCAGAACGTGCCCAATTTAATACCCATCACCAGGCTAACCCATCCCCCCAACCCCCTACCCTCTAGAACCCTCAGTTTGTTTTTCAGAGTCCATCGTCTCTCATGGTTCGTCTCCCCCTCCAACTTACTCCCCTTCATTCTTCCCCTCCTGCTATCTTCTTTTTCTTTTTCTTTTAACATATGTTGCATTATTTGTTTCAGAAGTACAGATCTGTGATTCAAGAGTCTTGCACAATTCACAGCGCTCACCATAGCACATACCCTACCCAATGTCTATCACCCAGCCACCCCAACAATCCCACCCCCCATCACTCCAGCAACATTCAGTTTCTTTCCTAAGATTAAGAATTCCTCATATCAGTGAGGTCATATGATACATGTCTTTCTCTGATTGACTTATTTCACTCAGCATAACACCCTCCAGTTCCATCCACGTCGTTGCAAATGGCAAGATCTCATTCCTTTTTATGCTGCATAATATTCCATTGTGTATATATACCACTTCTTCTTTACCCATTCATCTGCCGATGGACATCTTGGCTCTTTTCACAATTTGGCTATTGCGGACATTGCTGCTATAAACATCGGGGTGCACGTACCCCTTCGGATCCCTAAATTTGTATCTTTGGGGTAAATATCCAGTAGTGCAATTGCTGGATCGTAGGGTAGCTCTATTTTCAACTGTTTGAGGAACCTCCATACTGTTTTCCAGAGTGGATGCACCAGCTTGCATTCGCACCAGCAGTGTAGGAGGGTTCCCCTTTCTCCACATCCCCGCCAACATCTGTCGTTTCCTGACTTGTTGATTTTAGCCATTCTGACTGGTGTGAGGTGGTATCTCATTGAGGTTTTGATTTGGATTTCCCTGATGCCGAGCGATGTCGAGAACTTTTTCATGTGTCTGTTGGCCATTTGGATATCTTCTTTGGAAAAATGTCTGTTCACATCTGCTGCCCATTTCTTGAGTGGATCATTTGTTCTTTAGGTGTTGAGTTTGATAAGTTCTTTATAGATTTTGGATACTAGCCCTTTATCTGATATGTCATTTGCAAATATTTTCTCCCATTCTGTCGGTTGTCTTTTGGTTTTGTGGACTGTTTCTTTTGCTGTGCAAAAGCTTTTTATCTTGATGAAATCGCAGTAGTTCATTTTTGCCCTTGCTTCCCTTGCCTTTGGCGATGTTTCTAGGAAGAAGTTGCTCCGGCTGAGGTCGAAGAGGTTGCTACCTGTGTTCTCCTTTAGGATTTGGATGGACTCCTGTCTCACGTTTAGGTCTTTCAACCATTTGGAGTCTATTTTTGTGTGTGGTGTAAGGAAATGGTCCAGTGTCATTCTTCTGCATGTGGCTGTCCAATTTTCCCAACACCATTTGTTGAAGAGACCGTCTTTTTTCCATTGGACATTCTTTCCTGCGTAGTCAAAGATTAGTTGACCATTGAGTTGAGGGTCCATTTCTGGGCTCTCGATTCTGTTCCATTGATCTATGTGTCTATTTTTGTGCCAGTACCATACTGTCTTGATGATGACAGCTTTGTAATAGAGCTGGAAGTCCGGAATTGTGATGCCGCCAGCTTTGGTTTTCTTTTTCAATATTCCTCTGGCTATTCGGGGTCTCTTCTGGTTCCATACAAATTTTAGGATTCTTTGTTCCATTTCTTTGAAAAAAGTGGATGGTATTTTGAAGGGGACTGCATTGAATGTGTAGATTGCTCTAGGTAGCATTGACATCTTCACAATGTTTGTTCTTCCAATCCATGAGCATGGAATGTTTTTCCATTTCTTTGTGTCTTCTTCAATTTCTTTCATGAGTATTTTATAGTTTTCTGAGTACAGATCCCTTGCCTCTTTGGTTAAATTTATTCCTAGGTATCTTGTGGTTTGGGGTGCAATTGTAAATGGGATCAACTTGATTTGTCTCTCTTCTGTCTTGTTGTTGGTGTATACGAATGCCACTGATTTCTGTGCATTGATTTTCTATCCTGCTACTTTACTGAATTCCTGTATGAGTTCTAGCAGTTTTGGGGTGGAGTCTTTTGGGTTTTCCACATACAGTATCATATCATCTGCAAAGAATGAGAGTTTGACTTCCTCTTTGCCGATTTGGATGCCTTTGATTTCTTTTTGTTGTCTGATTGCTGTGGCTAGGACTTCTAATACTATGTTGAATAGCAGTGGTGATAGTGGACATCCCTGCCATGTTCCTGACCTTAGGGGAAAAGCTCTCAGCTTTTCCCCATTGAGAATGATATTCGCTGTAGGTTTTTCATAGATGGCTTTTATGATATTGAGGTATGTACCCTCTATCCCTATACTCTGAAGAGTTTTGATCAAGAAAGGATGCTGTACTTTGTCAAATGCTTTTTCTGCATCTATTGAGAGGATCATATGATTCTTGTTCTTTCTTTTGTTAATGTACTGTATCACGTTGATTGATTTGCAGTTGTTGAACCAACCTTGCAGCCCAGGGATAAATCCCACTTAGTCATAGTGAATAATCCCTTTCATGTACTGTTGGATCCTATTGGCTAGTATTTTGGTGAGAATTTTTGCATCCATGTTCATCAAGGATATTGGTCTGTAATTCTCTTTTTTGATGGGGTCTTTGTCTGGTTTGGGGATCAAGGTAATGCTGGCCTCATAAAATGAGTTTGGAAGTTTTCCTTCCATTTCTATTTTTTGGAACAGTTTCAGGAGAATAGGTATTAATTCTTCTTTAAACGTCTGATAGAATTCCCCTGGGAAGCCATCTGGCCCTGGGCTTTTGTTTGTTTGGGAGATTTTTGATGACTGCTTCAATTTCCTTAGTGGTTATAGGTCTGTTCAGGTTTTCTATTTCTTCCTGGTTCAGTTTTGGTAGTTGATACATCTCTAGGAATGCACCCATTTCTTCCAGGTTATCTAATTTGCTGGCATAGAGTTGCTCATAATATGTTCTTATAATTGTTTGTATTTCTTGGGTGTTGGTTGTGATCTCTCCTCTTTCATTCATGATTTTGTTGATTTGGGTCATTTCTCTTTTCTTTTTGATCAGTCTGGCCAGGGGTTTTTCAATCTTGTTAATTCTTTCAAAGAACCAGCTCCTAGTTTCGTTGATCTGTTCTAATGTTCTTTTGGTTTCTGTTTCATTGATTTCTGCTCTGATCTTTATTATTTCTCTTCTCCTGCTGGGTTTAGGCTTTATTTGCTGTTCTTTCTCCAGCTCCTTTAGGTGTAGGGTTAGGTTGTGTATTTGAGACCTTTCTCGTTTCTTGAGAAAGGCTTGTATTGCTATATACTTTTCCTCTCAGGACTGCCTTTGCTGTATCACAAAGATTTTGAACAGTTGTGTTTTCCTCTTCATTTGTTTCCTTGAATTTTTTAAATTGTTCTTTAATTTCCTGGTTGACTCATTCATTCTTTAGTAGGATGCTCTTTAGCCTCCATGTATTTGAGTTCTTTCCGACTTTCCTCTTGTGACTGAGTTCTAGTTTCAAAGCATTGTGGTCTGAAAAATACGTAGGGAATAATCCCAATCTTTTGGTACCGGTTGAGACCTGATTTGTGACCTAGGATGTGATCAATTCTGGAGAATGTTCCATGGGCTCTAGAGAAGAATGTGTATTCCGTTGCTTTGGGATGGAATGTTCTGAATATGCCTGCGAAGTCCATTTGGTCCAGTGTGTCATTTAAAGTCTTTATTTCCTGGGCGCCTGGGTGGCTCAGTTGGTTAAGCGACTGCCTTCGGCTCAGGTCATGATCCTGGAGTCCCGGGATCGAGTCTCGCATCGGGCTCCCTGCTCGGCGGGGAGTCTGCTTCTCCCTGGACCCTCCCCCCTCTCATGTGCTCTCTCTCTCTCTCTCTCATTCTCTCTGTCTCAAATAAATAAATAAAATCTTTAAAAAAAATAAATTCTTTATTTCCTTGTTGATCTTTTGCTTAGATGATCTGTCCATTGAGGTCAGGGGGGTGTTAAAGTCCCCCATTATTATTGTATTGTTGTCAATGTGTTTCTTTGCTTTTGTTATTAATTGCCTTATATAATTGGCTGCTCCCATAGGGGCATAGATATTTAAAATTGTTAGATCTTCTTGTTGGATAGAGCCTTTTTTTTTTTAAGATTTTATTTATTTATTTGAGAGAGAGAGAATGGGAGACAGAGAGCACGAGAGGGAAGAGGGTCAGAGGGAGAAGCAGACTCCCTGCTGAGCAGGGAGCCCAATGCAGGACTCGATCCCGGGACTCCAGGATCATGACCTGAGCCGAAGGCAGTCGCTTAACCAACTGAGCCACCCAGGCGCCCTGGATAGATCCTTTAAGTAGGATATAGTGTCCTTCCTCATCTCTTATTACAGTCTTTGTTTTAAAATCTAATTTGTCTGATATAAAGATTGCCACCCCAGCTTTCTTTTGGTGTCCATTAGCATGGTAAATAGTTTTTCACCCCTTCACTTTCAATCTGGGGTTGTCTTTTGGTCCAAAATGAGTCTCTTGCAGACAGCATATCGGTGGGTCTTGTTTTTTAATCTAATCTGATAGCCTCTGTCTTTTGATTGGGGCATTTAGCCCATTTACATTCAGGGTAACTATTGAAAGGTATGAATTTAGTGCCATTGTATTGCCTGTAAGGTGACTGTTACTGTATATTGTCTCTGTTCCTTTCTGATCTATGCTGCTTTTAGGCTCTCTCTTTGCTTAGAGGACCCCTTTCAATATTTCTTGGAGGGCTGGTTTCGTGTTTGCAAATTCCTTTAGTTTTTGTTTGTTCTGGCAGCTTTTTAGCTCTCCTTCAATTTTCAATGAGAGCTTAGCTGGATATAGTATTCTTGGCTGCATATTTTTCTCATTTAGTGCTCTGAAGATATCATGCCAGTCCTTTCTGGCCTGCCAGGTCTCTTTGGATAGGTCTGTTGCCAATCTAATATTTCTACCATTGTAGGTTACAGATCTCTTCTCCCGAGCTGCTTTCAGGATTTTCTCTTTGTCTCTGAGAATCGTAAGTTTTACTATTAGATGTTGGGGTGTTGACCTATTTTTATTGATTTTGAAAGGGGTTCTCTGTGCCTCCTGGGTTTTGATGCTTGTTTCCTTCCTCACATTAGGGAAGTTCTCTGCTATAATTTGCTCCAATATACCTTCTGCCCCTCTCTCTCTTTCTTCTTCTTCTGGGATCCCAATTATTCCAGTGTTGTTTCGTCTCATCGTATCGCTTATCTCTCGAATTCTGCCCTCGTGATCCTGTAGTTGTTTATCTCTCTTTTTCTCAGCCTCTTTATTTTTCATCATTTGGTTTTCTATATCGCTGATTCTCTCTTCTGCCTCATTTATCCTAGCAGTTAGTGCCCCCATTTTTGATTGCACCTCATTAATAGCCTTTTTGATTTCGACTTGGTGAGATTTTAGTTCTTTTATTTCTCCAGAAAGGGTTTCTCTAATAACTTCCATGCTTTTTTCAAGCCCAGCTAGTATCTTTAAAGTCATGATTCTGAACTCTAGGTCTGACATCGTACTAATGTCCGTATTGAGTAGGTCCCTGGCTGACGGTACTATCTCTTGTTCTTTTTGCTGAGGTAATTTTTTTCGTCTTGTCATTTTGTCCAGAGGAGACTAGATGAATGAGAGAACAAAATGGTAACAGGTTAACAACATCCCCAGCAAATATACTCTAAACAAATCAGAAAAGACCTGAAACCAGGGGAAAAGAAAGGGAAAGAAAGAAAAAAGAAAGAGAAAAGAAGGAAAAAAAAACCCAAAAAGAATAAGATAAAAACAAAAACAGAACAATACAACAAAACAGAATATGATCAAATATGATCAGGCTAGTGCATAGATCAGTGCCACACACTAGATTTTGGGCGTATTTTGGTCTGTTAGAAAAAAGTGCCTCCTAAAATTTTAAAGGAAGAAAGACTTATACAAAATAAGGGTTGATACAATGAAGGGTTGGAAGATGACTGTAAAGATGAAAATTATAAAAGATTTTATAAAAGGGATTGATAAGATAAGAAATTGTTTGAAAAAAGAAAGAAGATTTAAAAAAAGAAAAACGAAAGAAAAAAAAGGTAGAGAATGTGATCACGCAGGAGACTAGAACAAAGCTATACACTAGTGATTTAGGGTTTATTTTGATCTGTTAGAAGAAACTGTATCTCAAAATTTTAAGAGCAAACAATTTATATATATATGCCAAAAATAAGGGTAAGTAACTACTATGAAGGGATAAAATATGACTCTAAAAATGAAAAATAAAAAATGTTTTTTTAAAAAATGGGATTGATAAGATGTTGGTTGAAAAAGGGAAAAAGAAAAATTAAGAAAAAACAGTTAAAAAATTAACTTTGAAAAACTAATGAATCATGGTAAAAAAAGCCATGAATTCTCTATGCAGTATTCCTCTAGCGCTGGAGTTCTCCCATTCTCCTTGATCGGTAAACTTGGTCTTGGCTTGCTCGCTGTTCATGCTGATCTTCTGGGGGAGGGGCCTGTTGCCGTGGTTCCCAAATGTCTTTGCGGAGGCGGAATTGCCCCGCCCTTGTCCGTCTGGGCTAAGCAAGCTGCTCGGGTTTGCTCTCAGGAACTTTTGTTCCCTGCAAGCTCTGGTACAGCTTTGGAGGACCAGGGTGAAAATGGTGGCCTCCCAGTCTCCACTCGGAGGAGCTGAGAACTCGCTGCCCCGCTCCTCAGTGCGCCCCCAGAGAAAAGCAATCACTCCCGTCTCCCCGGTCTCTGGCCGCACTCCGTGCTCACCCGGCCTGTGACCGAGCGTTTCTATCTCTGGCACCCGACCCCGTGTGGAGTCTCCAAACCCAGCAGATCCCTGTGGTGCGCTTCTGCACCACTCCTCCCTGGGGAGGGAGGAGAGTCTCCCTGGATCTGCCGCTTGTTGGGTCCCTGCTGGAGGAGCAGTGGCCCGACTGGGCTGCAGATCACAGTTTATGGCAACCCCGAGCGGAGAGCCCGCACCTCGGCTTTGTCTCTGCGGCCGGCTTCCCCGCTCCGATACCTGGGAGCTCTGCCGCACTCAGGCACCCCTGGTCTTTCTGTGACCCCGAGGGTCCTGAGACCACACTGTCCCGCGAGGGTTCCACCCCCTGCTTAGCCACTGGAGCGACGTCCCTCAGCGGAGCCGACTTCTAAAAGTTCCGATTTTGTGCTCCGCGGCTCTAGCACTTGCCAGAAGCGGCCGACGGAGGCCCCCTCCCCCGCCGTCTATCCTCCCGAATATCGCCTCGGATTCACTTCTCCGCACGTCCTACCTTCCCGTAAGTGGTCGCTTTTCTGTTCAGAGAGTTGTTGCTATTCTTTTCTTCGATCTCCTGTTGAGGTCGTAGGTGTTCAGAATGGTTTGATCCCCATTCAGCTGAATTCCTGAGACCAGATGAAATCCAGGTCTCCTACTCCTCCACCATCTTGCTCCGCCCAAGCTCTAAGTATATGATCATTTAAAGGAAAATTTTTAATTCAATTTTTCTGCATTCTTTGTTATTTGCTCAATGTAGAAAACTTGCAAAAGTGTTTCTTTTCTTTATTAGAGGAGCTTTAATGAGTAGGGGAAATACAGATTTGAGACTAGAATTTAACTTCTGGTAAAAAGGCGAAGAGCTAAATAGCTCTCTCAGCAAGGGAGGACAGGATTTGGGGGCATAGGACATTGTCTCAGGTGAAGGAGAGAGAGTCAAGGAGAGGAAATACAACCAGCAAGAAACTTCTGAATGGGGAATGGCTCAATAATTTTAAGAACACATCTATCTAATATTAGATTTATTTTATTGAGGGATGTCCAACACTGCCATAGAAAGTAGAATTTGAAATATATTTGATCTTTTCTTTAACCAAAAATTATCAAAACTTTAGCTGCACAGGAGGGCCTGGGTGGCTTAGTTGGTTGAACCTTCAGCTCCAGGTCATAATCCTGGAGTCCCAGGATCAAGGCCTTATGGGGCTCCCTGCTCAGTGGGGAATCTGCTTGTCCCTCCCCCTCTGCCTCTCCCCCCGGCCGTCCCTCTCACTTGCTCCCTCTCTATCTCAAATAAAAAAAATAAAATCTTAAAAAAGAAACTTTAGGTGCACAGAGTTATGCTAACAAAAAATGAAAATGACCCTGTTGATGATATTTTTATGCGATTTGAACAATCTGGGCAAACTGAAAGAATGATCCTAGGAATAGTCATTCCAGAGATTGCAGTCTCCCCCCTTGCATTTTCTAAAATATAATCTGGAAAAGGCAACAGCAGCCAACCAGGTGATTGGCAAGGGACTGGCAAAAGAATTATAGAATGTTCTCCACTGAATACCATTGTTGCTATAGTTGAACAGCTTAACTGAGAAAGATGTTGCCCACAGAAGAATGCTGTATCCCATGTACGATGGTCTTGCTCTATTCTGTAAAAGCCTGTCTAGTGCAGATCTTCTCTAAGTCTGTGAATAGGATAGTTCTGCTCTTTTTTTTTTCCAAAGATTTTATTTATTTATTTGACAGAGAGAGACACAGTGAGAGAGGGAACACAAGCAGGGGGAGAGGGAGAGGGAGAAGCAGACTCTGCTGAGTGGGGAGCCCAATGTGGGGCTCGATCCCAGGAGTCTGGGATCATGACCTGAGCCAAAGGCAGATGCTTAATGACTGAGCCACCCAGGCGCCCCAGAGAGTTCTACTCTTAAAAAGAAGATCACAGGCTTAGGGACCCTGACAAAAGAGTGAGATACTTACAAACAGTAACAAACTCTGTTTATGTGGTTTTTGTTCCAGTACATTTTGTTCCCTGACATTTGAAGGTGAGCATATTTATGCATGTGTCTGTGCATGTAATATATATATGTATAGGTTGTACATGTGTAGATATATACAATCCTCTTTCTATATATTTATATATACAAATATGAATATAAATATAAATGACCCTTAACTCCAAGATCCAGGCTTGAAGCACAACTCACATGTGACTCTTCAAAGTTTCCCTAACATTTCACTGGCCATAGTAAGCCACATGGCCAAGCCTGACATTAGTGGGGCAGAGAAGTATAATTATCTCTCAAGGAAGTTGCAGTAAGTAAATGCAAAAAATAACACAGTCTATCTCAATCATTAATTAAAAGGATACAGTTTAACAACAGGTATATAGTTTTTAGGTTAAAAAATATTGAATCCAGCATTCTATATCCAGATCTCCTGAATGCATTAATTTGTAAATGTTATTAAATGTTGTTGTACAACAGAACTAAAAGTATTTTTCAAAGGAAATTATATATAATGGAAATAAATTAAAGTTATGATACTAGTTATAAAGTCCCAAATTATATCACCAAATTCTAGAAACTGTAGACAAGTTTGGGCCTCCCTCAATTTCTTACTAATTGATGAGGTTTCACAAAAGAAACTCCACATACTATTAAATTGAAGAATTGTACTAATATCAGGTGTAATAAATTAGAAATGTGACAGTTATTTTCATCCTGTTAAGTCCAACTAAGGAAGGAAATAACTGTGACATAATTAGCTTTACTGTATAAGGTAGTGATTACTTGAAAAATGGCAGGAAATGCTTTTATACTATCCCTACCATCTCTCCATAATGAGAGGCTCACTTCCTGTGTCAATTACATGAGAGATCTGGACAGGTGAAAACTCTCTGAAAAGTGACAGTAAGCAGTTGCCTCTGTTCCCAAACTTCATCTCTCCTTCATCTCCATTTTTTATTTATCAGTATAGAAATTTTATATCCCTGAGTATAAATGGGTTGGAAGGAGGGAGGGACAGGATTCTGAAAAGGATCGGTTCTTCTGAGAAGTGTGTGTCCCACAGTAAAGCAATATATATGCGGATGGCATTGAAAAAACTCAAGTAAATCAGTTGTTCAGCATCTTCAGAGTGAAAAGCACTATGTTAAGACTTCAGGGTAGGGGGCGCCTGGGTGGCTCGGTCATTAAACATCTGCCTTCAGCTCAGGTCATGATCCCAGGGTCCTGGGATGGAGTCCTGCATCTGCTCGGCGGGAAGCCTGCTTCTCCCTCTCCCACTCCCCCTGCTTGTGTTCCCTCTCTTGCTGTGTCTCTCTCTGTTAAATAAATAAAATCTTAAAAAAAATACTTCAGGGTAGAGTAGGAGGAAGAGCACATATAGTTTCTGCATTCTTAGATACATAGAGAATAAAAGCATGCCCTTAATATTTAGGAATAAGTGAATGTTTGTGATTGGAATGGAGAAAGCTCTGGCATGACACTTTTTAAGCAAAGACGTGAAGCCTGAGTGCAGGTTAGCTAAATGGTGCGAGGTGGGAAGAATTGTTACAGGAAAGGACCAGAAGCAGGTGGCACCATGAACTACAAAACAAAAGTGAGGAAGACCAGCGTGGTAGGTGGAGTGAGCTGGAGGTTAAATCCAGTTGAGAAAGTAGAATTAAAATAATTCAATATATAATGGCTTTTATGAGTGGAGAAGAGTGGTAGAAAGTCACAACATAAGGTAATTTTATCCCTATCCTAGAACTCAGGGAATGCCTCCAGGGAAAAATGACACAGTGAGAAGTCAGTAAGGAAAATAACAAAGTGAAATATAATGTTCTTAATAGGGGTGACACCATATTTCACAGGTTTCAACCTGAGAAATGGACTCTGCTTGCAGCAGGTTATTAGGAAGTGCTCTTGGCATTAACACCTATTGAACGGGAAGAGACAAAAACTGGAATGTGCAGAAGGAGAAGTCAAGCTATGATGCAGTCTCAACAAAGCCTTGTTCAATCCTATTGGGGTCTCTGAAGTGTAAAGATTCTTCAGAGTTATCTTTGAGTTGGCCCTAGAAAGTCAAATTTTATACCTCTTTGTAAATGAGTACTCTCCCCACCCTTCCCCAAAGGGGGCATGACTTTGGGTGAGGCAGTTCTTTTCATTTGATGCAATCCCTAAAGAGGACTGACAGTTGAGATGCATCTGCTGGTGGCAATCCCAGAAAAACCTTGATTTCTGGAATAGGATCTTGGCAACACCTTGTAGCATCTACCACATGATGTTTGAAAGATTGGGAGTTAGTTTGATAAACTGAAAGAAATCTAAGATGACTGGCAAAGAGAGAACCCAAAGAATGGTGGCAAAGCATAAGACTGGACATAACATCAGAAGCTGGATCAGGAAGGACTTTGTAAACCATCTTGGGATTTTGGATTTTAATAATTTAAACACAGAGAGAAGCCACTGGGATTTTTAAGAACAGGAGTGACATGGACAGATTTGGATTGAATTGTCCCTTTAGAAGCTTTGTAGAAAATACATTGTAGAGGAAGCCAGTAGCACTTCAGAATAACCAATATAACAAAGAGTCTAGGTGAGAGATAATGGTAGCTTGGAGGTAACATGCTCGTAGGGAAATAGCACAACTCCATGTACTGGTTTAGAATTTTTGAGCACTTTTATAGAAATTGAGTTCTTGTTAAGTCTAGGAAATGAATGAGATCATGGTGGGAGTGAGTGGATGATTAGCAATGTAGAGATCCTAGTAAAGAAACCTAGAGGTATTTCAACATTTATTGGTCAACAAGAGAAAGGGGGACTGGCAAATTAGAATTTCAAGATCTTGGGGGCGCCTGGGTGGCTCAGTTGTTAAGCATCTTCCTTCAGCTCAGGTCATGATCTCAGGGTCCTGGGATCGAGCCCTGCATCGGGCTCCCTGCTCTGCAGAAAGCCTGCTTCTCCCTCTCCCACTCCCCCTGCATGTGTTCCCTCTCTTGCTGTATCTCTCTCTGTCAAATAAATAAATAAAATCTAAAAAAAAAAAAGAATTTCAAGATGTTGGAGGGAGGAGAATTAAAATGGAGTTTCACTGAAAGCTAGAGCTGAGAGTCTTTTTCAAGAAATAAAGAAGGTGACGTATCTTGAAAGAAGTTGCTGTGGCTGATGTCAGAGAGGTTACTGCCTGTGTTCTCCTCTAGGGTTTTGATGGATTCCTGTCTCATATTGAAGTCTTTCATCCATTTTGAGTTTATCTTTGTGTATGGTGATAGAGAATGGTCAAGTTTCATTCTTCTGTATATAGCTGTCCAATTTTCCCAGCACCATTTATTGAAGAGACTGTCTTTTTTCCATTGCATATGTTTTCCTGCTTTGTCGAAGATTATTTGACCATAAAGTTGAGGGTCCATATCTGGGCTTTCTTTTCTATTCCGTTGGTCTATGTGTCTGTTTTCATGCCAGTACCATGCTGTCTTGGTGATCACTGGTTTGTAGTATAGCTTGAAATCAGGCAGCGTGATGACCCCAGCTTTGTTTTTATTTTTCAACATTTCCTTGGTGATTTGGGGTCTTTTCTGATTCCATACATCTCCAAAGGCTAGTGAAGCAAAAGCAAAAATGAACTTTTGGGACTTCATCAAGATAAAAAACTTCTGCACAGCAAAGGAAACAGTCAACAAAACAAAGAGGCAACCCACAGAATGGGAGAAGATATTTGCAAATGACACTATAGACAAAGTGCTGATACCCGAGATCTATAAAGAACTTCTCAAACTCAACACCCAAAAAACAAATAATTCAAGTCAAAAAATGGGCAGATGAAATGATCAGACACTTCTCCAAAGAAGACATACAAATGGCTAACAGACACATGAAAAAATGTTCATCATCATTAGCCATCAGGGATATTCAAATCAAAAACCACATTGAGATACCACCCTACACCAGTTAGAATGGCAAAAATTGACAAGGCAAGAAACAACAAATGCTGGAGAGGTTGTGGAGAAAGGGGAATCTCTTACACTGTTGTGGGAATGCAACTTGGTACAGCCAATTTGGAAAACAGTGTGAAGGTTCCTCAAAAAATTAAAAGTAGAGCTACCCTATGACCCAGCAATTGCATTCCTAGGTATTTACCCCAAAGACACAGCTGTAGTGAAAAGAAGGGCTGTATGCACCCCAATGTTCATAGCAGCAATGTCCACAATAGCCAAACTGTAGAAAGAGCCAAGATGCCCTTCAACAGATGAATGGTTAAAGAAGATGTGGTCCATATATACAATGGAATATTACTCAGCCATCAGAAAGGATGAATACCCAACTTTTACATCAACATGGATGGGACTGGAGGAGATTATGCTAAGTGAAATAAGTCAAGCAGAGAAAGTTATATGGTTTCACTTATTTGTGGAACGTAAGGAATAACATGGAGGACATTAGAAGAAGGAAGGGAAAAATGAAGGGGGGGGGATTGGTGGGAGAGATGAAGCATGAGAGACATGGACTCTGAGAAACAAACAGGGTTTTAGAGGGTAGGGGGGTGGTCGTATGGGTTAGCCAGGTGATGGGTATTAAGGAGGGCACATATTGCATGGAGCATTGGGTGTTATATGAAAACAATGAATCATGGATCACTACATCAAAAACTAATGATGTATGGTGACTATCATAACATAATAAAATTAAATTAAATTAAAAAAAGAAATAAAGAAGGTGGATCTTTGTCAAGTGCCACTGAAAGGTGAAATAAAATTAGGACTGAAAAGTATCTACTACATTGGCAACAGAATAGGGGTAAGTATTCGGAGGTGAATCTAAGAAAGGTAGCTGTAACTGTTTAGTTTTGAGAAGGTACTATCTTTTTCCTGCTTCTTTTCTGTGTGAAAATAAGTCTTAGCTAAGTCTGCTAAGAAAGTGAAGAGAGAGCATAGTTTGAAGCTGGAAGATATTGAAGCTGGAAGATATAATATTTGAAATATTTTTGGGAGTGGAAAGAGAAAAATTATCAAAAAGACCAATTACACTTGCTGGTTATTTATGTGCTGATGTTTCTGATGATAAAATTGTAACACTATTGAACTAGTTGTGTTGTTTATTTATTCATTTGTTTGTATTACCTCTGTCCCGTGGGTATAGACAAAAAGAAAATATTGGCATTTAGCTGGGTAGATGCTAAAAGTAAAAGAGCAAGAGAGCTGGAGTTTTGATAAGACAGTGTCTGAAATGATGAATCAGGTAATCAAAGTTAGATAGGAGGGGAATTAAGGAAAGGGTGTAATTATGTTTTGTGGCAGAGACAGCTTCTAAGCTGCAAAAACAGACAATCTCAAAACTAATAGCAGGACTTCAACTTAAACATGGCCGACCAAATACCCTTGTTTACTTCCATTCTCCTTGAGATACCATGAAAATGGCAGTACCATGAATTTTCATAAAGTTATAAGTCTGTAAAGGCAAAGAGAACCCGAGGAAAGAGGTGAGCAACAGTATTTGGAAAGCTGGAAAGTGGAAGATTGAGTGGTAACTAACTTGGCAGACCTGAGCAAATTGCAATTATGTCAGCCCCAGGGATAGCATAGAATCAGGCTGATTCTGGAACTTTGGAAGGCTCAGAATTTGGATGTACAAAGTACTTCTAAAATTGGGGCTATAAAAAAATCAGGAAACAGGAATATTGGTTAAAATATAGCTATCCATTTGTATGACATTATCTAGTGTCTCTTGATTTCTGAGATAAGAACATTGACAACTTTATCCTTTCTTGCACTTATCTTTTCTTCTACTTCTTCACATCTCACATTTGTAGTTTTATATTGTACTTTTTTCTTGTTTTTTTTTTTTAATTATGTGGCTCAGTGGGTTAAGCGACTGCCTTCGGCTCAGGTCATGATCCTGGAGTCCCAGGATCGAGTCCCACATCGGGCTCCCTGCTCAGTGGGGAGTCTGCTTCTCCCTCTGACCCTCTTCCCTCTTGTGCTCTCTATCTCTCACTCTCCCTCTCTCAAGTAAATAAATAAAATCTTTAGAAAAAACAAAGAATAGGAACTGTTTATGTTTAATTTCTTTTCATGAGACAGCTGCATTTTTTTCTTTTTGAGTACATTTGACACACAATGTTATATTAGTTTCAAGTGTACAGCATAGTGATTTGATAAGTTTATACATCATGCTATGTTCACAAGTATAACTACCGTCTATCCCATTACATCGCTATTATAGTATTTTTGACTGTATTCTGTATGCTCTGCTTTTTATTCTCATGACTTACTCATTCTGTAAGTGGAGGCCTGTATCTCCGTCATCCCTTCACCCAATTTCCCCTTCCCCATCCCCCCTTAAACTATCAGTGTTTTCTGTAGTTATGGTTCTGATTCTGCTTTTTGTTTATTCATTTTTTTTTAGATTCCGTTTGTGGGTGGAATCTTATGGTATTTGTCTTTCTCAGTCTGACTTATTTCACTTAGTATAATACCCTCTAGGTCCATCCATGTTGTCTTAAATGGCACAATCTCATCCTTTTTTATAGCTGTGTAATATTCTTGTGTGTGTGTGTGTGTGCGTGTGTGTGTGTGTGTGTGTGTGTGTGTGTGTACCACATTTTCCTTATCCATTCTTCTATTTATGGACACTTAGGTTGCTTCCATGTCTTGGCTACTGTAGATGATCCTGCAGTAAACATAGTTTTTTTGTTTTGTTTTGTTTTGTTTTGTTTTTAAAGTAGGCTCCATGCACAACTTGGGGCTTGAACTCATGACCCTGAGATCAAGACCTGAGCTGAAATCAAGAGTCAGATACTTAAGTGACTGAACCAGTCAGGCACCCCAGGGGTGCTTATATCTTTTTGAGTTAGTGCTTTCCCTTGGTAAATACCCAATAGTGGAATTATTGAATCATGTGGTATTTCTCTTTTTAATTTTTTGCAAAACCTCCATACTGTTTTCCACAGTGGCTGTATCAGTTTACATTCTGACTAACAGTACACGAGGGTTCCTGTGCCTCCACATCCTTGCCAACACTTGTTGTTTCTTGTCTGCTTGATTTTAGCCATTCTAACAGATATTGTGCTGTTGGTTTGCATTTCCCCGATGATTAGTGATGTTGAGCATCTTTTCATGTGTCTCTTGTCCATCTGTATGTCTTCATTAGGAAAATGTCTATTCAGGTTCTCTGCCCATTTTTTAGTTGGATTGTTCATTTTTTTGGTATGCAGTTGCATATATTCTTTATATATTTGGGGTATTAACCCCTTTTGGATATATCCTTTGCAAATATCTTCTCCCATTTAGCAGGTTGTACTTGTTGTTGTTGTGCAAAAGATTTTTATTTTGATATAGTTTCAATAGTTTATTTTTGCTTTTGTTTTCCTTGCCTTAGGAGACATATCTAGAAAAATGTTATTGTGGCCAGTGTCCAAGAAATTATTGTCTGTACTCTCTTCTAGGATTTTTATGATTTCAGCTCTCACATTTAGGTCTTTAATCAATTTTAAGTTTATCTTCATGCATGTTGTTAGAAAGTAGTCCAGTTTCATTCTTTTACATGTAACTGTCCAGTTTTCCCAGCACCATTTATCGAAAAGACCATCTTTTCTACATTTTATATTCTTGCCTCCTTTGTCATAGATTAATTGACCATATATTTGTGGGTTTATTTCTCAGCTCTCTATGATGTTCTTTTGATCTATGTGTCCATTTTTGTGCCAGTATCATACTGTTTTGATTCTTACAGCTTTGTAGTATTTTTTTTAAAGTAGGCTCCATGCCTAGCGTGAAGCCTAATGCAGGGCTTGAACTCATGACCCTAAGGTCAAGACCTGAGCTGATATCAAGAGTCAGATGCTTAACTGACTGAGCCACCCAGACATCCCCAGCTTTGTATTATATTTTGAAATCTGGAATTGTGATACCTTGATCTTTGTTCTTCTTTCTCAGGATTGCTTTGGCTATTTGGGGTGTTCTTTGGTTCCATATATATTTTAGTATTATTTGTTCTAGTTCTGTGAAAAATGATGTTGTATTTTGATACAGATTGCATTGAATCTGTAGATTACTTTGGGTAATATGGACATTTTGACAATATTAATTTTTCCAGTCCCTGAACATGGAATGATCTTTTCATTTGTTTGTGTCCACTTCAATTTCTTTCATCATTGTTTTATAGTTTTCAGAGTACAGGTTTTTCACCTCTTTAGTTAAGTTTATTCTTAGGTATTTTATTTTATTTTTATTTTTTTTTGGTGCAATAGTAAATGAAATTGTTTTTTAAATTTCTCTTTCTGTGACTTCCTCTGCAAAAACACTACCAATTTCTGGGTATTAATTTCATATCCTGCCACTTTACTGAATTTCCTGCCACTTTACTGAATTTCTTTATTACTTCTAGAAGTTTTTTTGTGGAGTCTTTAGGATTTTCTGTGTATAATATCATATTGTCTGCAAATAGTAACAGTTTAGCTTCTTCTTTATCAATATGGATGCCTCTTATTTCTTTTTCTTGTCCCACTGCTGTGGGTAGGACTTTTGAATAAAAGCTGTGAGGGTGGACAATCCTTGTCTCATTCCTTAAACAGAAAGGTCTCAGTTTTTTTTTTTGTTTTTTTTTTTTACCATTGAAGATGATGTTAGTTGTGGGGTTTTTATATTTAGCCTTTATTATTTTGAGGTATGTTCCCTCTAACCCCATTTTGTTGATAGTTTTTTATCATGAATGAATGCTGTACTTTGTCAAATGCCTTTTCTGCATCTATTGAAATGGTTATATGATTTTTATCCTTTGTTTTGTTTATGTGGTGTATGACATTGATTGATTTGTGAGTATTGAACCATCCTTGCATCCTAGGAATGAATCCAACCTGATGATGGTTAATGATCTTTTTAATGCATTGTTGTATGCAGTTTGCTAATATTTGTTGAGGATTTTTGCATCTATGTTCATCAAGGATATTGTCCTGTAGTTTACTTTTTTTGTAGTGTCTTTGGTTTCGGTATCTGGGTAATGCTGGTCTCATAGAATATATTTGGAAGCTTTCCTTCCTCTTCTGTTTTTTGTAATAGTTTGAGAAGAATAGGTATTAGCTCTTTAAATGGTAGAATTCATTTGTGATTATATTGTACTTTATGTTGCACTTTTTATATTTGAATTTCATCTTTGTACTTGTATGTTATGACATATAAGATGGTGATTCTTGGGATATTAAATAGTGAGTAATTATGACTCTTGAATTACTCTTCTAAGTTTAGAATTGATAGAGAGAGAAAGGGAGAAAAGGAGAGAAGGAGGGAGTGGGTAGAGAAGGAGGGCACTTAAATGTCTTCTTTGCTTTACTGCTAATAAAAATTGAAAAATAAGAGACCAAAGCTAATTAACTCAGAACAGACTGAACAAAACAACTACAGACCTTCCCTGAAGGGACAGAGACAGCTTATATAAGCAAACCACATGGGAAGAGAGAGCCAAACAAGATGTACCTTCTCTGAAAGGAAAAGGGAGGAGGAAGGATAGAAAGAAGAAAATAATAGGATAAGCATAAGCAACTTACTCTCCCAGGAACATCATCAGAAAAGTTACAGAGTGGTGAGAAAAGAAGAGAATCTTGGAGTGTTTCTCTCTTATTTTTCACACCTAAGAAGTCAAATGAAAATTCCTATTCCTCTATGGGCTACATTAGGAATGGGGATATGTCCCGCCAAGCAATTATAAAGTTAAAGGTTAATGATGTTTAGATATTATGACTATGCAAATATTGTTTGATGCAAAGTCAAGTAGTATACCAGGAAAAGTGCTCTTTTCTTTATGTCTTTTATAATTTGTGTTTATTCTGTTTTTATTTCTTCTTTTGAATTTTGCTTTGGCTCTCCTGGAGTCAGACTACCTGATATGAAGCCAAAGCTTCAATCAAATCCCCGCTGTGTGGATTTACTTTTGTGATCTATAAATAGTGATATTAACAGTATATCCTTTATAGAATTATTGTGATGATTTAATGGGTTAGTATACATAGATGGCTAGAACAATGCCTGACACATAGTAAGCACTCTATAAGTTTTTGCTATGATTCTGCCTTTATTATGGTATATTATGTTCATTTAGTTTCTCATGGCATATAATATTATCTAAATCATATAGATGTAGGTAAAACTTTTCCCTAAAGATTTCTTCTGGAGTCTTCTGTTCTCTTGTCCAGCGCTGAAAAAATTGTGATATATGCCTGTAGACGAATGGCCGTCTGGAATTTTCCTCTTGGGTTTTGTATATCAGATCCTCAGTGGTCCTTTTTTTATTGCCTTTCATTTTACTGAAGTACATCTTTAATAATGAGAAGGTGTGTGTATGAGGTAAATTCTTTGGGTCTTTGTAGTTTGAAAGTATTCTTTTCTCACTTTTAATTGCTAATCTGGTCATTAAAGGTTTTCTGTTATTTTCTCTCTGACTTTTTAAGGCATTTTTTTTTTCTTCTAACAGCTACCTTTGATGGTAAGAGGTCTGTTTGCAGTCTTAGAAAGGTTAATTTGTGAGCAATCTGTTTTTCTTTTCCCCTTTAGAATCTTTTAGGAGTCTTCTTTTTATCATTGGTAATATGGAATTGCAGTGTGGGTCACTTATTTTTATTCACCCTGCTTAATAATTTATAGAATCTTTATTTTGATGATGAATGCCTCCCTTCAGCTTTGGTAAATTATCCTCTATTATTCTCTCACTCTCATTTTTTTCTTGAATTCCTATTAGCTAGATCATACCTCTCAAATAAAAATAATTCCTTTTTTTTATATATATATATATATATATATATATATATATATAATGTGTTATACATATATAACATATAATATGAAAAATGATATATATAATGTGATAAATGATATGATAAAAAATAAATATGGTTATATTTAAGGAGATTTCTTTAGCTTTATCTTCTAACACCTATGTAATTAGTTTCTTTTTATTTAGGTAATTGCATTTTTTATTTTTCAAGAAATTCTTCTTGGTTTCTAAATGTACTTCTTATAACATTGAGCTTACTAATTAATTTTCCTAAAATTTTTCTTTATTTGTTGAAATATGTGCACCTCCCCCAGTCAGTGTTTTGGATTTTTTTTTCTTTCCTTGTTTTGATCATTTTTTCCCCATGATGCAGCCTTTCCTTAAATATCTAGTAATTCCTGCTCATGCATTCATATTTAATATAAGGTGATATGAAGGATAATTATAGTTCAGGTATTTGTGGATAGAATTTTCAACAGACTGTCTCACTCTGGAACAAACAGGCTATTTTAGTAAGGCTATTAAGTGCAAGAATTCAGAATACTCTGGGATACTAAAATTTGCCTTAGTGCTTTCCTTACAGTTTAGAACAGTTTTGTTTTATTTTGTTTTTTTTTTTTTTTTTTTTTTAGAAGATAACCATCAATTGTTTTAGCAGGGATTTAGTTGCCTTGTGGCTTTCATTTTTCTCCAAGGCCTGAGAGACTAGTGGGATCATTGCCTCTTTTCTGTTTAAGCCTTCAAATAATACCTTTTCATTTTCTTCCTTACTCTTAATTTCTGTTAACTTTCAGTCTTTGACTTTATGGTCTCCTTGGGCATCTGCTGAATGGGCTGACTACCAGAATTCTAGGTGATGTCTACTTAACTCTGCTTCACTAGAATTAGTTGAAATCCCTCCTCCATTGGTGACTTTCATTCTGTTTTCTTTGTGGTAGGATTATATTGTTCTTTGCACATTTATTTATATAATAATTTTAATTAGTGTCTCAGGAGAGTTATAGTGTATGTATACATGCTTAGTCTGCCATCTTGACCTGGACCCAAGTTTAGTTTGAAAACACTAAATGTGGGGCGCCTGGGTGGCTCAGTCATTAAGCATCTGCCTTCGGCTCAGGTCATGTCCCAGGGTCCTGGGATCGAGCCCCGCATCGGGCTCCCTGCTCAGCAGGAAGCCTTCTTCTCCCTCTCCCACTCCCTCTGCTTGTGTTTCTTCTCTCACTGTCTCTCTCTCTCTTTCAAAAAATAAATAAAATCTTAAAAAAAAAAAGAAAACACTAAATGTATATGGAATGTGGACTAGGGTAAAGGAAGAATAGAGAGTGAGGACTAATTAGAATCTTAGTCCAGATGAGATGATAGTACGTTAAATTAGACTGACTTCCATGGAGATAGAGACATGGTGGATTCAACAAGTGTTTTGGAAGTAAAATCAACATCACATTATTTAGTGATTTGGTAAATAAAGTCACTTTTACACAGTTCAGGTTTTTCTTCACAGTTTGAGTTTTTTCATACCTTTTGTTTTACAGAATGAAAAGATGATTCTAATCTTTTAAATTTCACTTCATAAAGCAGTAACAATATTTCTTTTATTATTTAGTTAATCATTTATTATTCTTTTCAAACTCTGTTTTATTTCTTAAGGAATGGGGATCATAAATGCACACAGTATTCTAGGTGTTAACAGACATTATTTGAAAATTATGAGAATGTCGATCCTGTTGCCCATGGTACTATATCACAGGAGGCAGTTTCTGAAACAATCTTGGCCAGGTCAAGGTCATATGAAAAGCCTCAGTCTCAGCGGGCTGGGGTACTCTTGGTAGTTATTTCATTAGTAAGATTCAAACTTATACAGACAGCTGTGGCTCATATTCTCTAAATCCTGACCTGTTTACTATGATTATAGATATCCCTTGAGAAAGATAAATGCTTATAAGATAGGCCAAAAGAATATTACATAATTAGCTTGGATTTGGCTTTAGAATCTTGGTTGGGCCCATATCAGTCCTGGTGATCTGCAGTGAACCACATCAGAGTATATACCACATCAAATATTAATTTTACATGTGAGGCCTATGCTAAATCAGTCATGAAAGCCTTCTCAAGTAAAGGGCTCTTCCTGAGTAAGAGGCTTCCACAGACCATATTGTTACAAAGATTTACAATAATAGGGAATCAGTCCAAAAAGAATAAATTTTGAAAGGTTAGACAAAAAATAGGCCTGATTATTATTATCAAAGAAACATCTATCTTCCTATTACTTTTGCCCATTCAATGTCATTGTATTTGACCCATCATACAAGAATCACACTTTTATGAAGATGGAGTAAAAAGAAGGTTCAAGTTTCTGTTAAAGATGGGCATACTAATGGGGCACCTGGGTGGCTCAGATGGTTGATTGTCTGCCTTCAGCTCAGGTCATGATCTCCAGGTCCTGGGATGGAGGCCCATGTTGGGCTCCCAGCTCACGGGGAGTCTGCTTCTTCCCTTCCCTCTGCTGCTCCCCTGCTTGTGCTCTCTTTGCCTCTCTCTCTCAAATGAATAAATAAAATATTTGAAAAAAAAAGTGTACAATAATCAAATTAATTAGAATTGACAAGAGGGAATTGAAGCAAGAGGTACAAGAGAAGTGATTTGTAAACCTAGCTGCTCATCAGACATCATTAGGGTTTTCAAATTTGTAGGTGGATTTTGAGGTTGAAGTAATTCTGGAAAACTTCCAGGTTGAAGTCCATAGATGTTTTGAGGAAGGTTAAATTTCAAGTCCATGGTAAAGCACAGTTTAGGATGTTTCAGAATATGGAACTGGGATTGTTTTTGCTACTGATCTTTTTTGCTTTTTTGAGATATAATGAACATATAACATTATATTAGATTCAGGCACATTTACTGAAGGGACTGTACTTTCCCCATTGTATATTCTTGACTTCTATGTTATAAATTAATTGATCACATATGCATGTGTTTATTTCTGGAGTCTCTGTTTTGTTCCTTTGATCTGTGTATCTGTTTTTGTGCCAATACCATGTACTGTTTTGAATACTATAGCTTTATAATATGTGAAATAAGGAAGTGTGATGCTTCTAGTTTGGTTCCTTTTTCTTCAGATTGCTTTGGCTATTCGGGGTCTCTTGTGGTTCCATACAAATTTTAGGACTGTTCTATTTTTGTGAAAAATGCTGTTGGGATTTTGATAAGGATTACACTGAATCTGCAGATTGCTTTGGGTAGTATGGATATTTTAATAACTCAGTAGCAAAAACCAAACCCAATTAAAAAATGGGCAGAGGACCTGTGTAGACATTTTTCTAAAGAAGACATTCAAAAGGCCAAAAGGTACATGGAAAGGTGATCAGTTTCACTAGTCTACAGGGAAATGCAAATCAAAGCCACAATGAGATATCACCTTATACCTGTTAGGATGGCTGTTATCAAAGAGACAAAATATAAGTGTTGGAGAGGATGTGGAGAAAAAAGAAGCCCCTTGCACTGTTGTGGGGTATATAAATTTGTTCAGTCACTATGGAAAACAGTATGGTGGTTCCTCAAAAAATTAAAAATAAAATTACCATGTGATCCAGCAACCCCACTTCTGGGTATTTCAAAAAAGAATGAAAACAGAATATCAAAGAGATATCTGCACTGTATTCTCATTATAGCATTAGTCACAATAGCCAAGATATGGAAACTACCTAAGTGTCCATCTATGGATGAATGGATAAAGGAGATGCGGTCCCTATATATAAGAGAAGGACATTTGCCATTTGTGACAACATGGAAGACTTTGAGGACATTATGCTAAGTGAAAAGATGAGAAAGACAAATACTATATGATCTTCCTTTTCTGTGGAATCTAAAAAAAAATGAAACTCCTAGAAACAATGGCAAGACTGGTGGTTATGAGGGGCTGGGAGGTTTGGGGAGAAGGAGAATTGTTAGTCAAGAGTAAAAATTTCCAGTTATAAGGTAAATAAGTTCTAGGGACTTAATGTATAGCATAGTGATAATAGTTAATCATACTATATTATATACCTGAAAGTTGATAGGAGAGTAGATCTTAAATGTTTTCATTACAAAAAAGAAATGGAAATTATATGACATGATGGAGAGGTTAGCTAATAATATGGTGGTAATCATTTTGCAATATATGCTTATTAATTAAGTCCACACAGTCTACACCTTAAACTTACATAATATTATATGTTAAGTAGAGTTAACCTTTGAACAACACAGGTTTGAACTGCAAAGTGTCACTTACATACAAATTGTTTTCAAGACATACAGTACAGTACTTAAGTGTATTTTCTTTCCTTATGATTTTCTCATCATTTTCTTTTCTCTAGCTTACTTTATTGTAAGAATACAGTAGGTATAATACATATACAAAATGTGTGTTAACTGTTTATGCTTCTGGTCAATAGTAAGCTATTAGTAAAGTTTTTGGGGAGTCAGATTTATATGTGGATTTTTGACTGTACAGAGTTGGCAGTTAGGTGCCTCTAACCTCTGTGTTGTTCAAGGGTCAACTGTATATCTCAACAAAGCTGGAGAAAGAAGAAAATACAGAGTAAGTTTAAAATAGAGTTGACATCTCTATTTTAGAGATTTAGTTGAAATCTCTAGATTTGGAAGCTTCATTTTTAGATCACCTACCTAAATTAGAAGGTACAATAGAGGATAAGAATAAACCAGAAGAAAACCAGGAAAGATATTCAGAAACCAAGAGAGAAGTACTTACCTTAAGTACTTCTATGAAAAGGTCAAGAAAGAGAGATTGAGGAAAAGTCATAACAATAAGTTATTTAGAAGTTACTTGTGGGAAAAAAAAAGAAAAAAGAAAATCACTTGAAAATCAATGACATTTTAGAGCAATTTCTTTCTTTTTTTGTACTCTGTGTGGCTTTAACAAAACATAATTGTAACCATATTAAACATATAATTTCAATATTGTAATTGAAACTTTAGAACAATACAGTTAGTATATATGGTATGCATTTTGTGTAGATAAACACTAGGTAAATATATAGAATGGTGGCATAATATTGCATTGAATGGATAAATCGTAGTTCAAGATTCCCTGAAAATGAACAATTAATTTGCTTCCAAATTTGGCTTTAATTAATATTTCAGTATTGTTTGGTATATGCTGGTTTTCTCTACTTACTTCAGGACTATTTACTAAATAATTCCATATTTAAATTTATTATAAAAATTTATTTTAGAGGGTCATGATTTATATCACTAAATTGCTTTGTATTTATAATGCCTTGAGCAGTGTACATTGGGGGATCTTTAGCAATACTTTTACAAGTTAGAGGTATCTTCAGTGTTTTTAAATCTTTGCTGTTTAATGAATATCAGGTCAGAGCAGTTATGTTGCAGCCCTCCTCAGAGAGGCAGCTGCAGAATGTTAGGGTTTTTATAGATGTTAGAGACTCCAGATAAAATGTGGAATATAAAGACTTCATTTTAATATCTCATAAATTACGTCCCTATTTTTCTGCATTATGTTTCTCTTGTGTATTTAAATCTGTATTTTGTTTTATACAGCAAGTAATTGCTGTAGGAGAATTTTCATATCTTAGGAAGTTTAGTGAGTAACAAACTGGCGAGTTATGATGTTCTAGGAAATGGTGGTGGGAATCTTAAAGTTTAATAAAGTTGCTTAGGTTACCAACAGATTGGAATATTAACTCAGGAAAGATTTGTAAATTACTATACAATGTGCTTAACAGCAAAATGAGTTGGAATATATATGTTAGTTGCTATCATGCAAACAAGAAACAGTAGAACTTACACACAAGATAGAAGTAAAGGAAAAAGGAGATAGTGAGGAAGGGAAATTGATTTTTAAAGGATAGGTATTAGCAACTTATATGAACTCCTCAATGCTAATCTGAAATCTGGCTAATTCTGAGCCAGACACAAAGTAACAGATTAAACATTAGTTATTGATGCTTTGCTTATGGAACAGACTATTGAAAGGAGATTGCTATTTTGGGAGCAAAACAGGTCTAATAATCACCTGAAAACAATTCTGACAGTGATAAAGTATTGTCCAGCTCTGATTTTTTCTGTAAGGTAATGATTTTCCCCATTCAAATTCTTAAAAATATGTGGAGGACTGAACAAAACAAATGTATTTATGGATGATTTCTCCCAAACGCCTTCTGTAGAATCTGGTGACAAGAAAAATAGCCTACCAAAAAGAAAAAGAGGAAGAAAAAGATTGAGGGAGAAAGATACTAAGAAAAGGAAATCCTAGAAAATTAATGAACTGCTGAATCCAGAGGTTTAACTGATGAACCTTTCAGATTAGACTTTCTTTAAGCTACTGTCAAACAAAAATGACAATAGGTAGCATGTTGCTTTGACATCAAATTGGCATAAATTATTTTTCATGTGGTGCTTATGGTATCAGTTTTTATTAATTCTCATCTCACATCTACATTGGTTTTCTTAGAGTAAAAATGTCTTTAAAATTCCTCTGTTGAATTTTATTCTTATTCTTTTTACTTTTCTTTATTGAATTCTTAATATCATGGAGAGGATTTGTTCTAGTGTGTGTGTGTGTGTGTGTGTGTGTGTGTGTGTGTGTGTAGTGTTTTTTTGTGTAAAATTTAAATTATCTTACCAGCACATTATGAGAAAAAATGAAAAATAAAACACAAAGTTTTGCATATGAGGTATTTTCCCATACAGATAATTGGCATTTTTAAACCATGAATTCTTCATCCTCAGATACTTGAGTTATTGTGGAGAATATTTACTATAGTAGAATTGCTACATATATCCCACACTATTTTAAGTTATTATTCATTCTTTTATCCATTTATCTATTACATAGAAATATACAGAGAATGCGCTATGTGTGAGGAACTGAGCTAGGAAATCAAAGTTAAATAAGATATAGTTTCTATTCTCAAAAAATTTAAGGAGTATGTTTTTGTCAACATAGTCATAGTTGTGCAAGACTAGTTTGGAGGCATATGAGAATCCCTATAAGGCTGGATCAGTCAAATTGTAATGTAGACAATTACTGATCAGTATGTCTATTATATTACTTTTATAGGTCCCCTCTTTTCCCACTCTGTGGCACCTCTTCCTATCTAAATGCCCAGTGTACCCTTCTCACTGCATTGTCTCATGAAAAACCTGATTTTTCAGAGGGACTAGGTGTCATTTGTAAATTACTTAAAATGACTGATACCAATATATTCTTTTTCTAAGAATACTATTTTTCAAGTTACAGAAATCTAATCTCAAATTACAGAAATCTAATTATTAATCACCACTGAAGAAATGTTAATTCTCACCATCAGGTAGGGAAGCTTTAAGGCAGGCCTAAAATTTCACTCACTATAGCCTTTGTAAACCAAACCAGGTAGGAGGAGGCATGTGACTTATTCCCTGCTTTTTACCCGTTCCTTAAACTATTTTCTGTTTTGAGTTCTGGCTTACCCCTACTTTTCCAACTAGTTTCAAACCTCGTAAAAAGCAGACATACACATACTCTCACTTTAACAAATTGGAGAAATCATGCCCATGGCCTCCATACTTCAATAATTTGAATTAAGTTTTTAAAAATTATAATGGCTGGAGCACCTGGGTGGTGCAGTCAGTTAAGCATCCAATTCTTAGTTTTGGCTCAGGTCATGATCTCAGGGTCATGAGATTGAGCCCCATGTTGACTTCACGCTCAGTGCAGATTCTGTTGGGATTCTTCCTCTCCCTCTGCCCCTCCCTCCCTGTGGGTACTCTCTCTCTCTCTCAGATAAATAAATATTTTAAAAAATTGTAATGGCTGGCTAAATTATATCCCTTCGTGGCTTTCTTCTGAACATGTAGAGGTAATCTTAAGATGAATTCTGTTTGTGTGAAATCATCAGACTTTTTATTTCATGCTCTTGCTTTGTAGATTAACTGCATGATAAATTCAAATGAGGAAAACGCTACCAATTATCAAAATGATCAAAAGACCCAGCTCAAATGAAAGGCTTCCAATGACCAAAGCTGGAACAATTTGCGGGGGAAAAAAAAAGATGATTTTATTAGTTCTCTATTGCTGTCATTAAGAGATTACCACAAATGTACTGACTTAGCACATATTTATTATCTTAAAATAGTGTAGGTAAAAAGTCTGATACAGATCTGTGCAGGTTACATCAAAGCATCCACATCACTGCATGCCTTTGCAATGGCTCTACAGGAGAATCCGTTCCTTCACTCTTTTATGTTAACTGTTATTCAGTTCCTTGTAATTATAGGGCTGGGGTACCATTTTCCTGATGGTTGTGAGTCAGAGGCTGATCACAGCTTCTAGAGACCACTTCATTCCCTGGCTTGTGGCCTCCTTCTTCATCTTCAGAACCAGCAACAATAGGTCGAGTCTTTTCTCATGTCGCATCCCTCTGACCCATTCTTCTTCCTTTGTTTTCTACTTTTAAGGACTCCTGTGATTAGATTGTATCCACTGGATAACTGAGGAAAACCTCCCCATCTCAAGATCTGTCCTTACCTAAATTACATCTACCAAGTATCTTTTTTTCATGTAAAGGAAAATATTCATAAGTTCCAGGGATTCTTTGGGGGATGATTATTTTTTTTCTAGCATAATACTATTGAATAAAATAATTATCCATGAGTCCATATTGATACACATAAGTAATTTAATAAATACCATAAATACCTAAGTGGGGCAAAGGGTTATCTCTTCATTGTAGAATTCTGATTGATAAATATAGAAGTAATGGGGGAAACAGAAACACCAGAGTACTAATTGTTGCAGCTATGGATGCTAAAATTAGTGAGCCAGATTTTGAGAGAAAGATAATATTTGCATAGTCTCAAAATAATCTTCAACATATGTTTTATATTTTATGGGAAAATAGTAACTTTACTATGTAGGAACCTAGCAGACACTACTTTGGATCAAGATTAACTTCCCATTATATAATGTCATATACACCATGATGTGATGCAAGAGAAGGTCACAATACTTCTGTTATGTTTCTGCCAAAAATTCATTACCTCATCCCCATCATGAGAAAATACCAGACACACCACAACTCAGGCAGTTGGCCAGTACTCTTCAAAGAGTTTAGTTCATGAAAGACAAGGAAAGACTGAGGAACTGTCACAGATGAAGGAGAGTTAGGGACACATGAAAAGAATTCAGTGTAGGGTTTGTGATCAGAATCTGGAACAAAAAGAAGTCATTAGTGGAAAAATCAGTGAAATAAAATGTGAAGTTAAATAATATTGGGCCAGCGTTCATTTTCTGGTTTTAATAATTATACTATGATTATATAAGACGTTAACATTAGAGAAAAGTACGTGAGGTTATATGGGAGCTTGTCTGTACTATTTTTGCCTTTTTTAAGTCTAAATTTGTTTTTTTAAGTTAATGACAACAACAACAAGCACCTGTGTAGGTTTATGGATATTATAAATTTCCTTCTTTTTGTTTATCTGATTTTTTTTGGTCATGATTATGTATGTATTACTTTTTAATTTAAATAAAAAGGTTAAAAGAATAAAGGCCCTGGCTCAGTCATAGATGCACAATATTCCTGCTCAAGGATGTAAGTAGAAAAGAGCCCTAGGAGTTGGCTCATTAACAATTTCTGCAATGTGTAGGGCTTCAGAAAAAACATTTCTGTCTTTCAGTTTATAGAAGAATATTTATCCATTAGGTTGGATATCCAAGGGCATCTTTCAAAGCAGTTTCATGTATTGGGAATAACCTGGGTTTGGAGTCTGAAAACCAATGTTACCCACTACTTGTTGAACATTACTAGATCTTGTTCCCATCAGTTAACTTCTCGGCCACTGTTGCCTCATCAATTATAATAAAACTAATTTTCTTTGGTAGTGTTTTTTGTAAGGATTAAATGACACAAATGTGATAATGTGCCTGATAACTGTGAAAAGCTCTTCATTTACCCATTACTATGACTGTCTGGTACCTCCCATTGACAAGTGAGCCACCGGCAACTAGAATTCCTTGTGATAACACATCTGAGAAAGTTGACTGAACTCAGTGCAGAATCCTGTTTTACCCTCACTTAACTGAAGTGTGGCTGCAGGGAAGGCTTTGGTGAAGAGGAAGATGAGTGAGCACCTCTCTCTTTTGAGCTTGCGCTTCAGATGAAATATGGAAATTAAGTCATTTTCACTTCATCTTGAGTTTTGTTGCTTCCTCATAACTTTCTGGCCTTCTTTTGCCCCTGAGCTGTTTCATTGCTGAGTGATGGTCACGTAGGTAGAAATCACATGGAAAGCATATCATGCGTGAAGTATGCACAGGGATGCAAGAATTTAATTTTCTTTCAGTGCAAAGCAGTCCCGCCTGTTTAAAACTGATTTCCCTTTACAGCAAAATCTACAAAAGTGCATTGGGAGAAAAAGTTTTCCACTTTAAATAAATTCTGCTGCTTGTGCTTTACGTGAGGAGATTTATGAAGTTCATTTAAAAAATTGGCTAAGTAAAGGGAGTTTTCAATCTGAAATGAAGACAAACTAAGGGGAAAAAAACATAAAAATATATGGAGATCTGACTCATCCTAGCCCATTAGCTCAGCACTGGTGCACGCATACATAATGTTAATGCAGGAATATAGTTTTAAAACCTGATTAGAGTGTAGACTGGGAGTTTAAAAAATAATCAAAGGAATCAGCTTTAGAATACACATCAAAGAATACTCTTTGTGCAGATGGGACTGAAGAGAAACAGAGAAGAATATCTTGTATTTAATCCTTGATTCTCAGGGCAAGTGTTTTAAGAAAACAGATAAAAAATTAAAGCTCAACTCACATACAAAATAAGAGAATTAAATAAATTCATGGCCTGAAAAAACCTAAGCTCTTCATTCCTAATTATATCTAGCAATAATCTTCTAACAGCCTAGTAAAAACATTAACAATAGAAAGTTAATATACACAGCAAATTCTTCTTATTTATATTCTTGTCATTTGGTTTTGAATTTGTAGTTAGAGAGCTCACACCCAGCCTCCTTCCAGCAAAGTAAAGATAAAATGTTTTTATTAGAAAATTCTTCCTTTCTTTCTCTTAGTTGCACAGTAGCAATAAGAAGGCAGATTCTTAATACAGAGAAAAAGAATGATGTGCTACGAATGGTTGCATCAGCCTAATATGATTAGCATATCTTTGCAGGTAAATTTTTTTCCTCGTGAGGGAAAAACATTCTGTACCCTTGTCACATTCCTCAATTTATATAGAGGAAAATGACTCATTAGGGACGGGTTATTGTCTGTGGATGAGACAGTCCACTCATCTTGTAGTTGTATGCATTTTCCATTTTAGATTCTACACATTGCTCTGAGTTACCATGCATTGCCTGGGAAATTAAATATCTTTCTTTGCATTGAGAAACAAATGCAGAGCAGCTCATTTTCTTTTGCTGAGAGGCAGAGCTAGAGCATAGGTGTGAAAAGAATTATTCTTAATATAGATGAAAAATGTTTCCCCAAAAGTACTGAAAATTCCCTTTAGTCTAAGCATAGTGCTTCTTAAAGGGAGTCTTGCACAATCATTAACACCAATTTATGTGGGAGGTAATTTGAAAAGACTTTTAGAAAGCCTGGGAAGCCAAGACTATAACACATCTGTTCATTAGCTCTCAGTCTAACTACTGTGCAGTCATTCACACTCACCTTCCTGAATCAGTGTTCCTGTTAAATGGAGGATGTCCTTCTGTGGGCTCTAAGGAACTGAGCCTTGCCAAAACTTAGAGTATATGTAAGGAGCCCTCTCCTGAGGTCATCTATCTGATTCATCACCCAAGAGAACCATAAGTGTAGTCAGTATTAATGACTATAAAGACCGAATCAAATAATTAAAATTTTGAGTAGGATTTGAAGTTGTAAATGTCATAAAAACAGAAAATAATTAATCCATTTGTCGTCTATCCTATGACCCTAATTTGGCAAAGTCATTGATAAAGCAGATCAGTGTTTATGAAACTTCTCTTTGGAGACTTAAGAATAACTGAGTACTGTAGTTTCTAATGTAGATGCAATTTAGTGAACCAAGAAACAAAACAAATAGGCCTTTGCTATACCAAACTAGCATTCTGTAAACCCTGTTATCTGTTAAAAGAAAAAAGAGAAAAGAGTGTATTCAAGTGTTATGTGTTCACTAAAGCTGAGTGTTGTTAAACTGTTAAATCCCTTAAAGGCTTAATTCATATTATGCATAAATTCAGGTTCTAAAATACTTGACAGATAATAGACTGCTGGTGTGTGTGGGGGACAGGGATGGATGGATATCACACCTATGCAAGAAGGCTCTGGAATTTATTAACTTGAAAGTAAAATTATTTAACTTGATTTTAAATTGACAAGGTTTAATAAGCATGAAGTCAATTAAGATAAAGGTAAAGCAAAATTTAAAAACTACCTAGGCTTATCTCAATTTACCTTCAGAACAATCCTATGTAACAGTTCCCAATTTCAGAAGCTGTTTTCCCCAAATTATACAGCAAGTAAGTAGTAGAATTAAACTGATGATTGTTATACTCCACATTTTTGGAAGTCACAAGGAATTTTACTGTGAATGTAGGTCCTCAGATTGCTGTGGATTTCACAAGTTACAGCCTGAAGAAGACCAAAGATGTCACTGCAATTCGGAATCCTATTTTCCCCTCATGGTTTGCATAATAAATATCAATAGATGTTCTTCATATACAGTAGCTCCATACCAAAGAGGAACTCAGTAATTCTATTTTGAAATATTCCAAATGTAACATAAAAGGGTATCAAAGAAAGAGGAAATTAGACAAAGAAATTAAAGCAATTTAGACCTTCAAAGTCAATTCAGTGAAGTTTTGTGGGAGAATAATTGTTTTTGTGTGTTTTTATTCAAATTATTGAATTCATTATTTATTAGTTGAGATGGAGAAAAACAAAACCATCCACCTCTAGGTTGTGTTCATTTTTCTATCAAAAAGAAAAAAAGTGTTTGTAACTTGTGGCAAGACAGAATGCCAACAGACAGATACAGAGGATTATCAGATCTCCATAAGCCAAATATACCTGCCACTCTTTGTATAAAGGCATTCAGAGAAATAAATAGATGAGATCCATGCCAGGTATAAAAAATGTGGCATTCCCCCACCTGCAGTGAGATATCCTGGGTTACTTAGGAAGATTCTGTGGACTAAACTAGATGCAAGAAGAAGACCAACATGAGGCCTCTTATACCAGAACTGGTTTATTAATATTTATTGTAATGAATTGGCTTATGTGAGCGTGGGAGTTAACTAGGCAACCCTGAAATTTGCCGGTAGATTGTGGTCCACAGGTGGAATTTCTTCTTCCTCAAGGAAACCTCAGTTCTGCTCATAAAGCCTTTCAACGGATTGGATCAGACCCACCCTAATTATCCAGGCTAATCTCCTTTACTTAAAGTCAACTGATTATAGTTGCTAATCACATTTACAAAATAACTTCCACAGCAACACCTACATTAGTGTTTGATTAGCCTAGCCAAGATGACACATAGAACAGACCATCACATCATATTGATTGAATAGAGGATAAAAATTGCATGATTTTTTCAGTAGTTGCATACATATACACACATACACCCATTCAGTAAACTTGAACTAGATGTCCTGTTCTGATAAAGTGTATCTACAAAAACAAAAACAAAACCCAGAGATAATGGTGAAAGACTGAAAGCTTTCCCAATAAGGTCAGGTGTAAGAAAAAGATGTCCACTCTCACCACTACTTTTCAATATTGTATGGAGGTCCTACAGAAATTGTCTACAGATTTCTAGGGCTCAGGGTGGAGTGTGGAGAGGAAGGAGGTGTGACTTCTACTGGGTAAGGGTTTCTTTTGAGCTTATAAAAATGTACTGAAGTTAGATTGTGGTATTGGTTGCACAACTCTTTAAATATAGAATAAAGCACTGAATTGTACACTTCAATTCTTCTTCTTTTTTTTTAAACCCTAAGTCACTGTGAGTATTCTTTTTTTTTTTTAAGATTTTATTCATTTATTTGACAGAGAGAGACACAGCGAGAGAGGGAACACAAGCAGAGGGGGTGGGAGACAGAGAAGCAGGCCTCCCGCTGAGTGGGGAGCCCCATGTGGGGCTCGGTCCCAGGACCCCGGGACCACGATCTGAGCAGACGCTCAATGACTGAGCCACCCAGGCGCCCCCAATTCTTCTTATTCTTAATTGGCTGAGCAGACAACAGATTGTTGAAAATAATAGCAACAATTTATCCAATTATGTACCTATGCTTATGTATGCTTGTACGTGAGTGAAATGAATGAGAGCAATGATACAATGGATAGGAGGTAGGATTTAGGATTATTTTGTTATTATAAAGAATTGTGTGTGAAGAAGCTTGGATAGTTCTATTTTTAATTTTTTGAGGAACCTCTATACTGTTGATCCAGCAATCCCACTTCTGGGTGTATTTCCAGAGGAAATGAAAACAGGGTATCAAAGAGGTATCTGCACTCTTATTTATTTCAGTATTATTCAAAATAGACAAGATATAGAAACAATCTAAGTGTCAGTCAGTAGTTGAATGGATAAACAAGAGGTGGTGCATATATACAATGTAATATTATTTAGCCATGAAAAAGAAGAAAAATCCTGCTATTTGCAACTACAGGGATGGACCTTGAGGACATTATGCTAAGTGAAGTAAGTCAGAGAAACACTGTATGATCTTATTTATATGTGGAATCTAAAAAAACCCCAACCTAGTACAGCCAGAGTTACAAAGGTGGTTATCAGTGGCTGGGGGGGGTGGGGAAATATGGAGAGGTTGGTCAAAGGGTACAAACTTCCAATTAGAAGATTAATTCTGGGGATGTAAGGTACAGCACTGTGTTATAGTTAACAATAAAGTACTATATATTTGAAAGTTGTTAAGAGAATAAATCTTAAATGCTCTCACAACATAAAAAGCAATGGTAATTATCTGACATGATGAAGGAATTAGTTAACCCTATGGAGCTTAGGATTGAGTCTCTTATTCTGCTTTGTTTTTGATAATGATACTTATATTGATAAAAGCTATTGTCCCTGGTAATATGTCAATTCTATATCCAAAGTATGGAAATTATTACTATTTTAATCTAAAATATCCATACCACTATTAAATCAGTCATAATGCTCCAAAATAAAGGTCACCTTATAACTAATGCTAGGTTACATTTCTTATTTTTTTTCCAAAAAGACTTCCATTTCACAGTGACTAATATAAATTATATTGCCTTAAACATAAATAATTAAATGAAGTGATATTGTATATATTTCATTTGTCCTTTTTATGTTACTAAAGGAGAGTTATTTCTGTTTTATCTTAAAACATTATACATCTTAATTCTCTAGTCCCTTTTTAGAGCTCAGTGTCTGAAATACTGTATGTGTTAGCAGCAGAGAAAGATGTCAGCTTTCTCTTAATCACTGAATACAACTTTTTTTTTTTAAGATTTATTTATTTGAGAGAGAGAGAGAGAGAAAGATCATGGGGAGGAGGGACAGAGGGAGAGGAATACAATCTCAAGCAGACTCCCCACTGAAGGTGGAGCCCAGTGTGGGGCTCATTCTCATGACCCTGAGATCATGACCTGAGCCAATATCAAAAGTCTGACGATTAACCGACTGAGCCACCCAGGCACCCCTGAACACTGCTTTTTTGGTGATAGGAATATTGAAAGCCTAACTTTCTTCAAAATGATATAGTTGCAGTAGATATTTGGAAATGTGAGTGGAAATTTCCAAATTGACAGAGCAGGTTTCAGGCTTATCCTTGGCTCTACTGAGAGAAATTAGATATTTTCAGTCATTTGCTTTTTAATTGAATTTATTATTCACTTTTAGGTAGGCTTGCTCGCCATAAAACTTTGTTGCTTCTAAAACTATAAAAAATTGCTACAAGAAGTAATCTCTTGATCTCAAATAGGTATAACTAAAAGGAACTAGGTAGTTTCAGTGAAAATAGTTTGTATATAAAAGAAGACTAGAGATATTCTGATAGCCTAGTTGGTCCTACTTTTATGGTTTGTCTTTGGTTATAAAGAATTTTTCTATTTGGAAGTTTTTCATATAAAAGATACAATTTCTCTGATGAATCAATAAGAGAGGGAAAAATCTTCTATAATGATTCTGGTTCAGAATAGTTCATTATTTTTTTTAATTTTATTTTATTATGTTATGTTGGTCACCATACAGTACATCATTAGTTTTTGATGTAATGTTCTATGATTCATTGTTTTCATATAGCACCCAGTGCTCCATGCAACACATGCCCTCCTTAATACCCATCACCAGGTTAACCCATCCCCCCACCCCCCTCCCCTCTAAAACCCTGAGTTTGTTTCTCAGAGTCCACAGTCTCTCATGGTTCATCTATCCCTCCGATTCCCCCCCTTCATTTTTCCCTTCCTTCTCCTAATGTCCTCCCTGCTATTCCTTATGTTCCACAAATAAGTGAAACCATATGATAATTGACTTTCTCTGCTTGACTTATTTCACTTAGCATAATCTCCTCCAATCCCATCCATGTTGTTGTAAAAGTTGGGTGTTCATCCTTTCTGATGGCTGAGTAATATTCCGTTGTATATATGGACCACATCTTCTTTATCCATTCATCTATTGAAGGGCATCTCGGCTCTTTCCACAGTTTGACTATTGTGGACATTGGTGCTATGAACATTGGGGGGGTGCATATAACCCTTCTTTTCACTACATCTATGTCTTTGGGGTAAATACCCAGGAATGCAATTGCTGGGTCATAGGGTAGCTCTATTTTTAATTTTTTGAGGCACCTCCACACTGTCTTCCAAAGTGGCTCTACCAACTTGAATTACCACGAACAGTATAAGAGGTTTCCCTTTCTCCACAACCTCTCCAGCATTTGTTGTTTCTTGCCTTGTCAATTTTTGCCATTCTAACTGGTGTAAGGTGGTATCTCAATGTGGTTTTTGATTTGAATTTCCCTGATGGCTAATGATGATGAACATTTTTTCATGTGTCTGTTAGCTATTTGTATGTCTTCTTTGGAGAAGTGTCTGTTCATGTCTTCTGCCCATTTTTTTTAATAATTTCTTATTGTTATGTTAATCACCATACATTACACCATTAGTTTTTGATGTAGTGTTCCATGATTCATTGTTTGTGCATAACACCCAGTGCTCCACGCAGAATGTGCCCTCTTTAATACCCATCACTAGGCTAACCCATCCCCCCCACCCTCCTCCCCTCTAGAACGCTCAGTTTGTTTTTCAGAGTCCATTGTCTCTAATGGTTCGTCTCCCCCTCTGACTTACTCCCCTTCATTCTTCCCCTCCTGCTATCTTCTTCTTCTTTTTTTTTCTTAACATATATTGCATTATTTGTTTCAGAAGTACAGATCCGTGATTCATCAGTCTTGTACAATTCACAGTGCTCACCGTAGCACATACCCTCCCCAATGTCTATCACCCAGCCACCCAATCCCTCCCACCCCCCACCACTCCAGCAACCCTCAGTTTGTTTCCTGAGATTAAGAATGGTTGAAAGACCTAAACGTGAGACAGGAGTCCATCAAAATCCTAAAGGAAAACACAGGCAGCAACCTCTTCGACCTCAGCCACAGCAACTTCTTCCTAGAAACATTGCCAAAGGCAAGGGAAGCCAGGGCAAAAATGAACTATTGGGATTTCATCAAGATCAAACTCAACACACAAAGAACAAATAATCCAATCAAGAAATGGGCAGAAGACATGAACAGACATTTTTCCAAAGAAGACATCCAAATGGCCAACAGACACATGAAGAAGTGCCCATTTTTTGACTTGATTGTTTTTTGGGTGTTGAGTTTGAGAAGTTCTTTATAGATCTTGGATACCAGCCCTTTATCTGTAGTGTCATTTGCAAATATCTTCTCCCATTCTGTGGGTTGCCTCTTTGTTTTGTTGACTGTTTCCTTTGCTGTGCAGAAGCTTTTTATCTTGATGAAGTCCCAAAAGTTCATTTTTGCTTTTGTTTCACTAGCCTTTGGAGAGGTAACGTGAAAGAAGTTGCCATGGCCGATGTCAAAGAGGTTACTGCCTACATTCTCCTCTAGGATTTTGATGGGTTCCTGTCTCACACTGAGGTCTTTCATCCATTTTGAGTTTATCTTTTTGTATGGTGTAAGAGAATGGTCAAGTTTCATTCTTCTTTATAGAGCTGTCCAATTTTCCCTGCACCGTTTTTTGAAGGGACTGTCTTTTTTCCACTGCATATTTTTTCCTGCTTTGTGGAAGATTATTTGACCATAGAGTTAAGGGTCCCTATCTGGCCTCTCTATTCCGTTCTGTTGGTCTATATGTCTATTTTCATGCCAGTACCATGCTGTCTTGGTGATCACTGCTTTGTAATATAGCTTGAAATCGGGCAACATGATGCCCCCAGCTTTGTTTTTATTTTTCAACATTTCTGTGGCAATTCGGGGTCTTTTCTGATTCCATACAAATTTTAGGATTGTTTGTTCCAGCACTTTGAAAAATGTCATTGGAATTTTGATCGGGATGGCATTGAAGGTATAGATTGCTCTGGGTAGCATAGACATTTTAACAATGTTTATTCTTCTGATCCATGAGCATGGAATGTTTTTCCATATTTTTGTGTCTGCTTCAATTCCTTTCATGAGTGTTCTGTAGTTCCTAGAGTATAGATACTTTACCTCTTTGGTTAGGTTTATTCTGAGGTATCTTATAGTTTTTGGTACTATTGTAAATGGAATCGTTTCTCTAATTTCTCTTTCTACAGTTGCATTGTTAGTGTATAAGAAACCAACTGATTGTTGTGCATTGATTTCGTATCCTGCCACATTACTGAATTGCTGTATGAGTTCTAGTAATTTGGGGGTGGAGTCTATTTGGTTTTCCACATAAAGTATCATGTCATCTGTGAAAAGAGATAATTTGACTTCTTCTTTGCCAATTTGAATACCTTTTATTTCTTTTTGTTGTCTGATTGCTGTTGCTAGGACTTCTAGTACTATCTTGAACAATAATGGTGAGACTGTGCATCCTTGTCGTGTTCCTGATCTTAAGGGAAAGGTCTCAGCTTTTCCCCATTAAGAATGATATTTGTTGTGGATTTTTCATAGATGGATTTTATGAACGTGAAGAATGTTTCCTCTGTCCCTATACTCTGTAGAGTTTTAATCAGGAAAGGATGCTGTATTTTGTCAAATGCTTTTTTCCATCAATTGAGAGGACCATATAGCTCTTCTCTTTCCTCTTATTTAATGTGTTCTATCACAGTGATTGATTTGTGAATGTTGAATCACCCTTGCATCCTGGAGCTAGATCCCACTTGGTCGTGGTGGATGATCCTTTTAATGTATTGTTGGATCCTATTAGCTAGGATTTTGTTGAGAATTTTGGAATCCATATTCATCAGGGATATCAATCTCAAATTCTCCTTTTTGATGGGGTCTTTGCCTGGTTTGGGGATTAAGGTAATGCTGTCCTCATAGAATGAGTCTAGAGCTTTCCTTCTGTTTCTATTTTTTGAAACAGCTTCAGGAGAATTGTATTATTTCTTCTTTGACTGTTTGGTAGAATTCCCCAGGGAATCCATCAGGCCCTGGACTCTTGTGTTTTGGGAGGTTTTTGATCATTACTTCAATCTCGTTACTGATTATTGGCCTATTCAGGTTGTCAGTTTCTTCCTGTTTCAGTCTTGGGAGTTTATAGCATTCCAGGAAGGCATCCATTTCTTCCAGGTTGCTTAATTTATTGGCATATAGTTGTTGATAATAATTTCTAATAATTGTTTCTATTTCCTTAGTGTTAGTCGTGATCTCTCCCCTTTCGTTCATAACTTTATTAATTTGGGTCCTTTGTCTTTTCTTTTCTATAAGTCTGGCCAGTGGTTTATCAATTTTATTAATTCTTTCAAAGAACCAGCTTCTAGTTTCTTTGATTTGATATACTGTGTTTTTGGTTTCTAATTCATTTCTGCTCTAATCTTAATTATTTCTCTTCTAATGTGTGGCATAGGCATCATTTGTTGCTTTTCTCCAGTTCTTTAAGGTGTAGAGTTAGTTGGTGAATTTGGGATTTTTCTATTTTTTTGAGTGAGGCTTGGATGGCTATGAGTTTCTCCCTTAGGACCGCCTTTGCAGTATCCCATACGTTTTGGACCGATGTGTTTTCATTCTCATTGGTTTCCATGAATTGTTTAAGTTCTTTGATTTCCTGGTTGACCCAAAGATTCTTGAGCAGAGTGGTCTTTAGCTTCCAAGTGTTTGAATTTCTGCCAAATTTTTTTTGTGATTGAGTTCCAGCTTTAAAGCGTTATGGTCTGAGAATATGCAGGGAATAATCTCAGTGTTTTGGTATCAGTTGAGACCTGATTTGTGACCCAGTATGTGGTCTATTCTAGAGAAAGTTCCATGTGCAGTCGAGAAGAATGAGTATTCTGTTGTTTTAGGGTGGAATGTATATCTATGAGGTCCATCTGGTCCAGTGTGTCATTCAAAGATATTGTTTCTTTGTGATTTTCTGCTTAGATGAGCTGTCTGTTGCTGAGAGTGGAGTATTGAGGTCTCCTACAATTAACGTATTATCAATATGACTCTTTATTTTGGTTAACAGTTGGCTTATGTAATTGGCTGCTCCCATGTTGGGGGTGTAGATATTTACAATTGTTAGATCTTCTTGTTGGATAGACCCTTTAAGAATGATATAGTGTCCTTCTGTGTCTCCAACTATAGTCTTTAGCTTCAAATCTAAATTGTCTGATATAAGAATTGCTACCCCGGCTTTCTTTTGAGGTCTGTTGGCATAGAAGATGGATCTCCATCCCTTCACTTTCAGTCTAGATGTATCTTTAGGTTCAAAATGAGTCTCTTGTAGACAGTATACGGATGGGTCCTGTCTTTTTATCCAGTCAGCAACCCTGTGCCATCTTATGGGAGCATTTAGGCCTTTCACATTGGGAGTGATTATTGAAAGATAATAATTTATTGCCATTATGTTGCCTGTGAAGTCCTTGTTTCTATAGATTGTCTCTGTAAATTTCTGTTCTATATCACTCTTGGGGTCTTTCTCCATTTATAGGACCCCCCATTAATATTTCTTGCTGGCTTAGTGGTCACATATTCTTTCATTTTCTGCCTGTCTTGGAAGGTCTGTATCTCTCCATTCATTCTAAATGACAGCCTTTCTGGATGAAGTATTCTTGGTTGCATATTCTTCTCACTTAATACCCTGAATATGTCTTGCCAGGCCTCTCTGGCTTGCCAGGTCTCTGTGGATAGGTCTGACATTTTTCTGATATTCCTCCCTCTGTATGTAAGGAATCTCTTCCCCCTAACTGCCCTTGAGATGGTTTCCTTGGTTCTAAGATTTGCGAGTTTTACTGTTACATGTCGAGGCATTGGTCTGTTTTCCTTGATCTTGGGAGGGGTCCTCTCTGCCTCTAGGACATGAATGTTTGTTTCATTCCCCCGATTAGGGATGTTCTCAGCTATGATTTGCTCAAATATGTCTTCTAGTTCTCTCTCTCTCTCCACCCCACTCACAGACACCAATAATTCTGACATTGGAATGTTTCATGGTGTCACTTATTTCTCTAATTCTCTTTTCATGGATTTTGAGCTGTTTTTCCCAAGCCTCCTCTTTTTCCTTCTTTTCTATCAATTTGTCTTCTAGTTCACTAATTCATTCTTCTGCCTCGCTTACCTTAGCTGTTAGAGTATCTAGATTAGATTGGACTCATTGATAGCATTTTTAAGTTCTGCCAGTTCAACTTTCATTTCTGGTCTTAGAGACTCTATGTTGCCATTAAACCATTTCTCCATTCTAGCTATCATCTTCGTAACTGTTACCGTGAAGTCCATTTCCGACATCTTGGTTATATCTGTATCCATTTGTAAATTTGTGGCAGAAGTCACAGTCTCTGGGTCTTTCCTATTTTGGGGGTTCTTCCTCCCAGTCATTCTGTTGTGGGGTGGTTGAGGGAATATACAGAGTCCAAAGTATTGACCACAACCCAAGCAAGATGCACCTGTTTTGTTGACCTCTTGTTCTCCCAGCCTGACTTCTGGGGGATGGGCCTGCCACACTGTTACTCAGGCAACCCTGTTTGGGCAGCGATGCCCTGCCCCCTGTTGGGGGGGGTGCAGTGATACTCGTTTTTTTTGGCTTTTGTTCTCTGGCTGCTTTCCCTGGCGGCTTTCTGTGTCTCTTTCACGAATCAGAGCAGAAGAGACCATTTCCAACCCTCTGCCTCAGAACAGAGAGGTCACAGTCTGTTCTTCACTGAGCTCTCCAGGCCACACTATCTTCGTTTCTGTCTGTGCTGCTCTAAACTGCAGCATCCTGGGTTGTGCGCCCCTCAGCAGTACTCCCATTCCTAGACACCATGTTGGGGCCCGTCTCTGCACTTTGTGCTTCTAAAACTGCCAACTGCCCCAGTTCACATGCGTGGCCCCACTGCTTCTCCACGCTTCATACCTCAAACTCAGCTGCCTTTGATTCTGTTTGTAGAGATCCAGATGTATCTTCTTACATCTCAGGCTGATTTCGTGGTTTTTCAAAGGGGTGTGGTGGATATACAGCTCAATTCAGGGGAGCAGTTGGAATAGGGTCCCCTACTGCTTCACCATCTTTTCCCAAGTTCGACCCCAGGGTCCCTCGCAGAGGCAGTCGCCTGGACTTGGTGTGACAGGAGTGTATTTTCTTGTCTTAAGGTGGTGGTGGCCTGCGGGGCAGGCATCTAAACCTATTATAGTCTATCTACATAGATCAAAACACACCTAAATGCCTGCTGAATTACTCTCTCAGACCCAGAATAGTTCATTATTTAAGATATTTCTTTTTTTCTCTTTTTTATACTTCACTTGGTGATTTACATTCCCTGATAGTATATTTTGTGGAAGTAATTAAAGTCTTTCTTAACTCAGTTTTGAAACATTTAAAATTAGATAATAAATTATTTAAGAAATGAGTATAAGTACATTTTATATTCTTTCAAACTAAGCAGGGTGTACAATCATCTGTACCTAGTAGTTTTTTTAAAAAGATTTATTTATTCATTTTAGAGAGAGAGAGCTGGGAGTGGAGCAGAGAGAGAGGGAGAAGGAGAGAAACAGATTCCCCACTGAGTTTAGAGCTCACACAGGACTTGAGCCCAAGACCCTGAGATCATGACCTGCGCCGAAATTCAAGAGTTGGACACTTAACCAACTTTGCCACCCAGGCACCCCTGTACAGAGTAGTTTTTAAACAAAGGTTGACTTTGTGACTTGAGTGACAGATTGATATTCTGACTTGGATGATGAAGTGGCTTTCAATTATTTGAAAGAGCAAATTTGAATTGGCCTTAATACTCCCATCTACTATGATCTATCAGTGCTTACCATATGAATAGGGATCTATATCAACTTGGCATGATGAATTAAGGTTTTCAGAAGCACATTTTAGGACTAGTTGATATTGATATCAAGATGTATGTTAAAATTTGTTTAAAGTATTTCTGTAAGCTGATATTATCAGTAAACCATATGTTTCCATTTCTCCGTCTATTATATAATAATGGAAACATTCACTAGGTACTTACTATGTATTAGTCACTATTCTTTGTTCTTTTGATGGATTAACTCACTTAATTCTCATAATAACTCTATGAGATAGAGCATGTCATTAACCTTATTTTATAGATGAAGAAACAGACACAGGATAGTTAAGTATTTGTCAAAGTAAGACATATAATTAGATAGAGAAGCTGAGGTTCAAACACAGGCAGTCTTGTTCCAGAGCTCAGGTTGGTAAAACATGAAAACACATAATATTCCTTTAAATATTTACAGATATTGTCCACCAATAATAGTGTTAGACCTTTACAAAATGTTTGTGTAGAAATGTTCAATAAAACATATACACAGAAGCCAGACTGGGGCAGACACTGACATTATTCATTTATAACTTTCTAAGAGTGCATTCTTAGTTAACAGATTTTGTAGTCAGTTAAATCCAATGATTTTTTTTTAAAGGGGTTATATAATTATCATTTCATTCACACTTCACTTTCAGTATTTGGTGTCAATATGCTTGGGAATTGGGAGTTAAATTTCTGATCTTAAGCTTTTGAATCAATTTATAGCAAGTGGGATGTTTTATTAGAATACCTGATAAATTTAATAAAAAAGAAACTGTAACTTTTTGTTTTAAACTTTTTTTGACAATCAAAAGTCTTTATTGCTACATTGTATACTTTACATTTGTAAATTATAATACAGTATTATATAGAGAATATATAAAAATAGTTCATGGGGCCCCTGGGGTGGCTCAGTTGATTAAGCTCCTGACTCTTGATTTCAGCTCAGGTCATGATCTTAGGGTCCTGGGATCAAGCCCCATGTGGGACTCTGTGCTCTGTGGGGAGTCGGCTTGAGTATTTTGTTCCCTCTCCCTCTGCCCTTACTTGTGCACTCTTCTCTCTAAAATAAATAAATCTTAAAAAAAATAGTTCATATATAAGATTATTGTAAATAACATTTGTAATACAATATATTGAGAAACATGGTTGGATGAAGATTCAATAGGAATGATAGATTAACCTTTTAAGTACAGTATTTCTTTTGGTGCTACTGAGAGAAAGTCCAAACTTCTGTGAAGACAAAGTCCCATAGTCCTTTGTGTGGTGCAGGAAGTGCAATAATGTTTAGACTTGGAGGAGTCGACCACAAAGGAGCTGGCTGCTGTCTCCAGCAAGTCAAGATGGCAGAACTCAGCCCAGGGAGGACAGTCCCTGCATCAACTGGCCACCATGCAGATAGAGATTGAGGTGGAGGAACACAGACTGGAAGGTGGGAGACTTGAGTGGTGGGGAGGGAACAGCAGTGCTTTAGGATCCAGGCTCCTGGGGAAGGGACCAACAGGGCTTGGCTCTTGGTCTCCAGGCAGGTTAGGAGAAGCTCCTTGTGGTGTGGTGAATCTCATAATCTGTCTGGAGTGCTTTTAGCATCTCTACCATTTGCTCTTCTTGTTTTGACTGTTTAGATATCTCTTCCTTCAGTTCTTGAACCAGAGAATTTAGTTCCTATATCAGTATCATGTTGGTCTTCTTCACCTTTCTGGAAGAGTCTGTAAGGCTGTGTATCTTAAATGACTCTTTCTCTAGTCTGGTAATCTCTAAAGATGATTCATTTCCTGTATACTCCTCTTTAGCCTCACAAAGCTTATCAGTGATTTGTCATTTCTCCTCAATCCCCACAGCCAGTGTTTTTGCCAACTGCTTTTCATGTCTTACATAAAAGCAACTTCTGACTGAACAATTCTGAATATAAATAATAGGCCCACTGATAAGCTTATGACAAGCAGACACACCACAGTCTCCTACTGGAGGCTGTGGATAGTGAGTCATGGATTTGAGTAACTGGGCAACAGCTCTACTACCACCTCACCCAGCTTCCCAAGAATCAGCCCAAAGCCAGGGTCCAGAGAGGATGGCAACACCTCCATGGCACTGCTCTACCACAGGACTCTGTCCAGTCACTGTGTATCCAGCAGCTGCACCAAACCGTAGAGAAGACCTCAATATTCTGCCTGGAACCCAACTAGTAACTGGCAGCCTGAAATCATAGTTAAATGGTAGGTTTTTTAGGGAGGGAAGGGGAGGTTTATATATAAAATGTGCTTGTCTTCATTACTGTCTGTTTTTCTTATTTCCTTCTTTCTTATTTTCTTCTCAATGTTAAATTAAAATATAGTGAAATGTGCCAAAATTGAGTTTATGTCTTGACAAAATTTAAACTTTATAACCTGCAGTTATCCAAAACTGGATACTGCAGCTGCAGTATACTAAAAACTTGATCAATATGCAGATCGTATCTGCTAACACGGAAAACACCCCTGTGTAACATTTCAATTACTACCCACTCACCCTCAATACATGCAACTCTGTATTAATTTCTATTTACATTCCTTAATTTGGCAATGGCAGAACTTCATAAAAATGAAATAAATCACAAGTACACTTTGCCCAAAGTAATGTTTTTGATATCCACACATTTTTATTTGATAAGCAGTTCATTTGCTTTTTTTTATTTTTTAAGTTTTTACTTAAATTCAGTTAGTAAACATACAGCGTAGAATTTGTTTAAGGTGTACAATTAAGTGATGGAACACTTACATACAACACCTAGTGCTCATCGTAGCAAGTGCCCTCCTTAATCCCCACCACCTATTTAGTCCATCCCACCACCTGCCTCCCCTCCAGTAACCCTCAGTTTGTTCTCTATAGTTAAGAGTCTGTTCCTTGGTTTGCCTCTCTTTTTCCTTATGCTTGTTTTGTTTCCTAAGTTTCACATATGAGTGAAATTATATGTTATTTCTCTTACTGACTTATTTCACTCAGCATAATACTCTCTAGCTCCATCCATGTTGTTGCAAATGGCCAGATTTCATTCTTTTTTATTGCTGAGTAATATTCTGTTGTATAACATTTTCTCACAGCTAAGTGGAGTCATTTCTGTGAGAAAATCATGACCATTGTTAAAATATAAGTTGGAGTAGTCTTTCTCCAAGGATTTATAATGGAAAATAAGTATTGATTCTTTCTAAAAAGAAATTAAAGACATGCTTTATGCCATTTTTTTTTTCCATGCTGGAGATACAGCAGTAAACAAAAGACAAAATATCCTGCCCTTGATTTTACCACCAGTTGTTTATGGGTCTGTGAAAACTTCTACAAAAAAAGAACAAAAATGAAAATACTTAGAGTGGCTTAGCAAGTAACATAAATAGGTAAATAAGATAGGGTTAAAATATCAGGGAATAGTGGGACCTGTAATGACCTGGAGAGTTCATACCAAGCCCAGAGGATTTTGGGTTACATTTCTTTTAGTCATTTTATCAGCCAACCAAATGCTTCTGTTTTTTAGAACAAAGAAGATTTCACCATTCTTTAAGAATGTTAAGGATTAGGGGGTGGCTATAAGATGATGGAGTAATAGGAGGCCCCTAGGCTTGCCTTATCCCTTGAACGTAGCGAGATGAATTTTATCATTCTGAATACCCAAGAAATTGATCAGAGGACTGACAGAACAAACTGCACAACTATTGGGAGAGAGGAGACCACATCATGGAAGGAAGGAAGGGAGCCTAGATTGCAAAGAGAGGCATTCACAGGGGATCACTCAAGGAAAACACTTCTCTAAAACCATTGACTGGGAAAATAGGAGAAGCTGATTTTTTGAGTTTTTTCAACCAGCAGGACTCAAAGAGTTGTAGAGGTCCATGGCATGGCTGGTATAGAGCCTGAGGATGCTGCATTGGTCCTGTGGAGAAGGTAGGCAGGTAGCCCATGGATAGATGGCATGATCTGAAGATCTCCTGAGATGCACTGGGAGAGACAACTCCCCCTTCTTAGAGTGCATCTGAGAGCAGTAGCATTGCCTCACCAGGAAGAAAAGAGCCAGTGGGTGACATTTCCCTCCCTTGCCCCTTGGCATAGGTGCAGAAACACCTGCTGAGGGCTGCTAATCTGGACACTGGCTGCTTAGTGTATTTGCTCTAAATTCCACACTTCTGAGCTCAGGTGCAGCTGTCCTTCCGGGTCAAACCTACATCAATCCCAGTGTGGTGTGACCCTCCTCAGAAGATCAACGCAGGTCCCTGCCACAACAGGTCTCTACAGTTTGGAGTTTTAAAATTCAGCCAGCTGGCTGGGATGAAGCCCAAAGTGCCCTGGGCTTCTCCAGGCAGACAAGCAACCCAGATACAGACAGTGTGTAAGCAGTGGTCTGAAAAACACCTAGGATACATGAATTTATTTGCTTTTCTCAGAAGCTTTCCTGACAGGAGGGAGCATGAACTTCCCTCTACAGGGACAAAGGAGCTGGCTGGTGCCATTGCCCTTCCCTACACCTCAGCATAAACTCAATTCTGTAAACAGTACAGCACTAACACTAGCTGTCTACCTTGCTTACACCAATCGTTACCAGCAGAACACTCTTGGGCAAGTGTGCCTGAGAATTAGCACAGTGCCTGCTCCCTCAGAAAACCAGCACAAACCCCCACATGCACCATATCTACTGACCATAAAGTTCTGCAAAGCTTCAGCTCTAGTGGAAATACCATCAGGTCTCTTTTAACAAGCAGACCAGAACACATCACGTTAAAACTCACTACATGCTGGCCAAGGTCCAAATACTCCTCACTGCAGGGAAGGAGAAACTCTGGAGAGGACTGATCTGAGGGGTAGAGCAGCCATAACATAGCAGCAAAGTGCACCCTCATACACTAGAGACAATTCTTGAAGCACCAAGCCCTGGACATTATATGATCTCTTCATAAAGCCATTACTTTTGGGAGCAGGAAACATAGCAGGCTTTTCTAACACACAGAAGACAGAGACCTAGACAAAATGCCAAGATGGAAGAATTCACCCCAAAAGAAAGAACAAGAAAAGGTCATGGCCAGGGATTTCATTGAAACAGATATACGTAATATACCTGATCCAGAATTTAAAGCAACAATCATAAAGATATAAATTGGGCTTGAGAAAAGCACGGAAGACACCAGGGAGTCACTTACCATAGAAATAAAGAACCTAAAAACTAGCCAGACCGTAATGAAAAATGCAACAACCAAGATTCGAAACCAACTGGATGTAATGACCACAGGATGGAAGAAGCAGAAGAACAAATAAATGACACAGAAGATAGATAAAAGAGGGACAGAAAAATCTTGGATGAGAGTAGACTTAGGGCACTCAGTGACTCCATCAAATGTAGCAACTTCCATATCATAGGAATCCCAGAAGAAGAAGAGAGAGAAAAGGAGGCAGAAGGTTTATTTGAACAAATTATAGCTGAATACTTCCCAAATATGGAGAAGGAAACAGACCTCCAAATCCAGGAGGCACAGAGAACACCTATCAAAACCAACAAAAGTAGGCCAAGACCAACACATATTGTAGTTGAATTTGCAAAACACAAAGATAAAGGAAAAACCCTAAAAGCAGCAAGACAAAAGAAGTCCCTAACTTACTAGGGAGGACAGATAAGGTTACTGGCAGATTTCATTAGTTCAAGACCACTAAACCTGTCCTGCAAGAAATATTAGAGACTCTCTGACCAAAAAAGACCAAAAGTGACAAAGACGAGAAAGGAACAGAGAAAATCTCCAGAAACAACAAAACACATAATAAAATGGCACTAAATTCATATGTATCAATAATAACTCTGAATGTAAATGGACTAAATGTTCCAGTCAGAAGACATAGGGTGTCAGAATGGATAAAAAGCCAAGATCCATCTATATATTGCCTACAAGGACTCATTGTAGACCTAAAGACACCTGCAGACTGCCAGTGAGTGGATAGAGAAATATTTATCATGAAGATGGATGTCACAAGAAAGCCAGAGTAACAATACTTATATCAGACAAACTAGATTTTAAACCAAAGACTGTAATGAGATGAAGAAGGGTGCTATATCATAATAAAGGAGACTATGCAACGAGAAGATCTAACAATTGTAAATATTTATGACTCCAACTTGGGAGCACCCAAATATATAAAATAATAACAAACATAAAGGAACTTATTGATAATAATACAATAATAGTAGGGGACTTTACAGTCCACTTACATCAATGGACAGATTATCTAGGCAGAAAATCAACAAGGAAACAATGGCTTTGAATGACACACTGGACCAGATGGACTTAATGGATATATTCAGAACATTTCATCCTAAAGCAGCAGAATACACATTCTTTTCAGGTGCCCATGGGGCATTCTCAGGAATAGATAACATACTAGGTCACAAATCAGGCTTCAACAAATACAAAAAGATTAAGATCATACATGCATATTTTCCATCCACACTATGAAACTTGAAGTCAACCACAAGAAAAAATTTGGAAAGACCACAAATAAATGAGGTTATTAAAGAAAATCCTACTAAAGAATGAATGGGTCAACCAAGATATCAAAGAAGAAAATCAAAAATACATAGAAAGAAATGAAATTGAAGTGAAATGAAAATGAAGCCTAAAGTCAGCAGAAGAAGGTAAATAATAAAGATTAGAGCAGGAATAAATGATATAGAAACAACAACAACAACAAAAAACCCCAGTGGAATAGATCAATGAAGCCATGAGCTGGTTCTTTGAAAAAATTAATAAAATTGATAAACCCTAGGCAGACTTATGAAAAAGAAAAGAGAAAGGACCCAAATAAAGTCACGAATGAGAGAAGCGAGATCACAACCAATACCGCAGAAATACAATTATAAGAGCATATTATGTAAAATTATATGCCAACAAACTGGACAATCTGGAAGAAGTGGTTAAATTACTTGAAACATATAACTATCAAAACCGAAATAGGAAAAATAGAAAACTTGAATTGGCCAGTAACCAGCAAAGAAATTGAATCAGTAATCAAAAATCTTCCAACAAACAAAAATCCAGGCCTGGTTGGCTTCCCAGGTGAATTCTACCAAACATTTAAAGAAGATTTAATATCTGTTCTTTTCAAACTGTTCCAAAAAATAGAAATGGAAGGAAAACTTCCAAAATGATTCTATGAGGCCAGCGTTACCTTGATTGCAAAACCGGACAAAGATCTCACTAGAAGCAAGAACTACAGGCCAACAATATCCCTGATGAACATGAATGCAAAAATTCCCAACAAAATACTAACAAATTGAATCCAACAGCATATTAAAAGAATCATTCACCACAATCAAGTGGGATTTATTGATTCCCACCAATAAGTGTGATTTCCACCAATAAGGGTGGTTCAATATTCACAAATCATTGTGATATACCACATTAATAAAAGAAAGGATAAGATCCCTATGATCCTCTCAGTATATTCAGAAAAGGCATTGACAATGTACACCATCCATTCTTGGTAAAAACCCTCAACAAAGTAGGGATAGAGGGAACATATTGCAACACCATAAAGGCCATATACAAAAGACTGCTAATATCCTCAATGGTGAAAAACTGAGAGCTTTTCCTCTAAGGTCAGGAACAAGACAGGGATGTCCACTCTCACCACTGTTACTTAACACAGTACTGGAAGTACTAGCCTCAGCAGTCAGGTAACAAAAAGATATAAAGTGCATCTAAATCAGCAAGGAAGAAGTCAGACTTTCACTATTTGCAGTTGCCATGATACTGTATACAGGAAATCCAAAAGACTCCACCAAAAATCTGCTAGAACTGATAAATGAATTCAGTAAAGTCACAGGATACAGAATCAATATACAGGTTGCATTTGTATACACCAATAATGAAACATTAGAAAGAGAAATTAAGGGATCAGTCCCACTTAAAATTGCATCAAAACCATCAGATAACATGGAATAAACCTAACCAAAGTGGTGAAAGACCTGTACTCTGAAAACTATAAAACACTAATGAAAGAAATTAAAGATGACACAAAGAAATGCAAAGACATTCCATGCTCATGGATTAGTAGAACAAATATTGTTAAAATGTTTCTACTACCCAAAGCAGTGTACGCATTTAATATAATCCTTATTAAAATACCACCAGCATCTTTCCCAGAGCTAGCACAAAAATCCTAAAATTTGTATGGAACCACAAAAGACCCTTAATAGCCAAACCAGTCTTGAAAAAGAAATGCAAAGCTGGACTTCAATTTACATGACTTATATGACAAAGCTGTAGTGATCAAAACAGTATGGTACTGGCACAAAAACAGACACACACACATCAGTGGAACAGAACAGAAAACCCAAAAATGAGCCCACGACTATGTGGTCTGTGGTCAAGTAATCTTCGACAAAGCAGGAAAGAATATCCAATGGGAAAAATTCTCTTCAAATGGTTTTGGGAAAACTGGACAGCCACATGCAAAACTGGACCATTTTCTTACACCACACACAAAAATAGACTCAAAATGAATGAAAGACCTAAATGTGAGACAGGAAACCATCAAAATCCTAGAGGAGAACACTGGCAGTAACCTTTTTGACATTGGCTGTAACAGCTTCTTATGAGATAGGTCTCCTGAGGCAAGGGAAACAAAAGCAAAAGTGAACTAGTGGGACTTCAAGATAAAAAGCTTCTGCATATCGAAGGAAACAATGAACAAAATTAAAAGGCAATCTTCAGAATGGACAAAATATTTGCAAATTACTTATCTGATAAAGGATTAGTATCCAAAATCTATAAACTTATCACACTCAACACCCAAAAACCAAATAATCCAGTTAAGAAATGGGCAGAAGACACGAGTAGACATTTTTTCTAAAGAAGACAAACAGTTGGCTAATAGACACATGAAAAGATGCTCAACACTACTCATCATCAGGGAAATACAAATCAAAACTACAATGAGATATCACCTCATACCTGTCAGAATGGCTAAAATAAACACAGGAAACAACAGATGTTGGCGAGGATGGGGAGAAAGGGGAACCCTCTTTCGCTCTTGGTGGGAATTTGAACTGGTTCAGCCACTGTAGAAAATAGTATGGGGCTTCCTTAAAAAGTTAAAAATAGAACTACCTTATCATCCAGTAATTGCACTACAAGGTATTTACCCAAAGAATACAAAAATAGTGATTCAAAGCGATTTGTGCACCTTGGTGTTTATAGCATGTTTATCAACAACTGCCAAATTATGGAAAGAACCCAATGTCAATCCACTGATGAATGGATAAAAAAGAGGTGATGTATATATACAATGGAATATACTCAGCCATAAAAAAGAATGATATCTTACCATTTGCAATGATGGGGATGGAGCTAGAGAGTATTATGCTGAGTGAAATAAGTCAGTCAGAGAAAGACAAATATCATGTGATTTCACTCATATGTGGAATTTAAGAAACAAACAGATGAACGTAAGGGGAAAATTAGAGTGAGGCAAACCCTAAAACAGACACTTAACTATAGAGCACAAACAGGGTTTCTGGAGGGGAGGCATGTGGGGGGATGGGTTAAATGTATTAAGGAGGGCACTTATGATGAACACTGGGTCTTATATGTAAGCAATGAATGACTAAATCCTATGCTTGAAACTAGCACTACACTGTATGTTAACTAACTGGAATTTGCATAAAAACTTGGAAGAAAAAAAGATTTTCAAGATTTAGGGGTGCCTGGCTGACTCAGTTGGTGGTGCTTGTGACTCTTGGTCTTGGGGTAGTGTGTTGGAGCCCCACATTGGGTGTAGAGATTACTTAAAAATAAAATCTTAAAAAAATCAAAAAAAGAATCTCAAGGATTAAATGGTGCTTTAAACCATCCATTCAAATCCTTTATCATACTTGAAGATAAACTACAATGCATGCTACAAGGAGTCAATTCAGATTTGTTTAAACTCTTCTAGTGATGGTAATGTAGTACTTCCTGGGGTTTTCCACTCTTTCTGGTTTTCTCTGAGCTAATACAGATCCTTCCCTTTGAGTTCACTTCAGTGTTTCCTGGAAACATATATGTCTAAAGTCACATCACAGTCAACCTGAAAAAAAATCAATTAACAAGCATTTTTTAATAATGTTTATGGATTATTCCAAGGCTGACCAGAAGTGTAAAATACCTAGATGAGTGAGATAACACGAAGAATAAGTAAGTTAATTCTACAGACTCTGTATAAATTATCATAACTTAAGTAAATATTAGGATTAGGAGATAACATCTATAAGATTGGTAGAAAGGAAAAGCCAAGGTGTCCAGTATATGTGAGATCATACAGTATTTGTTTTACTCTGTGTTATTTCACCTAACATAATGCCCTCAGGGTCCATCTATGTAGTCGAAAATGGTGGGATTTCCTTCTTTCTCATAAGTAATAATATTCCATTATATATATGTATTCCATTATGTATGTGTACACACATATATATACATGCACTGTGTCTTTTTTATCCATTTAATCATAGACAGACAAGGTTGTTACCAAATCTTCGCTGTTGCAAATAATGCTGCATTGAACATGGTTGTACAGATGACTTTTTGAGATCCTGACTTCATTTCCTTTAGATACATATCTAGAAGTAGGATTGCTACATTTTATGGTAGCCTATTTTTTATTTTTTTGAGGAACCTCCATACTCTTTTCCTCAGTGGCTGCACCAATTTATATTCCCACCAGTGGTGCACAAGTTTCCCTTTTCTCCACATCCTCACCAACATCTCATTTCTCTCTCTTTTTTCTTTTTTTAAGTAATAGCCATTCTAATAGGTGTGAGATGATATACCATGTGGCTTTGATTTTCATTTCCCTGATGATTAGTGATATTGATCATCTTTTCACGTATCTATCAGCCATTTGTATGTGCTTGGAAAAATGTCTTTTCAGATCCCCAGCCTATTTTTAAATAAGGTTGGTTGTTTGTTATGGAGTTTTGTGATCTCCTTACATATTTTAGGTATTAATCCTTTTTCAGATAAGTGGTTTGCAGATTTTTCTGCCACTTCATAGTTGCAACCTTTTTTATTGTTGATTGTTTCTTTGGCTGCACAGAAGCTTTTTAGCTTCATATAGTCTTCCTTGTTTATTTTTGCCGCTTGTGCTTTTCATTTCATATCCAAAAAATCAACTTATATCTATAACAGTCTACTTTAAGTTGGTAACAACTGAAGTTGGATCTCAATCTAAAACTCTATTTTTTACCTTCCCACCATGTTTTGTTTCTGACATCACATTTTATATCTTTTTATCTTGTGTACCCCTGACTAATTATTGTAGTTAGAGTTGTTTTTACTACTTTTGTCTTTTAACCTTCATACTAGTTTGTGAGTGATTAATCCACTACCTTCAACAAATATTTATCTTTCCACTGAGATGTATTCTTTTATATATTTTCTTGTTACTAATTAGTGTTCATTCTTTTCAGCTTAAAGAAGTCCCTTTAACATTTCTTGTAAGGCAAGTTTAGTGATGATGAATTCCTTTAGCCTTTGCTTATCTGGAAAACTCTTTATCTCTCCTTCAATTCTGAATGATAACTTTGCCAGATAGAATATTCTTGATTGGAGGCTTTTTTTTCTTTCAGCACTTTGAATATATCGTGCCACTCTTTTCTGGCCTGCAAAGTTTCTGTTGAAAAATTTGCTTGTAATCTTACCAGGGGTTCCCATGTACATAACAAGTTGTTTTACTCTTGTTGCTTTTAGGATTCTCTTCTTGACTTTAACTTTGGACATTTTAATTATAATACATCTTGGTGTGAGGTCTCTTTGAGTTTATCTTGTTTGGAACTCTCTGGGCTTCCTGGAACTGGATATTTGTTTCCTTCCCCAGGTTAGGGAAGTTTTCTGCCATTAATTCTTCAAATAATTTTTCTACTCCTTGTTGTCTCTATTCTATTTCTGGGACCCTTGCAATGCTAATTTTAGTATCCTTGACGTTGTCCTATTAGTCCTTAAGCTATCTTCCCTTTTTTTCATTCTTTTTTTCACTTTGCTGTTTGAGTGGGTGAGTTCCACAGCCTTGTCTTCGAATTCACTGATATTTTCTTCTGCTTCATCTAGTCTTCTGTTGAATTCATTTCATGTGTTTTTCAGTTCAGTTATTGTATTCTTCAGCTCTGTGACTTCTCTTAGGTACATCCTTATATTTTCTATCTTTTGTTGAAATTCTCACTGTGTTCCCCATTTTCCCAAGTTTGATGATTGTCTTTATGACCATTATGTCGGACTCTTTATAAGGTAAATTATTTATCTCTGTTTCATTAAGGTTTTTTCTGGAAGTTGTATCTTGTTCTTTCATTTGGAACACATTCTGTTTCTTCATTTTGCTTGACCCTCTGTATTGGTTTCTTGAGTGGGGGGGCCTTGTGTAGGAGATGAAACTTTTTGTTCAACCTTTCCCTTACCTCTTGGTTGTCTCTGAAACCTAGTGCTTATGCAAGAGGCCTATTATTTTTTTAATTTCTCCATGTAGTTGAGAATGTACTAAAACCTGTCTTTGTCTCAAAGGGATGGATCTTAGTGAGCACCTAAATTCAGATTGATTGGAAGCCAGACCCTCAGGTATTAGCTTTTAAATAATACAAATGTATACATTCTGTTGGGATTGCAAACATAAGCTCCACTGGCCACCAATCCAGGTGATCTGGAGGTGTCCCCTGGGTTGCAGTTACAGAAATCAGGGTTCCAGATGAGTGCATAAGCTCCTTCCTGTTAGATACTGGTGAGCTATCATGAAGCAGAGGAAGAGCAGTAGGATGGCATCTCTCAGCCTGTTTCCTGATTGCTATTCCTTAGGCCACTAAATGTGCAACCAAACCTGAAGTCTGTCCCTCAGACTGAAGCTCCAGGACAAGAGAATAGGCCTTTTTCATAAATAGAATGGAATGGTGTTTCATTGCTGTCTGTGTAGTGCCCTGGGGTTAGTAGCCTATCAAGAACTATCTCTATAATTATTATAGTGTCATGGGACCCAGGAACATAAGTCCCGGGCCACAAGAGTCAGGTGATTAAGGGATGTCCCCTGAGTGGCAGGCACAAAATCTGAGGCAGCAGATGCACATAACAGCTCCAGTTCAGGAGATAGTGATACACTAGAGTGCAGCAGAGAGAGAGCATAAAGAGTGCCCACTCTCTGAAGTCTCTAAAAAGTAGTACAGTTAACTCTTAAATGTGGGTTTACTTAGAATCCTGCACTTCAGGCTGCAGTTGGGATTAGCTAATAGGACTTTTTTTACAGAAAGACTGAGTTCTTGGCTCTTTTGCCTCTTGCTGTGCCCTGGAGGTGGTAGCTGTTTAAGAGCTCTTTGTTGGTTCAGTCCTGTGGGACCCCTGAGTGTAAGCCCCTCTGGCGGCCAGAACCAGGTCATGTAAAGGTATTCCCTGGTGCAGCCACAAAAATCAGGGTGCCAGACAAGGGTACATAAGCTAATTTCTGGAATATACTGGTGTGCTATAGTGGGGCAGAGAGAGAGAGCACAAAGATGGTGTCTACCAGCCTATGTTCCCTGGCAGCACTTACATAGGCCACTAGATATGTATCAAATCAGAAGACTGCTCCTCAGGCCAAAGCTCCTGGACAAGCAAATAGGCCTCTTTCATAGAAAGACAGATGGTATGTTTTAGTTTGCTGTCTGTGCAGTTCCCTGGGGGTGGTAGCCTGCCAAGAACTTTCTTTCTGATTGTTACAGTCCCATGGGACCCAGGAACACAAACTCCCCTGGTCTTCAGAGCCAAGTGATCAAGGGATGTTCTCTGGGTAGCAACCACAAAAATCAGGGCATCAGATGTGTTCAAAAGCTCCCTTCAGGAGATGCTGGTGCTTTCAAGCATGGCAAAGGGAGAGCATGTAGATGACATGTGCTGGTTGTAGCAAGACACAGGGTGAGTATAACAATGGTGCTCTCTGGAAAAAAGAAAAAGAAAAAGAGAAAATGAAAAAAGAAGGTTAATAAAAAGAGATGATGCCCACTGACTATAGCAAGGCAGAACGAGAGTATGAAAATGGTGCCCGCCAGTTTCCATCCTGGATTATTCCAGTAGGCTTCTATATATGTGTGTTAAATTAGATGTCTGCTCTTCAGTCCTGTGCTTTATTTTAAGCGATTGAGCCTCTTTCACTTACAGTCTGGGTGTGGTCAGCTGCCTGTAAGCTGGGCTCTGGGGCAAGTGAGTCAAGCTTGTGAGCCCTTTAAGAGCCATTTCTCAGATTGCTAATCTTGTGGGTTTGGTGGATCTTTTGGGGGTTCATCTCTCAGGTATAGGTCTTAAAAGTTGGGGTGCTCAATGTGAGGTTCAAGCCCTTCATTCCTCAGACACTCCAGGTTTTGAGTTTTCTCCTGATTTGTGGGATGCTGTGTCAAGGATGGGGTTTATAGTGAGATTGTGCCCCAGCCTCCCCTAACTGCTTCAGTGTGGTTTCTTTTCATTTTTTCCGGTGTGTAGATGTTGCTTGGCCACCCTTTAGGTCTTTTTCAGAGGAAACTGTTCCATATGTAGCTGTAGACTCAGTGTGTCCGTGACAGGAGGTGAGTTCAGGATCTTCTTAAATAAGATCTAAGTGAAGGATGTCTTATTGATGTCACTGTCAGAATTTTTAAACTGTATGTATAGCTTAAGTAAAGGAAATTAATTTATATTATTTAGAGATTAATTTCAAATATATTAAATTTTTATAAAGAGAAATTTGTCTATAACATTATTTTCCATAAATTAATAATTTCCCAATAGCAATGATATTTTATACCAACATTTTTATACAATAATAATATAGAAAAAATCACTATTTTAATACCATTTATTTTAATACCATTTAATACCATTTATACCCTATAAATTAGTACCAAAACATAGATACTCTTTTGTATTCAGAATATAAATAATTTTGAGTTCCTCCTTGCATAGCAGATAGAAATTTTCATAGAAATATGAAAAACTGACTGAGTATTACTGGATCAAGTGTTCCTTAGAAAAAGTACTACTCAGACATGCAAAGTGATTCAAACTTTATTTCTTATAATTGACTGAATTTCCTCAAAACTATGCATCTCAAAGACCACCAGGGAGAACAAACTTGCTATTTGTTATCTAAAACTTTTCTTTTTGAAATGACTTCTTTTCTATTTATAGTTCGCCAGTCTTTTTTATCACTCTTTCTTCTCCATTAGTTTCTCCATGCTTGAGTTGCTATGGGGTTCTTGCAGCAGAGTAAGAGGGGTCTCAGGTCTGGTTGGGTGTCATTGGGAATCTTTCTGGGTCTTCTATCTGTGGCCCTTAAGGTACCAGTATTAACCTGTCAGCCTGGCCTGATCCCCGCTTGCTGAAGTCTACTAGGTCAAGACCTAGTAGTTCTCTCCACTGACTCAGTCCCACCACTCTTTCCCTGGTGCTGCATATTCAACAAAGCCTGGCTCTCATTAATTTTTTTTTTCCTCTCATTAATCTTTAGCTTTGTTAGTCTATTTTCAGCCTTTGCCTCTGTGTGTTTGTGTCTCTGGTATGGCAACCTAGGACAACTCAATTGCCAACATATCATTACCCCCTTCAGATTCTTGAGGAGTTGGACCCTTTGCAAAACAGTCTCTTCTCTGGGTCTCAAATGGGAAGTGTAGCAAAACTCCTTTTGCTTTTATTTCTTCACGCTATCCAGCAAATCTCTTCCTGTGGGAATCTCGATCTGGTCAGGGATGTCTCAAGACACACTTCTTCCTTCACCTTCTTTCTCTCTATCAGTTTATCAAGGCCAGGTTTTCCACATCTCCTCCTATCTGGCTTTCTACTTCTCTTTCTTGAGGTGGCATTTTACATGCCATCTTCTTAAGATATACATGGAACAGAGGGAGAGAAATTGAGACTTAAGGAATAAAGCGTTACAAAGCATATTATGCCTTTTATATCAACCTGCCCTAATGTGAATTGATAAAATAAGACATGAAATAAGCTTTGCCAAACTCCCAAACATTTTGTGAATGTATCACAATTTCAATAAATTTTCATCTCTTTTATTTACTATAACAAAGCTTTTAGCTGTATAAATGGACTACAGGTTTGGGGTGTTCACTACAAATCCTTGAGATTATCTTATTTGTTTATACCTTCTTACTTTCTGCCCCTGGGTATAAAACACATATTCTCAAGAACAGAGATTTACAATAAATCTAAGACCCTCAGCTCCTAAAACAGTGTTCAGGGACTATAGATACTCAATTGTTTATGGAGTAAATGAATAAGCTAAAATATTGTGGGAACTCTCCAACACATTAACAACCACTTTCACACCAAGATTTCTACAGTAAGAAAGAAAAAGAAAATGAAAGAGAACTTTTGTTCTCTTTCAAAATATTCTGAATTAATCTTTCTTAAAGAACTGAAAGCATCCTGCTATAATCTAGAAGCAGCTTCTTTAGAGTATTCATAACCTGAGTAAATTTAATATAGTCATTCTAAAATTTACATTTACATTTACATCAAGCCTACTTACTTTCAAAGTAGCTATTGCTCTGGACCCCTTTCTTCATTTGCAAAATTTAGTTATTTATTCAGGTATTGGTCCTCTGTAACCTGTTTTAATATTATAGGTAAAGTCCTGTATTGCTTGGCATATAAATAAAGGCTCAAAAGAAATTTAGACTTTATTATTACAAATGGAGAGAATTTAAGTTTTATTTATATTCTTATCCTAACATGGTATCACATTGTGGTCCTTAATAACTATAGAATATATATTTTGGAGTTTACATAGCATTTTTACACACTATTTCACGTGTTACTCTGTATAGCTCACATATTATTCACCATTCTTAATATTAAAACAAACAAATGGTAACTTTGCTAGCATAGTATTACTTTGGTTAGTTAAAAAACATAGCACAGACATTTTAACGTAAGAAAAATTGAAACGGAGAAAGAAGGAAAGCATGGCCAGCATATGGAAGGAGAGCTATGGAGGTAAGAATGAAAGTTGTTAAAAAAAAAAAAAAGTCTTTGCCTTCTCATTCACTCAAAAATGCAACAGTTTAGAAAACATTGATTCTTAACTTTGTAGGTAGCAAATATATACAGGATCCAAGTTGAAAAGTTAGTTTGCTCAACAAATATCAATTATGAAATGATGGTAAGTAAATGTCAAGTATAAAATGAAACCTTAACCAAACTCAGACTAGACTGTTGGTAAAGGATGGTAGTTGATTATTCATAATTGTTGAACCATACATTTACCCCTAATAAGTGTCATTAGCAGTTTAATGTCAACTAAGAAGTCAAGGTACATTTACTTGTTGAAACTGTTTCAGAAATTGCAAGCATTATAAAATGATTTTTTTGGAAATGTATTAAAAAACAATCATTACTTTATGTTTCGGACACACAATGTGCAGAGATATAATTTTGTGACATCAACAACTGAAAGGAGTTGGGACAGTTTAAAAAGTTACATATGTTATGGAAGTGAAGCTAATAAAATTTGAGTTTTGTAACTCTAGAATATTAAATGTAATCCCCATGATAACCACAAAGAGAATAGTTATAGAATATACACAATATGAAATGAGAAAGGAATTAAAATGTTTCACTTTAAAAAAATCAACCACACAAAAGAGACAGTAATGCAGGAAATGAGGTACAACAAGCTACAAGACATAGAAAACAAATAGCAAATGACAGAAGTGAATCCCTCCATATCAGTAATTACTTTAAATGCAAATAAATTAAACTGTTTAATCAAAAGACAGGTATTGGTAAGGATAAGAAAAATGACAGACCTATATGGTATCTGCAAGAGACTCACTAAGGTGCAAAGACACAAATAGGTTGAAAGTAAAAGGATGGAAAAAAATACTCCATGTAAATGGTAACCAAAAGGGAGCAGGGGTAGCTATCCTAACATTAGATAAAATATACTTTAAGTAAGAAAAGTTCAAAGAAGTACATTGCATATTAATAAAAGATTCCATATAGTAAGAAGATTCAATTATAAACATTTATACACCTAATAGCAGACCATTAAATATATAAAGCAAAAATTGAAGGATCGAAGGGAGAGATAGACATTTCTATGATAATAGAGAATCCAGTATCCCGCTTTCAATAATGGATAGAACCACCAGACATATAAATAAGGAAATAGAGGACTTGAACAGCACAATATACCAAGTAGAACTGAACAACATGTATAGAACACTGAACCCAACAACAATAGTACATACATTCTTCTTAGGTGCACGTGGGGCATTCTCCAAGATAGACCATCTGTTAGGTCACAAATTAGGTCTCAATATATGTAAAAGGAAGATGTCATACAAAGTTATCTTCTCTGACCACAGACAGATAAAGTTAGAATTCAGTAACAGAAGGAAAATTGTAAAATTAGCACATTTGTGATTAAAGAACACATTCTTTAGCCATCAGTGAATTGAAGAAGAAATCACAAAAGAAATTAGAAAATACTTAAGAGATGAATGAAAATGAAAGCATAACATATCAAAATGTATGGGATGCAAAGAGGGCAATGCTAAAATAGAAATTTATAGATATAAATGCTTACATTAAAAAATATGTAAGATCTTAAGGCAATGGAATATCTTAAAGAACTAGAAAAAGAACAAAATAAACCCCCAAAGCCAGCCAAAAGAAGGAAATAATAAAGATTAAAGTAGAAAGAAATGATCTAAAGAATGGAAAAACAATAGAGAAAATCAACAAAACCAGAACTTTCTTCTTTGAAAAGATCAAAAAAAGTGAGAAACCTTTAGCAAAATTGTCTAAGAAAAAGAGAGAAGACTCAAATTACTAAATCAGAAATAAAAGCAAGACATTAATACCAATTCTATGGAAATAAGAAGGACTATAAGAGAGTATTATGAATGTTGTATCCCAACCAATTGGATAACGTATATAAAAGGGGCAAATTTCCTAGAAGCATAATCCTAAGAAATGATAACCTATTTCTAACTTAAGGTGGGAATGTAAATTGGTATATTCATTATGGAAAACAGTATGGTGATCCCTTAAAAAATTAAAATTAAATTAAATTAAAAATATAACTACTATATGATCAAGCATTTCCACTCTGGGTATTTATTATTGAGACTCATTATTTATTTATAAAGATTTTATTTATTTATTTATTTGACAGAGAGAGACACAGCGAGAGAGGGAACACAAGCAGGGGGAATGGGAGAAGGAGAGGGAGAAGCAGGCTTCCCGTGGAGCAGGGAGCCTGATGCAGGGCTCGAACCCAGGACCCTGGGGTCATGACCTGAGCCAAAGGCAGACACTTAATGCCTGAGCCAACCCAGGGACCCCGAGACTCATTATATTTATTTAGATTAATTGTTTTCCCTGTATGGTAAATGAGTCTTGAGAGTTGCCATATTCTATGTATGGTACATGAACTTTCTATCCTGTTTCTATTTTGTTGGAAATAAAGCCTTTGTTCCTTTCATATAAATTCCCAATTAATGTCCATTCTTTGTGAGGAAGTGCTCCCTTCCCTCAAATATGTGCTGTGGAAAGCTAAGGATTGATAAGAATAGTGTGGAAAGATAAAGGTATGGGAGTGTTTTTCAATTCTAGCCTGAAATCATTGACTAGCACTGGGCTCCTCTCGTAGACTGTAACATGCTCTGTCAGCTAAAGACTGATTTGTTTTAAGTCAGAAATGCATGAATGAATAAGGTATGAACGTAAAGGTAGAACATTTTATTATGCAAGTATAAATGGAAACCTCTGACTGCTTGTGTCACATTATCCTCTGAGGCCCAATAAATGAAGAGAGGTGGAAAAAGGGAAAAGGACCAGAGGGATGATTTATGATAAAATATTAGTAAAATTATATATGGATGCCTTGGCCAAACTCAAAGTAGTGTGGGAAGTGAGTAGAAATGGATCATATATTTTATTCCACTCAGTGCCAACTCAAATGTTCATACTGAAATTGCTTGGGGAAATGAAAAATTATGTGCTCCAAAGCTACAGTAAGGATGATCACGGTCCTGCCATATTTGAAACTGTGGTGATAAGTGACATTCTACTACTGATTTTACATGTGCTTTGTCTCCTTGTCTAGGTTGTAAACCTAGTGAAACAAGTATGTGTTTTCTTTTACACATACATCCTTTAAAGAAGGTTTAAAACTTCCTTTGATTTGATATCTTCTTTCCCTTTGCCAATGAACCTTATTTATCACTTAATTTTTTATACCTGTTTCACAAATTCTCAAATTCTTTTTTCAATTTCAGCTGTTATTCTCACCTTACAGAGATTATCGCTGAAAGTTCTTTTTCTAATTATCTGATCTTGATTAGGGTGAAAGCTTAAAAAAAGTGCCAATTTGCATATTGAGAATTTTCTTCTAAAGGATAATTATTTTGTGGCCCCATTTTAAAAAAACGGGGACACATTTTATATTCATTTTTTATAGCAGGGACTACTTCTTTTAATCAAAATGTTTCATAGATCAGATATATTTTAATTTGGCCTGCATAGTTTGGCCAGACAAAAGGTTTGGCACAGTTTTGCATGTAAGATAAAACTCTAGGATCAGAGTGCATGGGTTTTACATCCCAGCCACAGCATTTCCTAAGGGCTTTGTGATTTGAGGCAAGTTAATTAACTTCCTTTTTTTTTTTTGCATTTAAATTTTATGTTATGTTAATCATCATACATTACATCATTAGTTTTTGATGTAGTGTTCCATGAGTCATTGTTTGCATATAACACCCAGTGCTCCATTCAATACGTGCCCTCTTTAATACCCATCACCAGGCTAACCCATCCCCCCACCCCCCTCCCCTCTAGAACCTCCAGTTTGTTTCTCAGAGTCCATAGTCTCTCATGGTTCATCTCCCCCTCCAATTCCCCCCCCATTTTTCCCTTCCTACTATCTTCTTTTTTTTTTAATGTATTATTTGTTTCAGAGGTACAGGTCTGTGATTCAACATTCTTACACAATTCACAGCGCTCACCATAGCACATACCCTCCCCAATGTCCATCACCCAGCCACCCCATCTCTCCCACCCCCCCACCACTCCAGCAACACTCAGTTTGTTTCCTGAGATTAAGAATTCCTCATATCAGTGAGATCATATGATACATGTCTTTCTCTGATTGCACTACTGGGTATTTACCCCAAAGATACAAATGTAGGGATCTGAAGGGGTACGTGCACCCAGATGTTTATAGCAGCAATGTCCACAATAGGCAAACTATGGAAAGAGCCAAGATGTCCATCGACAGGTGAATGGATAAAGAAGTGGTGTATATATACAATGGAATATTATGCAGCTATCAAAAGGGTTGAAATCTTGCCATTTGCAATGATGTGGATGGAACTGGAGGGTATTATGCTGAGTGAAATAAGTTAATTAACTTCTAAGAGCCTCCATGTACTCATCTGTAATATAGAGGTAATTCTACCTATGTAGTTATGTAATATAAGAATATCTGGCATATGGAAATAATAGAGGTTTAGCTATTATTAAATGGATTTCTGAAAATCAAATAAAGAAGTGGAAATAATGGTAATAGGCCCTCAGCATTTAACTTTATCTTAAGAAGAAATAAGTCAATGAGAAATCACCTAGTTCTAAATAGAGACTAAAGGTGGGAGATGGAATTAAAGAAGATTGACTCTTATCCAATCTTGGGACTGCTGTACTGTTTATTGGGTTTATTCAAATGGTAATATGATTCCAAACTTGACACTTTAAGTTTCCTCTTATAAATAAGCACAAACTAAACAGTTGAATATGGAGTCACTGCAGAGGCCAGGTTCTGGTCCAGGTAGAATTTTTAATATCATTTCTATTACCAGTTACATTCATAGAGAAGAAGACAATCTGTAGTTTGAAAAAATCTTCTCCAGGGGCAGAAGTCTAGGGACATATGTTGTTGGCACCATTACTCTATTTTATTTATCTTATTTTTAGTATTATTATTGGCTGCACAAATAAATATGCTACTTTTTTTTTCTCTTTTTGTTGCTTTTAATTGAGCATCACATATGTTTTTATTTTATGTATGAATTTGCAATAGGTAGGATTGAAATAAGCCTTCTAAAAATTTCCCAGAGTGGACCATAAACCATTTTTAAGCATACTTCCTGCCTGGTTTATTACAACATCATCATCATTGATATCTTAGGTTTTCTCAGTTCTCCCATATGACTCTGGGTTGATTCTGACTCATCGTTAATCTCAAGGCCAGACATTACAACTGGGCTATCATCCTATCATCTTCAGCTTTACTTTGATAAATGTTCCTATATCCTCATAATACTGTGTCAGCTCCTCTTCATTCTCACTATTGCAACAGACAACTAATGGTTTTCCTATTGAAAATTTTGTACTCTTTCTTTCTGTTCGCCAAACTCTTGTCATAGTGGTTTTGCAAATGCCTTCCTAATCAAGTTACTGCCCTGTAAATATTTTTAAAATATTTAATAACTAAAAAATTTATAGGATAAGATAAAAAACTCAGTATATCAAACTAAATGATTATTGATTAATTTCCATTTATCAGCCTTATTCCCAAATGTGCTCTCCTTCTTTGGGAGTTATATTTAGTTTCCCAAATAGGGTGTATGTGTTTTAATGACTCTGAGATTTTGGTGATTCTTCTCCCTGTGCTTGGAATGCTAACAGGGATGAGCCTGGTTGGGGTGTCTGCCTTGAGGTTAATGAGTGAATGCACAATGGAGTATTGTATAGGGATATCATGGTGCTAATTGTAGTGAACCAGGTCTGAAGTATTTTCCAGATTGGTTTACAAGCTAATCTGAGGAATGAATAATTACCTTTTGAGACTTCACTTAACCTCCTGATTTTTGGTATTTTTCCCCCTAACATGTTATACCCATCCATAGGCTTAGTCACTACAACCTCTGAGCCTCAGTCATATTTTATACAAATATCTCTCAAAGCACTTTTTTGTGCTCTTTTGATTCCTGTTGTTAATTTTATGTGTCGACTTGAGTAAGATACAGTACCCAGATATTTGGTCAAATGTTATTGTAGTAGTTTGTATGAAAGTATTTTTTTAGATAAGATTAATAATTTAAATCAGTTGACTTTGAGTAAAGCAGATTATCATGCATAATGTGGATGGGGTGGGCCTCATCCAATTAGTTAAAGGCCTTAGTAGAGAAAGATTGATCTCCCTGGAAGAAGGGATTTTTCTAGCGGACTACCTTTGGACTCAAACTTCAACTCTTCCATGGGTCTCCATCCTGCTGGCCTATGCTTGTCAAACCTCCATAATCATATGAGCCAATTTTAAAAAACTCTGTTTATCTGCCTGTTTGCCTCTCTCTATGTATCTGTCTCTCATCTATTTATCATCATTCTATCTTATTGGCTCTCTTTCTCTGTAAACCTAATGCATTCCCTAAATGCAGCTTGAGGACAGGGCAGTGTCCTTTCATCTTTCTATCATCTAGCATTTTGCCTGGTATTCAAATTGGTAAATAATGAAACTCTAAGTTAATAAAATATCATTCATGTTAATGCCACATTAATATTTCTAAACTTCTTCTTCCATCAGGTATCTTTAGTGTTTAATTATCTGCTCAAATAACTGCTAATGTATCTTGTTGGTGTCCTATTTCCTCAAGATTAGATGACAAGTCCTCTCTCTTGTATTTTATGCTTTTTAACTAACACCTGAAACTTCTATACAGTAGTCCCCCAGTTAGCCACAGGGATACATTCCAAGACCCTTGGTGAATGCCTGTAAACATGTATAGTACCAAACCCTAGATATACTATGATTTTCCCTATACATACATACCTGTGATAAATTTAATTTTTAAGTCAGGCACAATAAGAGAGAGTTTAATAACAATAACTAAAAATAGAACAATTATAGCAATATGCTGTAATAAAAGTTATGTGAATGTGGTTTCTCTTTCTCCCTCTCAAAATGTCTTACACTGTACTCACCCTTTTTCTTCTTGTGATGATGTGAGATCATAAAATATCTGTGTGATAAAATGAAGTGAGGGGAATGATGTAGGCATTGTGAGGTAACATTAAGTTACTATTGACCTTCTGATATGTCAGAAGGAGGGTCATCTGCTTCCAGACCTCAGTTGACCATGAGTAACTGAAACCGTGGAAAATGAAACCATGGATGTTGGGGGCACTATTGTAAGCAGCACTTTCTTCCTATTACATAAACACTGTGCTCTGAGCAGCTGCTTTGTTCATTGTACTCAAGCATACTTTGTACATTCTTCTCTGCCTTTGCCCAGGCTGTCATCCTTGCAGGGATATCGTCCACAACATCCATCTAGAGAATCTTGCCTCCACTTAATCCCACCTTCTCTGAGACATCTTCTCTTTTAATTCAGTTCTAAAGATCTGTCTTCTTGCTTTAAAAGACTTCTTCCAAGGCCATAAATTTCACATATCATGCATTGCCTTGTACTGCTGATTTTTCATTTTTCTCTCTCTGTGTTACTTATGTTAGTGCTAATATGTCCATTTAAGGGCAGGTATTGAAAGTTAAAAATGTGTGAGTCTGAAACAAGATGAACAAAGAGCAACTTTGCAGAGAATCTGGAGAAATTGAAATAGAGTATCATGGCAGATTGTATTTTGATTTTATTATCAATATCATTTTAAAAGAAGGTTTTGATAGATGCTTATAAGAGGGTTGAATTATTATAATTTATTTTTCAAATCTTCACTAGAGTATTATCAGAATTTTCTTTGCTCATGAAGTTTCTTCATTTTCCTGAACATTATCTCAGGTTCAAGGAACTAAATTATTTTGTCTTTTAAAATAATATTATGCAGCCATCAAAAAACGAAATCTTGCCATTTGTAATGATGTGGATGGAACCTAGAGGGTATTATGCCAAGTGAAATAAGTCAATCAGAGAAAGACATGTATCATATGATCTCCCTGATATGAGGAATTCTTAATCTCAGGAAACAAACTGAGGGTTGCTGGAGTGGTGGGGGGTGGGAGGGTTGGGGTGGCTGGGTGATAGACATTGGGGAGGGTGTGTGCTATGGTGAATGCTGTGAGTTGGGTAAGACTGATGAATTACAGACTTGTACCTCTGAAACAAATACATTATATGTTAAAAAAAAAAAAGAAGAAGGTAGTAGGAAGGGAAAAATGAAGGGGGGGAAATCAGAGGGGGAGACGAACCATGAGAGACTATGGACTCTGAGAAACAAACTGAGGGTTCTAGAGGGGAGGGGGGTGGGGGGAATGGGTTAGCCTGGTGATGGGTATTAAGGAGGGCACATATTGAATTGAGCACTGGGTGTTATACGCAAACAACAACTTAAGGAACGCTACATCAAAAACTAATGATGTAACATATGGTGACTAACATAACAATAAAATAAAATAAAAAATAAAATAAAATAAAATAATACTCTTACTTTAAGGAAAAAATGACAAGCTGAGAATAAAGGGAGAGAGATCTATCTATTTATATATGTCGAGACAGGGAATTTGTTTTTTTTTGAGAGAGAGAGAGAGAGAGTGTGTGTGTGTGTGTGTGTGTGTGTGTTTATGGCTTAAGAATTGTTTTTTACTCAAGATATTCCAAATTTAAACCTTGAAAACACTATAAAGGTCAAAAGCAAAGGTAGGGTAATGAAAGAAACATTTGAATATATCCTCAAAAAACTATTGTAAATATCATATTTAAGATAGAAGAATAAAAATAAAAAGGGACACTGATTTTGTGTGAAATTATTTTTTAGATAAGATTAATATTTAAATCAGTAGATTTTTGGTTCATAGCAAAATTGAAAAGAAAATGCAAGATTTCCCATATACCCCTTGCCTCCACATGTGTATAGCCTCCTTTATTATCAACATCCCCTACCACAGTGGTGTATTTGTTACAATGATGAACCTATATTGACACATCATAATTACCCAAAGTTTATAGTTTATGTTACAGTTCATTTTTGGTGTTCTAGGTTCTATGAGTTTGGACAAACTTAAAGTGATATGTATCCACCATCATAGTATCATACAAAGTATTTTTACTGCCCTAAGAATCCTTTCTGTTCCTCCTATTCCTTTCTGCCCCAACACAACATTCCTGCCCATCACTAATATTTTTACTATCTCTATAGTTTTGCCTTTTCTGGAAGTCAAATAGTTAGATTTATACAGTATGTAGCCTTTGCAGATTGGCTTCTTTTATTTAGTAATATCCATTTTAGTTTCCTCCATGTCTTTTCATGGTTTGATAGCTCTTAAATTTTAGCACTGAATAATATTCCATTGTCTGGATGTACCACAGTTTATTTATCCATTCCCCTACTGAAGGACATCATCCATTCCCCTACTGAAGGACTTGCTTCCAAGTTTTGGCAGTTATGAATAAAACTGTATGAACATCTGTGTGAAGATTTATGTGTGGACATAAGTTTTCAGCTCCTTTGTAGATACCAAGAAGCATGATTACTGGATTGCATAGTAAGAGTATGTTTATTTTTTTAAGTCACCTTATTGTCTTTCAAAGTGGCTGTACCATTTTGCATTCCTACAAGCAATGAATGAGAGCTCCTTTTGCTCCACATCCTTGTCTACACTTGGTGTTGTCAATATTCTGGATTTTAGCCATTCTAATAAATGTATATTTATTAGATGTAATGTGTAATGTGTGTACATGTGTAATATCTCATTTTTGTTTTAATTTGCATTTCCCTGATGATAAATGATGTAGAACATCTTTTCAGATGCTTGTTAGGCATTGATATATCTTTATGGCAAGGTGTCTGTTAAGGTCTTTGACCCATTCTTTGACCAGGTTGCTTGTTTTCTTATTGTTGCATTTTAAGAGTTCCATGTATATCTTGGGTAACAGTTTTTTTTTTTAATCAGATGTGGTTTTTTGCAGATATTTTCCCCAGTCAGTGGCTTGTCTTCTCATTCTCTTCCCATTGTGTTGTATAGAGCAAAAGTTTATAATTTTAATGAAGTCCAGCTCATCAGTGACTTCTTTTGTGGTTTATGGTGGTATATGTGAAAAGTCATTGTCATTCTCAAGGTTATCTAGGCTGTTCAGTTGTTCCAGCAACACTTGTTTAAAAGACTGTCTTTGTTCCCTTATATTGCCTTTCTTCCTCTGTCTAAGATCGACTGACTGAGATCGATTTGGGGCCTATTTCTGGGGCTGTCTATTCTCCTTGATCCTATTGATCTTTTTGTCTGTTCTTTCATCAGCAACACACAGTATTGATTACTGTAGCTTTATAGTGAGTATTGAAGTAGGGTAGTGTCAGTCTTCCAACTTTGTTCTTCTCCTTCAAAATTGTGTTAGATATTTTGGATCTTTTGCCTCTCCATATAAACTTTAGAATCAGTTTGTCAATATCCACAAAATAACTTGTTGAGATTTTTTTTTAAAGATTTTATTTGCGAGAGAGTGAGCATGAGGAGGGGGGAGGGGCAGAGGGAGAGGGAAAGCAGACTCCCCACTGAGCAGGGAGTTGAAGTGGGCCTCAGTCCCAGGACCCTGAGATCATGACCTGAGCTGAAGGCAGACTTTTAACAGACTGAGCCACCCCACCCCACTTGTTGAGATTTTGATTGGGATTCTGTTGAAACTATTAATAAAGTTGAGAAGAACTGACATGTTGACAATATTGAGGCTTCCATCTAGGAACATTTATTTAGTTCTACATTTATTTAGTTCTTTTATTTCACTCCTCAGAGTTTTATAATTTTCCTCATATAGATTTGTACATATTTTGTTAGATTTATACCTAGGTATTTTATGTTTTGGAAGTGCTAATGCAAATGGTTGTGTTTCTAATTTTAAATTCCATTTGTTTGTTGCTGACATATAGGAAACTGATTGATTTTGTATATTAACTTTGTATCCTGCCACTTTACCGTAGTCACTTATTAATTCTAAGAGGATTTTTTTTTGTTGGTTCATTTGGTTTTTCTACACAGATAATCGTGTCATTTGCAAACAAAGATGGTTTTATTTCTTTCTTACCAATCTGTGGACTTTTTACTTTTATTACATTACATTAGCTGAGACTTCTGTATGATATTGAAATGTAGTGGTGGGAGGGACATCTTTTCCTTGTTTTTGATCTGTGGGGAAACCTTAAAATTTTTTGCCCTTAAGTAAATTGTTACCTGTAGATTTTTTCTAGATATTCTTGATCAAGTTGAGGAAGTTCCCTTCTATTCCTAGTTTACTCAAGTTTTTGTCATGAATGATTGTTGGATTTTGTCAAATGCTTTTTCTGCGTCTATTGATATGATTGTGTGATTTTTTTTCTTTTTCAATCTGTTGATTTGTTGGATTATATTAATTGATTTTTGAATGTTGAGCCAGTTTTGCATACCTGTGATAAGTTTCACTTGGTTGTGGTGCACAGTTCTTATAGATTTTTGGACTCATGCTTTTTTTTAAGATTTATTGATTTATTTTAGAGAAAGAGAGAGCATGGTGGGAAGGGGCAGAGGGAGAGGGAGAGAAAGTCCTAGGCAGACTCTTCCTGACACAGAGCTGAAACCAAGAGTTGGACTCTTAACCAACTGTACCACCCAGGCGCCCTATGGACTCACTCTTACTTTTAAATAAAGCAGGAATCTCAATAGTGTAGAGCAAAGTGTTTAGATTTACAACTTTGAAATATAAATCTGAAAGACTACTCCCATCATGTCAGCCTGATATTTGGAACCATATGATATGAACAATACTCAGTATTTAATAATTGAATAAATGAATGATTGCATAAAGTGAAGTTTGGGTAGAGCAATACACTTTACATTCAGTGTGGGTGAATTGGAATAAACATTTTTTTCTCCTTATATTTAGGATATTAGAAAGAAAACTCAGGGGAGAATAAAAAAAGATGGAGTAATAGATCTCAATCGTGTTTGCCTATTAGAATTACCTAGAGAAGATGTATATGGACTAGTACTTGGGATTCACCCATGAGGAAGCATGATCTCTGAGGGTGGGGTCCCAAGTGTGATATTGTTTTAAAATTATTTGGGTGATTTTAATATTTTGGCATTGTTAATAACTCCTGTTTCAGAAAAACAAAGTATATGAGTATGATTATAAATTAAATATTTTGGGAAAAATTACTCAGCAGTATCTGTTTCTTTAAAGAATTTATTTTTTCAATAAGGATGAATGTCTTAAAAGAAGCACTGTCTCCTAGATGCTATCACTGCTCTCACACAGCGATAGCTGAAGAGATGAAAATGTTGCTTTCTTGCCACAACTCATATATAAAAAAGTAAGGTTAGACAATTATATGTTCCAAAAGACAATGTTCTAATGTCCCAAGTCATTGTAAAAACGTTCCCCTCTGTGGTTCTTGACTGCAATAGAATTCTTTTCTTTGTCTCACATTAATTCACCTTCCTAATAGATTTCAAATGTTTTCCAAACATTTTTTTTCACATGATATATATTGTAAACCCATTTTCTCTCCATTTCAACTAGGAAATTTATAATCTGACTCTGTTACTAGGGAATGTAATTTCTGGGAACCACGCCACAGAAAATGAAACAGTATCATTTAATCTTGCCTGTGTGATTGACTAAAAACTGTGTCTTTAAATTTATCTTCTTAAAATTAACGAAGTACAAGATTTTGAGAGATAGTTTGAGAGAAGTCAAGGAGACTTCTTGTTTGTGCTCTTTTTTTACTTTGATAATTTAGGGAAGAAAACACAATTTCGTATTTTAAATCCTCAGCTACTGTTGAATCATTTCTGAGTTAATTAACACTGTAATAATATTATTTTAGCTTCTTAGTTGTATAATGCAGTATTTGAGGGGCTTGGTTTTTAACTAATATTTTCAGGAAGTTACCATTTGTGGAAGGAATGGAAAGTCTGGCAAGGTGATTCTGGGTATCTAGATAATTACATTTTACTTTTCCAAGATAAAGAGATTAGTTTGATTTTTTAAAATCTTAGGAAGATTTTGGAGCACCTGGGTAGCACAGTTGGTTAAGAGTCCACCTCTTGGTTTCAGTTCAGGTCATGGATCTCAGGGTCATGAAATCAACCCCCCTGTCCAAACCCCTGTGGAGCCCCGTGTGGAGTCCTGTGTGGAGCCCCACATGAGGCTCTGCTCTTAGCTTAGAGCCTGCCTCAGATTCTCTTTCCCCTCCCTCTGCCCCCCCTCTTATACTCTCTCTCTCAAATAAATAAATAAATCTTAAAAAAAAATAAAATAAAATAGGGATGCCTGGGTGGCTCAGTTGGTTAAGCATCGGCCTTTGGCTTAGGTCCTGGTCCCTAGGTCCTGGAATGGAGCCCTGAGTCTGGCTCCCTGCTCCCTGCTCAGCGGAGAGTCTGCTTCTCCCCCTCCCTCTGCCCCTCCCCCCCATGCTCTCTCTCTCTCTCTCTCTCTCACTCAAATGAATAAATAAAAAATCTTTTGAAAAAATAATAAAATTAAATCTTGGAAGACTTTAACCGTAATGATGTTAACTAAGGCCAATTATTCTGTCACTCTCAGAAAAAGCAAGTTCCTAGAGAATTAATTTAATTACACTTTCGAAGTATGAAAGTCTTTACTTTCTCCTCCTTCTCCTCCTTCTGCTTCTCCTCTTCTTCCTCCTCCTCCTAATCATCATCATTGTTATTTTTTCCTAAGAGTCACTATGATTAACAAGGAACTTTAGGGGCAGGAATATTTTGTTCAGCTAGGTATTTTAGGTGACGTCTAGGAAGGGTGAAATAAGGAAACACTGAGCAGAATCTTTACAACTGTGTAGTAGTTATAGATTTCATAGGCAGGGTAATAAAAAGCACCAAACAGAAATTGTAAGTTGGACTTCATTAAAATGAAAAATATTTCTTTTTCAATAGATATCATTAAGAATTCTTAAATCATTAAGAAAGTAGAAAACTTAGTCTCAGGTTTAGAGAAAATATTTACAGTACCTATCTCTGAAAAATCTTCAACCCAGAATATATGAAGACTCAAGAAGACAAAATAGATTTTAAATCAAAAACAGTTACAAGAGACAAAGAAGTTCATTATATATTCATAAAAGTTTCAATTCAGCAGAAAGATATAATAATTACAAACATTTAAGTATTTGGGTCTGTAATGATGTAGCATCTAATAACCATCAAAATATATGAACCCAAAACTGACAGAATTGAAGGGAAAAATAGCCAGTTCTACAATAGTAGTTGGGAGACTTTAAAACCTCAGTCTCAAGAGTGGGTACAACAGCCACACAGAAGATAAGGAAATACAGGCCTGAAACCAACTAGATCTAACAGATGTATACAGAATACTGTACCCAACAACAAAATATGCTTTCTTCTGCAGTGCACATGGAACATTTTCTAGGATAGACTATATATTAGATCACAAATTAAGTCTTAATAGATACACAAAGATAAATATTATGCAAAACTCTTAAAGGGCTCTTGCATTCTTGATTCAGAGGACAACCATTATTTAAACATGAGTTCACTTCTCTTCTACCACATGAAAATGTACTTTCTAGAGAAAAGATGTACATACAACCACATACCAAAATGCACTCACCTTCACAAACACATGTTATTCTTAGGGGGAAAAAATTGCTAGATTAGGATTTAATTTTATCAAAGTTATTTTTTTTCTTACAAGTTCATCATATCTGAAAGGATTAACTTCCTTTGTGAAATTTCAGGAGGAACAAAAATTATAATTTGATAGAGAAGGTAACAAGTATATAAACAATTTATTATATAAACTCAATAATAAAACTGATTTTACTCTAAGTCTCTACACAGCAGAACAAAGAAATATGATTATAATGATAAAAATATTGTTGAGAACATATTTACCATGTGCTGGATTCTGAGCAGTTTTATGTAATAATCCCATCCTTTTAAGAAACAAATGAAATGGATAATAACATTATCTCCATTTTACAGATGGAGAATCTGAAACACCAATTGGTCAAATAGCTTTACTTAAATTCAGATAGTGAGTGTTGGGAGGTGGGATTTGATATATGTGTTTTAACATTTTAAATGTGAGGATTTTGATAATTATGTTCCTGCAACAGTACTCATTTCCTTAACTTAAGATCAGAGTATTTGGGTCTGTATGATACCGAGTCTGTGATATTTGTTGAGTCATATGTTCTAGTCAACTATGTACTGAGTTTTTATAAATATTCCATATGCTCATAAGATATCTACTGTATCATTATATATTATATGTTTTAAAGCAAAATATATATGTATAAATCAGAAAAAAACTATATATTTAAATAGTCTGTATTCTTGCATCTTTTGAGTGATCAAATTATAATTATAAAAGATATGCTAACATCTAGTAAGATTACAGATTTTTGGATTTCTTTTTGAATTTGCCAATTTTTTCTTTATATGCTTTGCTATCAGGTATGTAAAAATTAAAAATTTTTAATTTTATAAAAATATAACTTTTATATTTTAATTTTATAAAAATATACCTTTAATTATTATGTATTGACCTTTATCTTAAAAATATTTTTTACATTTTCCCCTTGCTGTCGTTACTATATTGCATTTTTCTTGGCTTATTGAGACTGTTTAAAATTCTGTTTTTTTCTTTTGCTGGATTAGAAATTTTTTTGTTCTGGGGCGCCTGGGTGGCTCAGTCGGCTAAGGGTCTGCCTTCGGCTCAGGTCATGATCTCAGGATCCTGGGATAGAGCCCACATGGTGCTCTCCGCTCAGCGGGGAGTCTGCTTCCCCCTCTCACTCTCCCTCTGTGCTCTCTCGCACTCTCTCTCAAATAAATAAATAAAAATCTTTAAAAAAAGAATTTTTTTGTTCTTAAAATGTGATATATATTTTCTGTATTCCTCTTACTCCAAAGCACCACACCATGTATTATCCACATCTATATCTGTATCTGCTTACTTCAGAGTAATATGTAATTCTCACAACTCCTTAGCTTTGGTTATTCTCTGCTATCTTCAGGGTATTTGAATACCATATTTTAAAGATAACCTGTGTTTTATTTCTCTAAATTAGACCCCCTATTACCATTTTCTGCCATCAGTGTTACTATAGATATGTGCACCTGTTTACAATTTTTTAACACTATACGTCTGTTAGCTCAGGATTATTTCCTTTTTCTTAAAGTACCTTCCTTAAAAGTTCTTTCTTGAGGATTATTAGAGATAAATTCCTATCTGGAAATGTTTCCTTTTATGATCTTTGTTTCTTTGTGTAATCATTTCGCTATTTTTTTTTTTTTGTACTCTTTGTTGTTTTGAATTGCTACGTCTTGTGTGTCAGGGCTCTATATGTAGAAATCATGTGAGGCTTGTGTTAGGAGAGCATTCTTCCAGAGGATCTTTGCTTTTTCTTCTTCAACATGTTTTTTAGCACCAACCATTCAGGATCCCTCTTATAATTCAATATCCTTGTTCTGGGTTTTTGAGATTATGCAGGTGAAGTTTAGTCCAAATTCAGTACCATAAGGAAATATTTTTTCTTTGTATTGTGGAAAGGAAATTCAGTGAATCTGAAGACCCTTAAGGATATCAACTTCGTAGGAAGGTCTCTGGAAACACCTAACTATCCAGATCTGCTACCCAGTGCCTCAACCCCAACTCTAGCTTCTCCTTTTCTTTACTACTTTGGCTTTTGGTCCTTAGGCATTTCCTTTACTTTTTGTAGTCTCAGTTCTATATTTAAATGTTCTATATTTTGTTGAATTTTACATGGTATTTTTTTGTTTTTGTTTTTTGGTCAGAGAGAGTGAGAGAAAGCGAGAGAGAGCACAAGCGGTGGGGGGAGTGGCAGGCAGAGAGAGAAGCAGGCTTCCTGCTGAGCAGGGAAGCCCGATGTCAGACTTGATCCCAGGACCCTGGGATCACAATCTAAGCTGAAGGCAGATGCACAACCGACTGAGGGAACCAGGCTTCCCTCACATGGTTTTTAATTGTTGTTGTTGATGGATATTATATCTGCTTTGCCATTTTCATTGGAATGTAGCAATACATTCATTTATTCTTTTAGCAAGACTCTGACAATATGATAGATTTGCTTATAAAGTATACTATTTACAGAAAACAGGACCCACATCTCCAAAGGTTTAATATTTAGTATATCATGATCACATACCTGACATTTTAGAAATTGATTTCAAATATTTTATTTTGTGTTCATTTTACATGCCCAAATCCATATTTGCTTCAGGAAGTATGGTGACTTCACATCATACTGAACATTTTGAGGATAGTCAACTAAGAAATGTCTGATTGGTTTGCTCCTTGTTTCTCACTGTTCTCTCAGGAGTCAATAGTATCACTACTTGATTCAACAAAAATTCATTGAAAACTTATTTTAGCACCAATACTAAGCTCTACACATGTAAAGACTCTTTTATTCAAAGTAAATTAATATTTAGAGCAGTAAGTAGGGAATAAGACAAAAGTATTTATAAATGCTGTGAGAATACAAACTTGTAAGTTATAAGTGCTGTGAGAATACAAAGGAGGAACTCCTTAACTGCAACTGCAAAGGCAAAAAAATAAAAAAATCCCATTGAGATGTCTTAGCTGAATTTTGAATAAGTCAACATGAACCCTTCATGAGATCATAAGGAGTGGGGAGAGCTGTTAGGAGATAAAAGGGTATGTTAGGTAAGGGTGAAATCTTAGAGATTGTATGCAGCTTTAAGACACTGAGCTATACCTCACAGGCAATTCGGAACAATTATTGGACTCAAGCAGGGAAATACATAGCTATATTTGCATTTCAAAAAACATATGAAAGATTAGTTGAACAATGATGAGATTGGTGTCAGATGGGATTTGTAGTAGCCCCTGTGATATAAAGAGGGTCTGAAATTCTCAAAATTTTGAAAATATTTGTTTTGTGAAGTTCTTGAATCTAGGACAAGAGACAATGGGGTTACTGTAACATAAATTTTGAGTCTTTTAATCATTGTCATTATCACTAATGTTCTTAAGAATATTAAATATAACCAATCTGTGTCAGTGCCTTTCCCCCATGAAAGGAAGTCTCCATATTCTAAGGAATATGTATCTCCATATTAAATAGGTTTAAATTTATCTAAATCTATGCTTAAATCTATCTAAATCTAGAAATGTATGGGGAACTTTATTTCTTGATATGACATTTTACCATGGACCCTCAAAATAGAGATTGTTTCACTTGAGTCAAGATATTGTGTTTCCAAGAGTCCTTATATCATTAGTTAGTAGACCTTGAAAAGTTGTATTTAAATATGTTTGTCCTCCTGAGAGGTGCCCTGTAGGCCCAGCATGCATGGCCAGTTCTTTGTGGAAGGTGTGAACAGAGCTTGAAAGCATACAGGGGCCTTTGCACACATGCCCACAGAATCCTTCGTGGGATGGGTTGAATCTACAGTGAGAAGAGGATGGAGATAGTGCCTCTACCATTAGGCATGGAATTTGAACCTTGAGGTCAGTCTGAAGTTATTTTAATGATATGGGAATAAAGAACGTATTCAGTTGAGCAGTTCGATAGTTTGATTTATAACTTCAGTGGTGCATGGGCTTTTTAAAAAAATCTCTTACCCTGCGTCCCAGAATGTTAGAGGCAGACTGATGGGGGATGGATTATTAAGGATGCACTTTTCTTACTTTACAGTTTGTTCATGTGTACTTTAATTGTAATCACCTCCAAGCCAGAGAGTAAAATTAGATTAATGAAATCAGGACAAACTTCTGGAATCAGAAAACTGGCACTGGAGGAGGCCTTAGATTCTTTGCCCTTAATCTTAAACATGAGGTAACTAAGATTATGAGCTTTGTTCCAGATCACCCAGAAAGGTAGTGGCAAAGCCAAAATAAAAGCCTAGGTATGTAGACAGCTTTATAATTGTCTTTGCCTTTTATCTCTTATTAATTAATGTATTAATTTTCTATTTCTCTTAGCAGACTTCTCAGTGCAAATAACTTTTTAGTTCTTATCAAAAGTTCAAAAAATCAAAATCATGTGCGTGCATGTTGTAAAGTCAAGACACAATGACTTTTAATGAAGTTACATTTTTGATTTTGTAAACAATGTTATTTCTACTAAATCTGTGACTAACATTTTTAAGGACTTTAAATGGTATTAAGCAGATGTTCCATTAATATTTATAGAAAGCATACTATAAAATTGCGATTATGATTTTTTCATTCAGATGTTTACATAAATATTGGAAATACCAAGAGAACATGAACATGTAAAAAAGTAAAACTTTATATTTTATTTGGTGAATAATGCACATTTTACAAACATTGGAAAACTAATATAAAGCAACAAAAAATTTATTAAATTAATTAAATCTGTGCCAATGTGTTATACTTGTTTTAAAATTGTTTGAATAATGACATTGCTCCAAAATGAATAATCTTCTTCAGGAGACATATCTTGCAATTCTAATATCCAGATGAAATTATTACTGTGACTGTCTTAACATTATGTAATTCTACTTTGGATATCATATCACATATATTTGAAATTATGGACTAAAAATTATTGCCCAGAAACATAGCTTATTTTCCATGCAAGTGTCATCCAACTACTTAGCCATATCTGATTGCCCTATTCAATTAATTTAAACTTAATGTCCACTCACATTCATCATTTATCAGACACTCATTTGAATTACAATGAATAAGGGAGCATTGGCATTCATTCTGGAAAATCTGTCTGCTCAATGAAGGGCAAGAAGTCATGGCTATAGAAAGGATGCTTAAAAATGCATCATCATAAAAATGAAGAATATTTAGAGCAGTAAGTAGGGAATAAGACAAAAGTGTCTTATTTTCAGAAATTGTTACTCACATTAAGTATTAGAGTATAATATAAAGCTTTACCATCTGGATGACCCCACCTATTTTCTTTCAGTACATGTTACCCAAAAGTTACAAAGATGATCAACCTATAACCTTGATATCTTTTTATATGTGATCTCCTTTAATTCTCTGAGGAAGACAAATAGGCAAGAAAAAAATAAAAGAAGAAATGGTAAAGCAAGTATTCCCAGATTCAAGGAATTAAATATGCTATTAAAGGAATTATATTCTATTTATATCTATTTATTCTTCTATTGAGTTCGTTTATTCTCCATTAATTGCCACAGATCATCAACATAACTAAAAACTGATTTAATTCAATTTACTTTAGTTAACAAAAGCTAAGATTTTTCTCAGTAATATTGGTATGTTCTAAATACTCTGTGCTTGTTTTTATTGGAGGACAGAAGCAGCAATCGGGCAAAATCTTTGAAAATTTGGGCAAAATTTTTGAAAAGATTTCTGCTACCATACATTGGATAAATGACTCATGGTCATTTAAATATAGGTAGAAAAGATAAAAGCCAATCAATCACTACTAACTCCAATTGGCAGTAACTATACTAGCTTGATAAAGGCCTGCAAATCGAATCAATCTTTAAACTATTGGTTTGTGGGGGCCCCTGGGTGGCTCAGATGGTTAAGTGTCTGCCTTCAGCTCAGGTCATGATCTCAAGGTCCTGGAAAAGAGCCCCATATCCAGCCCTGCATCCAGCCGGGCATCAGGCTCCCTGCTCCCTGCTCGACGGGGAGCCTGCTTCTCCATCTCCTTCCACTGTTCCCCTGCTTGTGCTCTCTCACTCTGTCAAATAAATAAATAAAATCTTAGAAAAAAATAAACTATTGGTTTGTGAGCTAAATAGGTGAATACGTAGATTCAAATAACAGGTAGAGTGACTTTGGGACCCAGGTTTATCTGATTATGGGAAAAGCCTGACTGATTCCATTGATTAGGCAGTAGAGATTGTGATTCTCTTTCTTGCTGTGCTTAAAGGCAGGAGGACAAAGACAGAGTCAGCCTGCCACTGAACACATCAACAATGGCTTTCAGAAATCATGAAGCAGAGACATGGTTCATTGAATTTGCTTTTAGGCAAAGAATTTTCTGGAGGTTAACGTAAGATTTATCATAATGTCTTCTCCTCGAAAGTGACCCTACAGCCATGGGATCTATCAGGAACCGTTCTTGTGACTCAGATATGCTTAGATGCATAGCCCAAAAGAAATAGAAATTTGGAGGAAGTGTCACTCTACAGTGTAATATGTGCAGATGTCATCAGAACATTAAAGATAACCACAAGCTCTTTGACATTTCTCCCATCTAGAGATGGATTCTGTTTTTGTTTTTGTTTTTTTTCTCCTTGAATGTGGGCTTCCATATGACTGCATTGAGCAATGCAGTATGGTGGAAATGTAGCTATGACAGGTCCAGGCCTTGCTTTTAAGAAGACTGGAGGCTCCCTTGGCCTTTTGGAGTCCTGGGCTATCATGTAAGAAGTTAGATTTTTCTGTGGAGAAGACAAGTGGAGCAATTCCGAGTTTTCATGAGCAGAGGGCTCCAGCCAAGCCCAGGCTTCTAGCTATCCATGTCATTGCACCAGGGATATGAAAGAGGCTATCCTGGGCAATGAAGACAAGTGGAGCTTCCAGTTGAATATCACTGAGTGACCAGAGTCAATAATACGTGGAATAGAAGAATCACCCATAGGTCTCACTTGCTTAAGTTCTTGGCTCCCTGAATTGTGAGATATTAAAATTGTTGCTTTTCATCACTAAAATTTGGAGCAGTTTGTTACACAGCAGTAGATAACAAGAAGAAATGCTCATTTTGAATTTGATTTTTTTAATGTAATGAATTATATTTATTAGAAAGAATATATGTGCAAATTCTAAGACTAAAGACTAAGAAATATATATATACACACACATATATATATACTTTTAAATTTTGGAACAGACAAGAATGACCAGGCAGACTAAAGGTAGGAACCAAAAGAACAAACATTTAAATGTGAAATTAGGAAAAGACCTCAGTATTAACAACAACAACAACAGTCTTACAGCTAGATGTATTAATTATATTGATTGCAACTGACAGGCTAAACACTCTCTCTATGATGTGACAAGATTTTGTTTCTTACAAATGATAGATTACCTTTAATTATATGATAATTGTAACTCATAATGGCCTTTGTTTTGTCCAACTACTTATTTTTAAGTACAGACCATGTAAGACTTTCTAAAGGTCTCAGTTTGAATACTTTAAGGAAATAAAGCATAAAACATAAAGAGCTCAAGTTGTATTCTACCCTAATCTAATACTAATTCATGAAATTAATGATTCATCCCTAGATATCCATGATAGAAATTACTAAAATTTCACCAAGGGGAGAAAATGATCAAAATAGTTTTCATTTTTCACCAAAAACACCAACCTACAGTCAAGAGAGTGCTTACAGCTAAATGTGGCATGTAATTTTTAAAGTTTAGAAATTTGAGAAGTTCAGATAGCTTCCTCAGAAAATACGAAGATACTAAAACTCTATCCAGAAATTGATAAAAATCAAAATACTGAATAGGCAGTGCAAGTTTTTATGTACCATCAAAGATTTTAATTGACTGAGTCTTCATATAAGATATTCATTAGGTGACTATATTTTATTACTTCAAATGAAGGTAGTTACAATTAAACTGAGATAACCTTTCCATTTAGGGATGGCTTGTTCAGACTATTTGCGATTATTACTGAAGCGGTCACCTTTATTCATGTGCTAAATGAAAGGTGCTCGTATTTTGTCCCTGCCACTATTTCATGGTTTTACCTTGAAAATTAGTCATATCAAATTGACCCCTAAAGGTACACACCAATTGTAGAAGGAAAGTTTAATATCTCATGATATTGGTATATTTGGGAGAAAACACAGACATAAATTGGACTTGAAGAATTGTTACGGTAAATTCATTTGAAAACCTTACCCATCAAAACCCAAGAGTTTTGGCCACAAGCTGTGCTGGTAACGGGGATGGAAATATGCTCCAGAAGGAGCAAGAGGACCTGATGCTGTGGTAGTGTTGGCCAAGTACTTATGATCAGCCTGGGCAGCTACCACAGTTACACAAAACTCTGATCTGGGAGTTGAAGGTGAGGGTTAAAACCTGTCTGCTCTGCTTGTCAGTTTGCACACACAGCACAGGTCCTCATCAGTCCAGACAAAGAGATGCCTTTTTCCTTATAGGAGTTTCTCACAGTGGTTGTCTTTTCCTAACTCTTACAAAGATGACATTGTTTTTTCCTATTTGGTATAAGAATTTTTACATTTAATATATAGTGATTCATTTCTCAGAAAGTAATACCAGTAACTTTTAGAAGAAAGAAATTTCCATCACACAATAGACTAGAAAATCTCAAATGCAACTAAGCAGCTATGCTATATAGCTCAGTATGTACCATTAAATTGTTCTGGGCTAGTGTACATTTCAGTTTAACATAGAACTGCATTTTGGGTTTTAGAAAGGCAGCAATAGGGGTGCCTGGGTGGCTCAGTCGTTAAGCATCTGCCTTCGGCTCAGGTCATGATCCCAGGGTCCTGGGATCGAGCCCTGCATCGGGCTCTCTGCTCTGTAGGAAACCTGCTTCTCCCTCTCCCACTCCCCCTGCTTGTGTTCCCTCTCTCGGTGTGTCTCTCTCTGTCAAATAAATAAATAAAATCTTAAAAAAAAAAAGAAAAAAAGAAAGGCAGCAGTAGTTATATTTTGGCTTTTATTCTAGATGCTTAACAGTTAAGGCGACAGTTGAAGCATTTTAAGTAAAGGTAGTTAGAATTAAATGATGATCAACACAATCCCTTGCAACCTACATACACTGTATAATGCTTACATGGAATGAAACCAGTATTCTTAATTGGTGTTTTACAGGCACACGCATGTGCACACACACACACGCAGAAAACTAAAAAAACCCATCAAAAGCAGTCATTCTACATGTATTATGGTAACACATTAAAAATGCAGTTATACCATAGAACTGTAGGAATATGAATAGCACTACTTGATATGTAAGATAAAGGTGATTGGTTCTAACACACAGCTAAGCCTGTGTCAGTCATTCTAATAATGGCTTGTAAAAGCATTGGGTTTCCAGTAGAGAAACTACTCTATGAAAATCAGTAAATCTGTCCAAAGTTTCACATCTGTAAAACCAGGATAAGGCTACAATGATCTTGAAGTGTGAACAAGATATCCAGTCAAAACGGTAAGATTCCAGCCATAATGTAAGATAGAAAGGTCTTCATGCAGCAGATGCTCTTTGGCTCCTAGAAAGCTTCATTTGCATAATATAAAGTTAAGTTGCCCAAGAAGTAAATTGGAGAAGTTCAGTGAAGTTTCCATTGTGCCAAGACTTTTAAAACTCAGAAATGGTTTTTCGTCAGGCTTTTCATAATTCTTAGTGCTATCCATTTAATAATATGTTCAAAGATAAAAGCAGGCATGATTGTAATAGTAACTACAGTCTCAGCTGTTGACAGTATGTTTGCAGTTTGAGAATCCTTCAGCCCAATGACATTCTGCCTGTTGACTTCACAGATGTTATGTTCTGTGAGAAGACCATTTCTGGCTGCAGAACTATCTTTCACTATGGATGTTATCTTTCCATTTTTAAAGATAAAGCCAACATGTCCAGTAGTATCCTTATGTATGGTAACTGTCCGTTCAGAGGGCCTGTCATGAACAGTCATAGTAATTTTCTGTCCAAAAGCCTGTTTGAGCACGTTGTGTGCTCTATCAGCACTCCAACCTGTACAGTTTTCCCCATTGATCTGGTCCCCAGTACTTGGTCCCCAAATCTCAGATTAACCAACGAGGCTGGAGAATTTGCCTGGACCAGCTGAACAAATACACCATTATCTGTTGATTTAAGCCTGAGCCCAATTTTTCCATCTTGATCCTTACACAAAATGATGTCATGAATCCCTTGCTTAATTTCTGCTCTACGAATTCTAACATCATTACCAGTTACAAGAGCCACCATATAGTTCATACTGGAACTATATACTGGAAGGTCTTGCTACCAACTGCCCCTGAACTGATGCTCCAGGGACCAAAGCCATATTTGCACTGATTTCTTCTTCATTTAAACCCAGATCCATGTACTGGGAGAGCTCTGAATACAATTTAGGATAGAGATTTCCATCTTGAGAGATGGGAGATGAGAGATGGGAGCAGAAGATGACATTTTAATGACAGTGGCCCTGGGTATATCTTTCCTAGTTTTTGTGTCCAAACAGACATCTGCATTTTTAGTTTGACCTAGACTGAAGCAGGGATGAGCCGTTTGTAAGGCAGAGACACTTGAAGTCAGGTGATTTAGAATTGGTTCCTTGAAGCTTTGTGTAGGTGGAAAAAGTTTTTTTAGTCAGCAGCTGGGTATTCCTGGATAGAGAAAAGATCAAGCTCTTAGTAGAAAGTGATAAGCAGGAGCTACTTTGAGGCTTGGCAATCAAAATTGGTAAGAGGGTTAGGGCAAGATAGAGCACCATTTCCAGCAGAAATGATGGCAGAAGCATAGTCTGAGGCTAACTAACATATCATGGTTTAGTTCTGAGTTGCTCAGAGACTTGGTGAGACTTGAGTGGGGAAGTTGCTTGTCTTAAATAAGATATTAAAAAGTGGGGGCGCCTGGGTGGCTCAGTTGGTTAAGCGTCTGCCTTCAACTCAGGTCATAATCCTAAGGCCCTGGGATCGAGTCCCGCATTGGGCTCCCTGCTCAGCGGGGAGCCTTCCTCTCCCTCTGCCTCTGCCGCTCCCCCTGCTTGTGCTCTCTCTCTTTCTCTAACAAATAAATAAAATCTTTTTAAAAAAGATATTAAAAAGTGAATAAATATTAAAGCTAGAACAAGAATTTTTGTAGCATTTTTCTTTAATTTCTGCTCTGACACATCTTAAGGGTATGAATTTACTCTCCTCAAATATTAGTACTACTCATAACTGATTATTAAAATGTTAAAAATATTAACCAACATTGGCTTCTAATACTTTCCATTTCCCAAGTACTGTGTTAAGTGCATTATATTTTTAGTCTCATTTAATCCTCATAATATGTGAGGTGAATGACATTTTCTTATTTAGTAATTTAGGAACCTGACTGAGGTTTAGAGAGGCTAAGTCATTGCAGATACACACAGAAGTGACAAGGTGAGATGAACCCAAGACATAGTTTTTAAAAAATTACATCATTGCCCTAAGCTACCTTTTCTCTATGATTAGAAATGCTTTGGTGAAAACAATAAAATATACCAAGCATGAGAAAGCTTCTTCAATGATTCTACACTATATAGACTATAAATATTAGTTAATATTAATGTCTTAATTTGGGTCGTCTTGGAGAGAGTCAAGGATTCAAGTTCACATGACCTACCTGTGTGGTGATCCTGGGAAACAACATGAGAAAGTGATGTGGGAAGGGACAGAAACCAGTTAAAAAGGTGTGTTATCAAGCAGGTTACAATTGTGAACTTCTGAAGCTTGATTCCACTGGAGAACTCTGGAAACTAGTGTAGGAAATATTATGCTATATGGGAGAGATAAAAGGTGCATTATCTGTCATTTCTCACTAGATGTTTGTTGAGGTTATATTCCAGGGGGCATTAATTCTCTAGTAGGTCTAGCCTTTCGTGTAGGGGCAGAGCAGGGCTGGGCAGCCAGAAGAAGCCCTCAGTGCTGCTGGCTGATATTTGGGCCACTTACACTGAAATTGTATTGGCTCAGGTGACATGATGGGACAGCAGTAGCTACTACAATTAATAGTCATCTCTATTTCTTAATTCATACCTGAGGATTTTCCTGATCAATTCTGGCAAATTATAATCTCCTCTGAAGGTCTGTAGCATTTTATTTTTACCATTGTCATAAAAGTTACTAATTACTTACTATCATGATTTGTTAAAACTTGTGTACAAGTTTTCACTCTTTTTTTTAAAGTTATTTTATTTTTTTAAAGGATTTTATTTATTCATTTGAGACACAGAGATACAGAGAGAGAGAAGAGAAAGCATGAGCAGGGAGAGAGGCAGAGGGAGAGGGAGAAGCAGGCTCCCTGCTGAGCCAGGAGCCTGATGTGGGGCTCGATCCCAGGACCCTGGGATCATGACCTGAGCTGAAGGCAGATGCCTAACCATCTGAGCCACCCAGGCGCCCAACAAGTTTTCACTCTTAAAAAACCAAAATGAATGAAGGCAGGTACCACACTACAGACCATGTATATATCATAGACCTGGCTTTGTGTCTTCTTTTTAGGCCCTCAATATGTATAGTTTATCTGCATTTGATCCTCTTTTTCACTAATTTATTTGGAAGTGTAAGCCAAAATTTTGTTTTTGAAACCCTTCATTTATTGTGCTGCATTCTCATAAATCCTTACTTAGATGGCCCTTAAATTGTTTCCCACTCTAACTTCAGTTCTGAGAATCAGACTTGCATTGTAGTTCAACATCTGTCCTTCAGAATTTTGAATCTTATCAGGCAAAAATCAGACTGTTCATTTTATGTGGCCTCTGCTGAATGTTTAACTCCACTCACCACTTTTTTCTACCCTTCTCTCTGCCTCAGGAGGCTGATATGTATGTTCTACATCGAGGGACCTTATTCTCCCACATCTAGTTGAGTTTTGCCTTTGGACAGAATTGCCAGGGATCACATGAGAGAGAAGAGAGAAGTCAGGATATTCCTTCTTTTGGGTCCTACCTTCTGGGTCACCATTGGTTAGCTGAGTCCTGCTCCTCTTCCAAGACCCGGTTCATTTGGCTCTTTCAGTCTCTTAGTTGTAAAAAGTGCTTTCTCCTCTCTTCATTTTAGGCTTTAGTCTGAGCAGAGGCCCATTGTTTCTATCTCAGATATATTAAATTCTAACTAGAGTTTACCGGCTCCTTGGCCACATTTTTATAAGTGGTGGGTAGTCTCAATTAAATTCTCCTCGAATTACCAAATTTGAACATGCCATTTCTTTCCCAAAGAATGTGCCAGACTGATAAGCCAACTAATGAATACTTTTTTCTTCCCTTAATTATGTTACCATCTTGCCAGTCCTGAAAAGGAAATGACCATCTTGAATATCTTTCTTTCTCTGTTTACTTTGGATTACCAATCAATTGCCAAATCATACTTATTCTGAATGTAACTAATTGCCTTATCTTATTTCTCATCCTACTACTTTGTAATATTTAAATTAACAAAATAAGTTCTGTACTGTGTCTGCAAATTCTAGTTTCTAATCTTTCCGGTGTCTGTATTTCTAAATTATACTTTACTTCTAAATTATACTTCTAAATTATAAAGTTGATCATATTTTCTTCAGTGTTTTTTAGTGACTTTTTTATTATAAAAAATAAAATGTATTTCTAAAATAAAATGTTCCCTTTATACATAAAAAAAATCTGTACTTTTCAAATTACTTATACAAAACTCAGTCAGTACTGAAAAATACTAAAATTCAGTATATACCTCAGTTTGTCTTATTTTGTTTTTACTTTCCTACTCATCTCAATCTTCTCCATTTTTAGCTTATTACTCCTATGACTAGGCCATTTTTCTCTTTGTTCTTTTATGATGAATGAGATTTTTATTTAAAAATCTTTACATTAGATCAAAATAATTGAAGAGATAGTTTCACCTAACACTTAAAATCTCTTATATTTACTCATATCTATTCAGTATCCTAGAACAGTAATTCTTTCTTTGAATTGGATATCACAATCAAAATAGGGAGGTTTGTTGTTTTTGTTTATAGTGGCTTAGAATTTCTATTTTAAGTCTTTTTTTTTTACATTTTATTATCAAGTTCATTAATTACAGGGGAAAAAAGATACTACAAAATAATAGGAAAGATGATACACCAAAAATATATAGTAATTAATTTCCCTAGATATATCTAGCAATATAGTTTAGAAATGTATAAAACAAAAACTTACAGAATTACAAACTTTCAGAAAAGGACAAATCCACAACCATGTATAAAGCAAGAACTTAGGTGGGCGGAGCAAGATGGCGGAGGAGTAGGAGACCTAGATTTCGTCTGGTCTCAGGAATTCAGCTGAATAGGGATCAAACCATTCTGAACACCTACGAACTCAACAGGAGA
>NW_027397067.1:31481119-31557651 GCF_003265705.2 Callorhinus ursinus
GGGCAAAAATGAACTATTGGGATTTCATCAAGATAAAAAGCTTTTGCACAGCAAAAGAAACAGTCCACAAAACCAAAAGACAACCGACAGAATGGGAGAAAATATTTGCAAACGACATATCAGATAAAGGGCTAGTATCCAAAATCTATAAAGAACTTATCAAACTCAACACCCAAAGAACAAATAATCCAATCAAGAAATGGGCAGAAGACATGAACAGACATTTCTCCAAAGAAGACATCCAAATGGCCAACAGGCACATGAAAAAGTGCTCAACATCACTCGGCATCAGGGAAATCCAAATCAAAACCTCAATGAGATACCACCTCACACCCGTCAGAATGGCTAAAATTAACAAGTCAGGGAACGACAGATGTTGGCGGGGATGTGGAGAAAGGGGAACCCTCCTACACTGTTGGTGGGAATGCAAGCTGGTGCAACCCCTCTGGAAAACAGTATGGAGGTTCCTCAAACAGTTGAAATTAGAGCTACCGTTCGATCCAGCAATTGCACTACTGGGTATTTACCCCAAAGATACAAATGTAGGGACCCGAAGGGGTACGTGCACCCCAATGTTTATAGCAGCAATGTCCACAATAGCCAAACTGTGGAAAGAGCCAAGATGCCCATCGACAGATGAATGGATAAAGAAGAAGTGGTATATATACGCAATGGAATATTATGCAGCCATCAAAAGGAATGAGGTCTTGCCATTTGCAATGACGTGGATGGAATTGGAGGGTGTTATGCTGAGTGAAATAAGTCAATCAGAGAAAGACATGTATCACATGACCTCACTGATATGAGGAATTCTTAATCTCAGGAAACAAACTGAGTGTTACTGGAGTGGTTGGGGGTGTGAGGGATGGGGTGGCTGGGTGATAGACATTGGGGAAGGTATGTGCTACGGTGAGCGCTGTGAATTGTGCAAGACTGTTGAATCACAGATCTGTACTTCTGAAACAAATAATGCAACATATTTTAAGAAAAAAGAAAAAGAAGAAGATAACAGGAGAGGAAGAAAAGGGGAGTATGTCAGAGGGGGAGACGAACCATGAGAGATGATGGACTCTGAAAAACAAACTGAGGGTTCTAGAGGGGAGGGGGTAGGGGGATGGGTTAGCCTGGTGATGGGTATTGAGGAGGGCACGTTTTGCATGGAGCACTGGGTGTTATGAACAAACAATGAATCATGGAACACTGCACCAAAAACTAATGATGTAATATATGGTGATTAACATAACAATAAAAAAATTAAAATTAAAAAAAAAGCAAGAACTTAAAGAATTACAAGCAAAAATTTACACATATCTATCAGAAACAGATGAATCAAGTGTATTAATCTGTTTTTTAAATTTTATTAAAAGAGGTTCTTTTACTTGAGTATGGTTGACATACAATGTTACAGTAGTGTTCTATTTATCTGGTTTTAATTGTGATTCCATTGCCAGAAATTTAAATAAAATAGATCTAAGGTGGCACTTAATTTCTGTAATTTCCAAAAAATCCTTTAGTATACTTGTCCATCCTGGTTTGGGAATCACTGTTCTGTAATTAGTCCTTAAAAGTCCATATGCTTATACCTGTTTATGATCTGACCAGGGAATCTCTAGAAATCTCAGTTACCTAATCATTGAAAATAATGTTGAGATATTGAGAAGGTGTGTAAAGTCCTACTTATTGGCTTAAGTTTAAAATGTAGACATGTAAATATAAAAATGAGAAAGTTTGACTTAGACACTCCCAAAGATTGCTTGAAAATTTGACATTATACCAGTTCAAGAGTTGAGTTTTTTGTTATTATTGATCTTCAAATGCTCACTGTATTGAGCAATAAAGAAGCATAACAAATGTACAAAATGGCAACCTCCAATTCTTACTATTGCTGGAATCAACACACCAGAGCCCATTGCCTGACATGACACTTTCCACTAATTTTTAAAAACTCCCCTTTTGTAAAAATGGAAATTAATGTTACCTATTTGCAGAATTTGGGGGAGAATGTGTGCAAATCACTGGCTCAGAGTAGACAATAAAAAATGTTATTTCTTCTGCAGAAATAAAGAATCTAATTAGGGAGCCAAAGCAGAGAAACACAAAATAATTAATTATAATGCAATGTGGTCAGGGTCAGTGAAGGACTTCTCAGTGTGGGTTCAGCCAGCTTCTCGCTCAGGTTTTCTCATCTACCTGGGGGAGATAATCAAAAGAGGCTGAGTTCAACAATAGGTTTTCTGCTGTTCCTATGGCAACCAACTGAAAATAATCACACTTCACTTCAATCCTTAAAGCAATTTAGTCAGCAACATTTGCTGAGCACCCACTGTGTGCAGAGAAATGTACTGGAAGTTTATGGCAACAAGAAATTTTATTGTCCTAAGTGGAAACTGCTAGGAAAAAATAACTTTCTCTACAAATATAGCCTCTGAAAAAAAGTTTATAAAAATCTGCCTCATTATCTGCACATTAGGGTTTTAGATTTACCTTGTGCTATAAGTGTCTCTTTGCAAACTTCTGCACCTATAGTTCCCAAGGTAAAAGTGGAATTTGGCTCTACACTGAAAATGATTTGAGTTAGTTGAGACAACATTTGAACACTGTTTTACCAATACTAGCGGATTTCTCTCTAGAATTTTCTCCTGGGAGTATAGATACACCTAAATACAAATGTAGGAAAATGCTGTTTCCGAGTTTTGCCTTTTTTTGGAAGATCCTAGGACAATGAGGTTAAACAGGAAGAATGTCATTAAATAATAGCGAGTAATAAAATAGTTATGATGACCTTTCTCATAAAAGCCAGCTATGTGAGGACTACCTACAGACTGTCAGATAAAGAACTTAAGCATCTTTCTTCTATCTTCTCACAGCTGTGTGTGGCCAGTCCACATTAGGCTAGAACAAATACCAGGTGTCTCCCACTGACCTTCTTATCTATTCAAAATCCTTAGTAATGTGTTGCCTTGACACCCATCTTTTTTTTTTTAAGATTTTATTTATTTGACAGAGAGAGACACAGCGAGAGAGGAAGCACAAGCAGCTGCAGAGCAGGGAGCCCAAAGCAGGGCTCCATCCCAGGACCCTGGGATCATGACCTGAGCCGAAGGCAGACGCTTAACGACTGAGCCACCCAGGCGCCCCAACACCCATCTTTAATTCACCATTTTCCAGAACAGCTTTCCACTGAGATTTATTTCACTTAGATTGATTTTACATGTATAATACTGTGTATGCTCTTTTATCCATTTGCATATTGCCCCAACTAACCTCAACAAGAAGAATTAGTGAAATATGATGACATGGAATACTGATGCATGTTTATTTAAGCTGTGTACATTTATTTAATATTAAATGCCATTTTTTTCTTACTACACAATAAGCTGAAGTTCCTTATATTAAGAAATAGAAAATATTAAGAACAAGTATGAATAGTAAAATGATCCATAACTTAATACTCTTGGACTTTGACAATTAACATCGAGGTATATAAATTTTTTGCTTTTATTGTTAAAAAATGAGATTGAACTTTTTACATAATTTATAACCTCCCTTTATATTTACTGATATATCACTGATCATCTTTACACATTGTTATGGACTAGATTGTGTCCTCCCCCTCATTCATTGAAACCCCAACCCCCAGTGTTCCTATATTTGGAAATAGTGTCTCTAAAGAAGGTATTAAGGTTAAAAGAGGTCATAAGGCTGTGGCTCTAGTCTGATAGGTTTAGTGTCCTTAGTAAGAAGAGGAGGAGGTACCAGCGTACTCTCTCTGAGCATAGAGAACAGTTTATGTGAGATGCAGTGAGAAGGTGCTCTCTGCAAGCCTAGGAAAGAGTTCTCACTAGAAACCAACCCTTCTGGCACCTTGATCTTGGACTTCCAGCCTCCAGAACTATGAGAAAATAAATTTCGGTTCCTTAAGTCACCTCGACTGTGGTGTTTTGTTATAGCAATCTGAGCAGACTATACATATACTAATAAATGTGTTTCTATAACATTTTAATCATGACATGGAATCTTTGTATGTCATAATTTATTTTTACTTTCCTATTATTAAATATTTCAATTACCTAAATATATTTAATCTTAACATTTATTTATTTTCATAGGAAAAATTTCCAGAAATATTTCTGAATATAAAGTAATGCACATTTCTAAATATTTTTGATTCATATTGGTAACTGTTAGTCCAGTCTATACTTATGTGACTTGTGTGAGAGTGTGACTCTTTCACTGTATCTTTACTCATAAAGGAGTTATCACTTTTAAATCTTTGTAAATCTGGTAGTCAAAAATTACATCTGTTTTATTTTTTTACTTAATTTGATTTTTTAAATGTAATTTGTAATGAGTTGATTATATTTGTGATTATGTTTGTACTGATTTGATAGCTAATTTTTATTAGCCTTTCTATGTCTCAACTTTGTGACTTGGTCTATGCATATCCTTGTAGGTATTTATTTCTTAAATTACAAGAAAAATATGCTTGTGATTATCTATTTTTGTATTGAAAGAAAATTATGTGAAGAGCCAAGAGATTGTTGTAAATGACATTTATTTCAGTGACACGAGAAACACATTTATCTGTAATAAGTTGGTATTTGAGTGGGAGTTGAGCATAGAGAGCATGGGAAGTATTTTATTTCCACATCACCATTTTCTTATGTTTTTGATTCTAGCTGCTGCTTCTCATAAAGTTTTTACTTCTTCTGTTAATACCTTCTGTGATGTTTCCCAGGGCATTTTACACACTCTAGTCAGTTAGTCAATATCCTGTGTCCTTTTGCTGATTAATATTTTAAATCTGTAACCTCTTATGTTCATCTGAATCCAATCTGACTTATGAGTTCTCTCAAAGAATGACCTCACCATCCACTCAGATTCTTGTAACAATAACATGGATGCCATCTTTGACTCATTTATCTTCAATTTACAACATCTAATGAGCCAGTACTTTGATTATTTCAACAAACATTTATTGATATGCTACACTATATCAGATAATGTTCTAGACTCTCGGGGTATAGCAGGAAACAAAACAAACTAAGTCCTTGTTTTTGCAGAGCTTATGTAAATGGGTGTATGTATTAGTCAGGGTCCAGTCAGAACACAGAAATGCACATAGAACATTTAATTTAAAGAATTATTAACTAATTACAGGCAGCTACTATTAAGGGATAAAGAGAACCCTATAGAATACAAGAATAATAGATACAGAGACCAGCTACTACTTCTAGGGCTGAGAGCTTAACCAAAGGAAGAAACAAAGTTGGAAAAGATTTCCCACCCCAAAGACTGAGATTCATACCTTCCTGGAAAGAATCTGTATGTAGTCCCATTGGATGGTAGGGAATTTGGCTGAGGAGCCACTTGCAAGGGCTCTGGCAAATAGGAAACTGCCTGATGGGGAATGATGTGCCTAGAAGCCACCCACTGGGGCACCAGAAAGACATCCTGAGATGATTCCTCCTGGAGTGGCATCAAGACTTGCTGAGAAGCTTTTCACTGGGTATCTGGTAAATCTTGTGTGCAAGCCTGCTGGGGTGCAATTGAAATTCCCTGGGAGTCCCCCCACCTTGCCTACACTACCTATGAAACTCATGGAGAGTGAATGCCACTGGATGTCCTGCATACCAGTGGTGGCTGTGCAGCGCCAAACAGGAGCAAAAGCATACCAGGGCTAGAACCATCCCTCTTGCAGTGTTGTTGTTCTTGTTCTTCTTTTTTATTAGAGAGAGAGAGGCAGAAAGAGAAGGAGGGGTCAAGGGAGATGGAGAGAAAGAATCTTAAGCTCCATACCGGGTGTGGAGCCCAACATGGGGCTCCATCTCAAGACCCTGAGATCATGACTGAACTGAAATGAAGAGTCGGATGCTTAACCCACTGAGCCGTCCAGTGCCCCTCTTGTTCTCTTTACTTACAGTTTAACATTGTGCCAACTGGCAAAGTAGAAATGTTTGCAAGATTCAGATTGAGGGTCACAAACAAAGCAAAGAAGAATTTTTAGCCTAGAGGCAAATAGTTGTTAAGTGGCACAGTCCACTCCTTTGGTTATAGTAACAAAACAACTCTATGTTTCCATTTAACCAGGTAGAGCTACAATTAAAGTTGTCAACTATTCCCTGAAATGTGAAGAAAATGATTACCAAGAGTCATTTTATCCATTGCTAGCTCTACTAAATTACTCTTCAAATTCTGTCCTTCTGTACAAGGATATAGAAGAAGAATATAACCAACATATATAAACACATGCATAGACAAACAAAGAGAAAAGAAACAAAGCTACTATGTATCTTGATTCCATAACTGCTCACAAGTCTGTAATTGGCCTATGACTACCTTTTTCTACTACCATTCTGTATTACCTTGCTCTCAACAGGAACCTCATTTGGTTGGGGTTTTACCTGTTGAAGTTATTCAAAAACTGATTTCCATTCCCAAAGGATCTGATTGTTCAACAGTCCCTTTTTCGCTTGCTTTAGTTTTTTTAAATTTTCTTTTTAAGTACTAAAAGTCATTTGAGCGATTTTCCTGGATTCTAGATATAGTACTCTTTTCCCTCAATTGTATAGCATTTACCCAATTTCTCCTTGGTAATTGGGATCAACATTCTAGCCAGTAAGATAACTCCTTTTTTTTCTGCCTGCTGAATCAGTGGCATCAAGAGCCCCAAATGGCAGGCCCACCTTAAAATTTAATGGAACCATTATTGTGTTTCATGGTGAAAGCATTCCTCCCTTGGGGACCAATACCTCCAAACCAACAGAGTTCAGAGTTTTCAGGAGAGAAGCAGAAGTTATGGGCGTGCCTTATTAAGTTGAAGAGTGAGAGGAGCCAGTGCGGTGATTACCCTCTGATTCCAGGACCCATGTATTTTCGATCTGGGGGAGATAGCACAGTACTACGATCTCTCGTTCAAAGGATATTCACCATCCTCTAAGACAAGTCAGTTGCTTCCCAGCTGGCACCAAATCTGAGTTTTTAGTAAGTCATTACACCTTCTGATTAGACCACCTGATTCTAGGTGATGGAGTATATGGTAAGATCAATTATTTCCATAGCCTTGAGACTTTGCTGCATGACATTTGCTATGAAATGAGTTCCTTTACCAGAAATAAATGCTGTGCAGAATGCGATGGTGATGGGTAAGGAATTCATTTATGAGTTTGTGGATATTTGTGCTGGCAGACGAATTACTGGCATGACAAGCAATTCCATATCCAGAGTATGTGTCTATTCCAAGTGAGATGGGCTTTTGACCCTTTTATTATGAATTAGATTCAGTATAATCAATCTGTCACCAGGTGGCTGGCTAGTGCCCTGGGAATTGGTGCCACATGAGGATTTTAGTGTTGTTCTCTGCTTTTTGCAGATTAGGCACTCAGTAGGAACAGTTGCCAGGTTAGTGTTAACTAAGGGCACATATGTCCGTGATGTTGAGCCCTTATGCAGTTCCATTTATGCCTCCATGGCCACTTCACTTTGGGGCTCATTCAAAAAGTACTGGGATTTCTGGGAAAAGAAGTTGACCAACATCCGCAGAGCACGTCATATTGTCTACCTGATTATCATGAGCCCCTTCAATACTGGCTGCACTTTGGGAGGCTGCTTGTTTATTTTGTAATGATCACTGGTATATCAGTGCTGCCTTTAATGGATGATATGCTCATCTTGTCTTTGATGGTTAAATGTTGCCACTTGGCCTCTGTTATCCAGAGTGCATAACATCCACTGGAATCAAAAATATTTTCTCAATGATAGTATTCCAATAGCCATATAAAGCTTATAAAAGAGATTAACTATCAAAAACATAAATGCCTAATTCATTTATGTATTTCTCCATGCCTTAGTGAAAGGAGTATCTCCTGTGCTGCTTTGGAGGATGTATCTGGGATGAGTTTGTAGGTCACATGCGATAAATCCATGCCAACATTCTTATGGCCTTAAGACTTTAATTCTTATAAAATTTAATTCCTATATCCTTAAGACTTTTTTTTAAAGATTTTATTTATTTATTTGAGAGAAAGAGAATGAGAGATAGAGAGCACGAGAAGGAAGAGGGTCAGGAGGAGAAGCAGACTCCCTGCCGAGCAGGGAGCCCCATGTGGGACTCAATCCCGGGACTCCGGGATCATGACCTGAGCCGAAGGCAGTCGCTTAACCAACTGAGCCACCCAGGCGCCCCTCCTTAAGACTTTTTAATTCCCTCACTACATCATGCCCAAGAGTTTGGGAATATGAACCTCATCTATGGTAGGCCACAAATGAAAGCAAGTTTCAGTCAGTCAACTGAGTAAGCTGGTAGTGCCACCTCCATCTCCATGAAGTAATACCTTTAATCTGGAATCTCTAATAAGTGCAACAATATCAATGAGATACTAATACGAAATCTGTCGAGAAATCAGTGAGGTATCGGTTTGACTCCTGAGAATCAGTAAATAGAAAACCCAGCTCTCTAGTTTTCAGATTGTAATTTTAGCTGAGAACGAAAAGATGTGAGTTTGGCATTTTCTTTCAGTAAATGCTCCTGTGAAGATACTATACAGTATTTTTAGTCACTAACAGTGCCATAACAATCAAGTTCGGCAACCACTTGAGTCCCAAGATACTTGTTTTGGTTGGCATATTTTCAACAATCGGTGACAGGGGGCAGTTTCATTAATTTTGATTCCACTGCATGCCATGCATTACACAAATTCTATTCACTCTTGGAAAGGATCTGGGGACTTGAGCTCAAAACCAAGGCCACAACCAAACCAATACTAAAATTCCATCTTTGAGGGTCTATCTCCTGGAAATACTCCCAGTACCAGTTCTGTCCAGTCAAGAGACAGAAATTGCACTACTAATTTGAATAGGAAAAATATTAATGTGAAGGATATGAAGAATTTAACTTAACATAAAGACTTATTAACTCCAAAGGGGAATTACAATTAAGCAGTAAATTGTATTGAGTTTTCTATTATTGCTATAACAAATTACCACAAACTTAGTGACGTAGAAAAATTTACAGTGTTATAGTTCTGTTTGTTTGAAGTCTGGCCTGTACTTTACTGAACTTTAAGATGTCAGGAAGGCTGTGTCCAGTAGTGGAGAATCCATTTCCTTTCCTTCTCCAGCTTCTATAGGCCACTTATACTCTGCTTCATGACCACTTCCTTCATCTTCAAAGCCAGCTATGATTTAATCTTTCCTATGTTGCATTTTTCTGGTCCTTCTTCCATCATCATATCTCCCTTTGACTACAGCTGGGAAAATTTCTTAATTTTTAAGGACTCATGTAATTACATTGGACAGACCCAGATAATACAGGATAATTTCCCATCTCAAAATTGATAACCTTAATCACATCTGTAAGTTTCCTTGTTCCATGTAAAGTAGCTTGTCTCTGGTTCCAGGGATTAGGGATAGACATCTTTGAAGGGGATATTTTTTGGGCTGCTATAAGATCTCTAAAGAATCCAAGAAAAAATTTTAAAGGAACAGCTGCTACCTCTGTAGCTAAGGCAGAGTATAAAGGAAGGAACAAATTTGGAAAAGAGCATCCTCTGTGGTTGAGATTTATGCCTCATTAGCAAAAGTAAAATATGTAGATGGAAATGGGCAGAAATAGTTCCAAACTTTGATGTTTTCTCTGTCTGGTGGGCAAGATAAAAAATGAACACATAAATGAATAAGTTACTTTAAATAGTATTATATGTGCTGAAGAAAGTATAAAAGTATTATATGATAAAATGTTATTGGGAGAAGTGACTAATTTAGATTTGTTGGTCAAGAAAAAATCTTTTTTAAAAAGTCACATTAGCAGATACTTCATTGGTGTTAAGAAGCTAGCCTTGCAAAGATCTGTAGAAAGAGAAATGCAAAGCTCCCCTCTCCCCTGAGTAGAACAAATGTAGTGACTTTGTGGAGAACTAAGAAGGGCTATAGGTCTGGATCGTGGTGGTGAGGGGAAGAGTGAAGGATATTATAAAAAAAAGGTAAGGAGTCAGGTACTACAGTGCTCTGTAAGCCAGGAGACAGTAATTAAAGTTTCAAGTTTTCATCAGAATAGGATGAAAAGCAATTAACAGGTTTTGCAATGTAGTAACATGACTGGATTTATATATTTTTTAAAGATTATTCTTGTCACTGTATGGACAATAGATTGTGTCTTACTGATTTTTCTGTCTGCTCTTTGAAATGTGAGTTATTTGTGGTCAGGGACTATGCCATTATTGTCATCTTTAGAATCTGGCTCATTACTTGAAACTTGGTAGACGCTCTATACTGTCTTTTGAATAAATGAATGAATGAGTGAATAAATTAAATAAATAAAATGAAACTGCTTCTCAACAGGGAGTGGTCAAGAGTGAGAAAGGAGTGCCAAGTGGTAACAAAAATGTACAGAGCATTCTTCTGAACAAGACCAGTCTTCCATGGTGATGATAGGGACAGGGAGATTAATCCAGCTAGCAGGTTGCCTATAATCCAAATGCCTGCTAAAGGAGTGAGCATTTTTTTGACTTTTTCCAATTTTGAGTTTCCTCCTGAGCATTAATACTGATGGAGACAAGTTAAATAAAATGGTTGTGTCACTCCATAATGAATACTTTAATAACGCTGGCTCTAAGTAAAGATAATTCAATAAGCAATTAGCAGCACCAGGATATTCTTACTAGAGAATAGGTTGAAGTTGGTTCATTTATACATAAATCATATTCTTACTACTCATGAATCTCATTTATTTTCTGCAGCATAAATTCTTCCCAAACTACTTCCCAAACTTTCTCCCGAGACTGTTTAAAGCAGATACAGTTTTGCAACGACTGAGCCACCCAGGCGCCCCAATAAATAAAATCTTTAAAAAAAATAAAAAAATAAAAATGGTAGAAAGGTAAGTGGTCTTACATACTAAATGTGTGTTGCTAAAATGCCAGACTGGTTAACATCCATACTGGTTAGAAGAACTATGAGTATAGCAAGGAGAGAAATGGATGTGCAAACAATAAAGAATGTTGACTGTGAAGGTAGATTTTACAGGATGCTGAATTGAAAGGGGGAGACAAAAGAATAGTCATAGAAGAGAATGTTGAATTTTAGTCTTGGTTTGGAAATTTAGAACGATGAAGACATCTGAAGTGTAACTATACTATTTAGTAAAGGATGCATAGTAGAAATGAAGACATAGAACAATGTTGTGTAGATAATTAGGGATGTGTGAGATCAGGTATTTATTATTTTATTTTAAAATTCTTTAATGGACTTTTGGAACAGTAGTTATATGCCAGTTCTCTTGCTTATACAAAATATTGATTTTAATAATTTCTAACAGAATCTATTACAGAAAATTTAAAACATAGTCTTTAAGCACTCAAAAATTACGTTCCTGGGGCACCTGGGTGGCTCATTCGGTTGAGCATCCAACTCTTGGTTTTGACTCAGGGCATGATCTCATGGTTCCTGGGATCAAACCCCACGTGGGGCTTTGTGCTCAGAAGGCACTCTGCCACAACCCCCCCCCAAATAAATAAATAAATCTTTAAACTACAAAAAAAATGTATTCCTCCCTGTCTTTGTTTTCCTTTCTTTTAACTATAAAATAAAAACTTTGTCTACTAACATGGAGATTTCAGGTAATAGTGTTCCATTCCAAATCATGAAATATCTATCAATTTTGTTCACAATCTTTTGTGTTTTGTTTTTTTAAGTTAAAAAACGTTTATCCATGGTGGTCTTGTGTATTCTTGTTTAAACTAATTCCTGGGTCTTTAAATAGATTTTATGGCTATTATAATCGCATCTCTTTGTTATTTTAACATTATGTATTATATTTTTGTATTGTTTAATGCTGATATAAATAAATCTTACTGCTTTATGAAGGTTGGTTTTCACATATTTCTTCAGTCTATTCTTAGTGATGCATAGGGAGAAAGAGAGACATCAGGTTTAGTCATGTTACTGTATATCTCTGTATCTCAGCTTCTGTGTCTGTAAACCAGGAGTATTAATAGAACCTACTTCATAGGGTAATATTGATGTATTATTTCAAGTGCCAACCTAATCCAGAAATTTGATTCTCATTCTACATTCATTTTTGTGGTCATTCTGAATTGTGGAGGTCAAGCAAGTTAAAATTCTTTTCATCAGAAAGAAGTGGTTAAAATGGATTGAGATCCTCCCATTATTGGTAAAATCAATGGCTTGTAAACTGACACCTTTACTTTGTTTTGCAAAGGTTCACCATAAACTTAACTCTTTCTTCCTTCCATTCTAACACTCTGCAAACCTAATGTGTCATTATTTTACTTATTTTGAAATCACATTAATGATTAAGTAAAATTAAGTAAATATTTACTACTTACTATTTACATTAAAAATTCTTTCTTTCTTCAAAATCAGAATCCTTTTACAATAGCTTCCAGTCTTAGGCATTAACTTGATAATATTGAATAACACATATATTCTAAAATGCCTATTGAAACATATATTCATCTGTGAAGGTTTCTAAAAACAGCTTCATGTATTTTTTTTTTTTAATTTCATGTCAGTGACCAACACTCAAAACCAAGGGTAAATTTGGTAAGGTACAAACGAGTGTGAAACAGTTGATAACTAAAGACTTGACTACTTACCTCTAAAGAAACTGCCTCGCACTCTAAGAATGTGAGAATGAACAAAATCAGATGATTCTGGTAATATTTTTGAACCTGAAATGCAGTGTAGAACCTCTATTAAGGACTTACAATAGAACATACTTTAATACCAGCATGATCGTGATCATTATGTACTCTTCTGAACTTCTGTAATCCTTAAGAGCTGTTTAGATGTGCTGAGAATTAAAGCTGAAAAAGTAGACAGAAGTGTAGTTCGTATTAATAATAAGAGCTTTTGTATACTCACCTTCACGGCATACAATCATCCATCTTCAAATTCTTGGAACTCAAATATTTGACATGATACTTAAAATTATTCAAATAAAATCCATACTGAAAAACTGTAATGAATAAGAAGGAAACATACTTATCAAGGACATACTCTAAACTAGGGAAATGATGAGTTTCTAATCAATTTAATAATAGAGTATGACCCACGTGTTAAGTTAAATATTGTAGGTGTAGTGTGGCTAACAAATATCAACAATAAAATGTTTATGCAGTTTATATGTATAAAGACCGATTTATGATGTGAATACTCTTTTCCAGTACTAAAATTTAGAACAAGTACACTGTGTTCTCTGACAGTGTTTTCCTTTTAGCTAAGTACAAGCCTGATCTTTGTCATAATCTTTATCGAAAGCTTAATAATTTTTAAAAACTCAAGTAATTGGGGTGCCTGGGTGGCTCAGATGGTTAAGCGTCTGCCTTCGGCTGAGGTCATAATCCCAGGGTTCTGGGATCGAGCCCCACATTGGGGTTCTGGGATCAAGCCCCACATTGGGCTCCTGGCTCAGTGGGGAGCCTGCTTCTCCCTCTCCCTCTACCTCTCTCCCTGCTCATGCTTTCTCTATCTCTGTGTCTCAGATGAATAAATAAAATCTTTAAAAAAACCTCAAGTATACAACCTATTACAGAACCATATATCAAACAGAACCTAAACACATACTCCTTAATTTGAATTGATTTGCATTTAATAAGTACATTTGCAAGAATGTGTTTTTGCTATGATGATATTAATAAGTAAAGGAAAATACAAGCGCATAAGTATGCTAAAATAATTTACCCTCAAATTCAAATAGCTGTATATTTGTTACTTGAAAATACAGCCAGCCATCTATTTTCCAGAGCAAGTATAATTGTGCTCTAAGAAACTACAGGCTATCCACAACAAGGCTTTTTTTTTTTTTTAGTTCATTACTAAAATAGATATTAATGGAATACAATAGTTGCTAATGGGCTATTGAACAACAGGATAGAAAGGAAGCTAGACTGGGGTGATATATGCCAATTAGCAAGTTCTTAAAAGTAGCCACAGGGTGAAGCACTGGTTGTTCCAGGCATCAATCTAAGCAGCAATAAAAGAGGATTCAACTCTGAAATAGGGCACACCTGAATTTCTGCCTAGTTGGAGATTTCATGTTGCTTGATCAACTTATAATTAGTATGATATATGGCAGGAAACTTTTCCATTTAAAAAAATTAAAAGAGTTTCTGAACATAATCTTACTAGAATTTTACTAGAATAACTAAACATATTTCCCAAGTGAAGAATTAAACATGACCCTTGGGGAGGGTGACAGGAGTTTCAGAGCATCTCAAACTCTAAATTTTATGAAGTAATAAAAAATTCTCAGAGAAGAGCCAGCTAACTTCATATCTGCATATGAACTATGACCAGTGATTCACTCTGAAAACAGAGCAAGGACAAATTTATAATTTAACTCAGAGTCTGCATCGTGTAGTGTAAATGAATCAAACAATACACAATAAATTTCATGGACAGTTAAGTTTTAGTTCTGGTGGTGTAAATCACAGGTGGGCTCCCATTATAGATAGATACATTGTTGGGATGATAAAAACAGTGAAGTGAAAAAAGTCTTATCCTGCTTTAAGTATCTGAGCTTCAGAAGAAAGAGAAACTCAGTGGGGGATTAAGAAGTGGTGATAGGAACAGAAAAGAACTAATCCCAGTGCTAGAAATAAAAGGAAGAATCAAAGCCAAGCCACCTGTGTGACCTATCTGAACAATCCTAGGGTGAGATGAATCAATCCAACTTCCAATTTGTGGCTGAGCGGTAGAAATGGACCTAGAGAAATCAAAGAGGATTGGTTGGGGGAGGGAGGAGGAGAGCCTGCTGGGGAGTTGTTTGATCAAGCTCAGCTTTGCTCCATCAGATGAGAAAAATCAGTTTTACTGAGTGTTGGTGGAACATTTATGGATTTTAATTCTGCCGGAATGTGCATGTTCATTTTGGCTAGGAATGGAGTCAGAAAGCCTATGTCACCTAACACATTTAATCTCTATATATCAAACATTCAACTCCATTCCTTTCATTGATCTGAAGAGCTAGAAATTCAGAATTCATAAATAAAGTTTAGCAAGAAAAATAAAATAGTTGGAATCACAGATGTACGTGGTATGTTTGAAGATTTAGATGCATTTTCAAAGCCCACATAAGCCTTCATTAAACCATTTAATGCAAAAATAGAATAAAAGTCTATTAATATTAAGTTTTATTAGAATTTATAATCGTTTTGTTCTCCACTTCTGCAGGGAAAAATATTTCAGTACAAAATTTGCATCTCTATAAATCTTATGAAACTAGTAAAAAAATACTTTTTAGTAAGACTGCAAGTAAGAGCAATAAAATATATTTCCAAAGCTGATAAGAGGTAAAGAGGTCAAGAGAATTCCATGCATCATTCTCTATGTTATTAAAATTTTCTTTTCATTCTTTTCAGTAAGATTTTTATCCAAAGATGCACAGTCATGAAGAAAAAAACTCTTGCAGATTTTCCTCAAGACCTAGGGAGTGCTAAATGTATGGAGAGTATCTAAACTGGATGGCCAGAACAATTTTTTACATCAGATTTTGTGTTCAATTAAAGTAGAAATGTAAAAGACAAAAATAGGAATAGGAGTTATTTTAAACAAAGGTATTCATCCTGATCTTGTGTCCATAGGATGTGCAGAGCGGAGTCTCTTCATGCATCCTTAATGTGGAAATAGCTTCTATCTCTTCAGTTACATTTAACCTTTCAAGAGGTGATCATCGATCAGGGAAAGTTTTAAGACAATGAAAAGTTGCACATATGTGTGTTAGTTAATTTGGTGGGAAAAATAATACAAATAGTGGTGGTATTGCTGCTAGATCATGTTGTCTGTATTGAATGTAAGGAATGAATGGATCTGCAATCAGATTCCAGCTCTGCCACTGTCTAGTTGCATAAGCTTAAGTTACTACATTAGGTGAGCTTCAGTTCATTCATCTACAAAATGAGGATATAAAATTTATTTATTTATTTTTAAAGATTTTATTTATTTGGGAGAGAGAGAGAGAGAGCACATGAGCAGGTGAAGGAGCAGAGGGAGAGGGAGAAGTAGACTCTCCGCTGAGCAGGGAGCCTGAAGTGGGGCTTGATCCCAGGACCCTGGGATCATGACCTGAGCCAAAGGCAGACACTTAACGACTGAGTTACCCAGGTGCCCCGAAGATGTAAAATTTAAATGTAACACAAAACACAATGCCTTAGGCATTCTAAGCACACATTAATATTTAATTCTTGTTAATAACATTTTTATGCAATCACAATAGCTAATATCACTATATATATTAATTGAAGTATAATGCATGTTTTAGATATCATAAAGCAAGCACACATCTTATCAACTAGTTTAGGATAAATGATAATACTGGAGAGACAAAAAAGTTTATTTTATTTACTTGGACTTGAGTTTGACCAATTTTATGGCTAGGTAAGGCATTCAGAGTTCATGTCAATCTGTGGAAAGTGGTGAAGCTTTATTTAATTAACGCCTTACTAATTTGACGTGCTTCATTAGAAGAACTTCGGTAAATTGTTTGCAGGAACAGCAGGATTGCTCATGCATAAACTTAATGAACGAACCAATAAATAAATTGGTAAGATTATTAATGAGATGCTTATTCAGGAATTCTTTAGTGCCTTTTCTGCAGGATCTTTAGAAGACTTTAGTGAGTTTTCTCAGATTTTTGTTTGTGTTTACTTGTCGAAAGTGGCACATGCAGGATGTAAAGAAAATTTGATTAGCATGGGTAATTTTTATATTAGTTCACATTAAAACTAAAATATTCAAAAAGCATCAATGAAACCAGTATAATTATGAAGACTGTCTGCACTCAGACTAGAATTATGTCAGCCGTGTTTAACTTGGCTTAACTAATGTGGTTTTTTGAGTTATCAGCATGTAATTTCAAAAACACTTAGAACTTGGTAAAGAATTTTCTAAGGCAAATGAGATACTAAAATTTTATTCAAGAATGTATATTAAACCTGGATCTTGTCAAACCATTGCAACACAATGAGTAAGACACTTTCTCTTCCTCTGTGTCAAGTAGAGAAGACAGACAAGGAATCAGAAATTATAATAGATGCCCTTCTAACATCCTGGGAGACAGTGTGTGTATTGTCTATCAATTTGTCCATCAAAAGTAATCTCCCTATAAGGAATTAAGAAAAAAGAGCTAATTAAAAAACCTGAGATATTGTTCACCACAAGCACACCAATTCTCAAATCTCCTTTGCCACTGCAAACACTCAGTAATCAACACTTTTCCTTAAGTCTAAATTTCATCCTTATAATGTTTGTGAACATAACAGTGCAGATGTCACAACTAATTCATTGGAATTTACGTGACACATGAAATGGTTTTGCTCTTCTGGGCTGGGTTTAGGGTAAACTCAGATGGTGCAGTTCATCCGTGTTTAACTTTTATTTTTTGTTGATGGACATTTTTATTATGTACATTTTATATTTTTATGAGTAATATTGTTATAAACATTTTGTAGATGTCTAATTCATACATAAGCATGAATTTCATGTAGATATATAACTAGGAAGGGGCAATTTCTGTGTCACGGAGTATCCTATGATCAGTTTAGCTAAATCAAGAAAAGCAGTTTTCCGAACGATTGTTCCTATTTATTATCCCACCAACCATTATAAATGTTGTTCCAGATCTTCAACTAAACTTAGTATTGCCTAATTTTTTTTTGTTTTTAGTGTTTCTGGTGATATTTCTTTGTGCTTTTAATTTTTATTGCATTTTATTGATAACAGAAGAGATTAAAATACCTTCTCCCAGGCTGTGGCTTGCTTTTTTACTACTTTAATGGAGTTCAATGATGAATGAAAAATTTTAATTCTAATATCGAATTTATTAGTTACTTCTTCTATGATTAGTATAAGTTATAATCTGTTTAAGAATTCTTTGCTTTTCATAATTTCATGAAAATTTTTTTCTGCATTTTTTTCCTTAAAACTTGAGTGTTTTCTTTTTGTACATTGTGTATTGTATCGTTTAAGTTTGCCAGAGTGTTGAATTTAGGGCTGGATAGCTAGGGTACTCTCTGCCAGGACAGTTTGGCTTTGTAAGGAGAGTCCCTTCCTTTAGGAATCTAGCTCCTTCCACCAGGTTGCCTGAGTATATACTCAAGTGTAGAAAACCAACGGAAAACGTTTGGGAAACACTACACAATTAGAGGACAAAGGACAAAGATGTGAGGAGATAGCAACCAGGGCCATTAATGCACTCAGTGTACCATAGACAGTTTTTTGACCCTAAACACGCATTTTTCTCCCAAATGCAATATGAAAGAAATTTAAAATTTTACTGTCTTTTAAGGTACTCAGATGAATCATCCAATCATAGTATCAGGCTTAAAGGCTTGACTATCATATCAGGTCCAAATAGGTCTTCTTGGAAGTTGCTCTTAACTGATCAGGGGACCTATAAAATTAAAAGATAGGTTGTCTGCTTTCTACACAACTAATGGATAGTGGTTTTATGATTTATCTCCTAAAGACACCGTCATCTACAAAGGGAAAAAACTAGAGTCTATAGTAATTATAAAATCCAACTGCATGGTTCAAAACTACTCTGGGGTTGGGGAATGTTTCCTGATCTAAGCTTCAGTTCTGCTCCTAGGAGGGCCTCTGCAGTCCATTGTTCTCCATGGTTCTTGGGTCAGCCCCCTGAGAGTCATTCCTGTTCTATCACAATGAGATGGTTGTTTCAACGGTGTATCCATATGTCAAAGCTTATCAAATTGTATATTTTAAATATGTCCAGTGGATTGTATGTCCATTGTATATCAATAAAGAAAGTCATTAAGTAGGGGCACCTGGGTGGCTCCGTCCTTAAGCATCTGCCTTTGGCTCAGGTCATTATCCCAGGGTCCTGGGATCAGGCCCTGCATAGGGCTCCCGGCTCCATGGGGAGTCTGCTTCTCCCTCTCCCTCTCCCACTCCCCCTGCTTGTGTTCCCTCTCTTGCTGTGTCTCTCTCTGTCAAATAAATAAATAAGATCTTTAAAAAAGGAAGCCATTAAGCATAGGTGAAAAAAATAAGTGAACTACCACAATATACAGTAACATACATGGAGTAAAAGGTAATGGAGTAAAGATATAAGTCCCGAAACACCACAATTATTATAAAGTTTAAAAACAAGCGAAGCTAAGAAGTGTATTGTTTTTGATAATTTTTTTTCATTTATCTTAAAATTTTTTTTGGTGTTTATTTAAACAAATATATGAACCTTAAGTTGTAATACAATTATGTCTTAATAAATACCATTATAAAAGACTTGATATCGTCCAATCCTTTTTCACTTGTTTAGTGCTTTATACTTCTGAAGGACACAGAATATCATTTCCATTTTTTTAAATATTTTATTTATTTATTTGTCAGAGACAGAGAGACCCCAAGCAGGGGGAGTGGTAGGCAGAGAGAGAAGCAGGCTCCCTGCTGTGCAAGGAGCCCGATGTGGGACTCCATCCCAGGACCCTGGGATCATGACCTGAGCTGAAGGCAGATGCTAAACTGACTGAGCCACCCAGGTGTCCCCTCATTTCCATTTTTTATTTGCATTTCTCTCTCTTTTTTTGGGGGGGTTCCTACATTTTATTATTTATTTATTTTTATTTTTTTATTTAAATTCAATTAACTAACATGTATTATTAGTTTGAGGTAGAGTTCAGTGATTCATCAGTCTTTTTTTTAAATTTTTAAAATTTTTTTTATTATGTTCACTTAGCCAACATATAGTACATCATTACCCAGTGCTCATTATATTGCATGCCCTCCTTAATGTCCATCACACCAGCCGCCTCCGCTTTAGCAACCCTCAGTTTGTTTCCTATGATTAAGAGTCTCTTGGGTGCCTGGGTGGCTCAGTCATTAAGCGTCTGCCTTCGGCTCATGTCGTGATCCCAGGGTCCTGGGATCGAGCCCCACATCAGGCTCCCCGCTCAGCGGGAAGCCTGCTTCTCCCTCTCCCACTCCCCCTGCTTGTGTTCCTGCTCTCACTCTCTCTCTGTCAAAAAAAAAAAAAATCTTAAAAAAAAAAGAGTCTCTTATGGTTTGTCTTTGATTTAAGTGATGTGTTCACAAGTGTTCTTTTTTTTTTTTGCTTTAACAATTACTAGTATGTTGCATATGTTTTTGCATATATCAAATATTATTCAAAGGATAATAAAAGAATAAAATACGTAAGTAAATCAGTAATATAGAGCAGATTGTCATAATTACTATTTAGCAATGAGTTTTTGGACTTTAGGAAAGTAAGAGATGTGCCTCAAAGCATTACTGATGATGATGGCAGTGATATACATATCATTATACATAAACCACATTCCTGGGGGGGTGGTATATCATTTGAAAATCATATTTGAATATATCATACTAATGCCATCTAATTGGTTTGTGTATATTAGTATATACAGATCTTAAATATATGACATTCAGAAAGTTCTTTTTGATTTGACGTCATTGACTTTGCTTTCAGGTAAACCTATAATCTACATATTTTTTTCCTCAGGGCTCTTTGTGTTATCTCATTGAAACACCTTAACTATAAGATATATTGAAGACCTAATAAAAATAGATCACTAAGAATTAACTGTTAATAGTCTTTTCAAAACTTAATGGTGTAAAACCGTGAATTAATCTATTCATATTAATTCAAAAATGCTACTGTTACAGCAGGAATTTTTAAATTTTTAGTATAAAGATAGAATCACCCTGTTAAATTCTTTAAGTTTAATTCCATTTAAGGTATTTTAATACAGAACATTATTTGTATGGTGTACAGCAGGATAGAAACATCTGGTGTTTATGCATTTTCTGGTAAATCACAGATCACTAATTATTTTCCATGTGTCAGGAAAAAAAATTGATTAATCACCCATCCTTGTTAGCCTAATGTTCTGCAACTAAGATCTGTTCTTTAAGTCTTCAACCTCCTTTGTACATTTTGTGGCCTTAACTGTGGAGGTATTTATTTCCATTTTTTCAAAAATTTCTTCAAATAGGTTTGCTTCTAAATACTTCTAGAATTTTTGTTTCAAATTTTAAAAAATGTCATTGGACAGGCCCACAGAAATTCGGTTATGATTTTGATTGTTTGAAGATGGTTTAATTTGGAAAAATTGTATATCTCCATTGTTCCATTGTTGTTTCTGCATGCTAAAACTATCTGCCAACTTATTTACGGCTTTGTATGTGTTTCAGTTAGGTTTTATAGATTCATTGTGTAATTTTTTAAAAGATTTTATTTATGTATTTACTTATTTATTTATTTATTTGAGAGAGAGAGAGAGAGAGAAGGGGGAGAAAGCAAGAGTGCGAGCAGGGGGAGGGACAGAGGCAGAGAACCTCAAGCCGACTCTGCGGTGAGCGCTGAGCAGTCATGGTGGAGCTGATCCCAGGATCCCATGATCACAACTGGAGCTGAAACCTAGAGTCGGACGCTTAACCGACTGAGCCACCCAGGCACCCCTTCATTGTGCAGTTTTTGTATATTTTTGCTATTTCTATAGGATCTTTATGTAATTTTTTCTAAATTGTTTTTTCTAATATAGAGAGAAATTATTCATTTATTGTATAATTTAAATGGTGTTGATAATGCCTGATTTGGGCCAAGAGAAGGTTTAAAACTGAAATACAGAAAAAAATTTGGGATAACTTCTCTGAAAGGAACTAACTTTTAAAGCTGTTTTTTTTTTTTTTTACTCCTACTCTGTTTTATAGTGCTTTCCAAAGAATTTGGAGGAACCAGTGTTTCCCTAATGATCTTTTTTCCCTTTTCTCCTCCAGAGTAATTTATAATGCATTCCACATTTCAGTGATACTCTTATGGGGATTTGTTTTCCAATCTCTTTAATAAAATTAAATTTCAGAGAGCAAAAGCAAATGGTTTGGGAAACAATCGGCAAATGGCATTTCTTACAAAGAGCAGAACAAGATTATGGAAGATGCATTTACTAAGGAGGTTTCTCCATTGTCAAAGCAGGCAGTTTTCACAGTAACTGCCTAGTAGGATTTTATAACTGTTTGCGACCATTGACTGGGTGTGTTATCCATTCTGTATAATAATCATTGGAAATAATCGTTGTTTTTTTTGTTTGTTTGTTTCCTTGTTTTTAGGTAATCAGACCACAAGAAACTACATCCAGACAGAAGGCCCAGAAATCCTGGACTATGAACTGGACATATTTATTTGGTAGGACTTGGGATGGACTCCTCTGGGAAAATATATGTATGTGTAAGGGGTGGTTGGTGGAGACTATGATAGAGGCACTTAATTTTTTTACAATAATTTCACTTTCTTTCACCATTAAAAGGATTTGTACATTTCAGCTGGGACGTCTTCCCTCAGCTAAAGATTACATTTTCTTTTTTGTTGTTGATGTACATATTTAAGGTTTACAAATTGATGATTTGATATTCATATACATTCTGAAATAATCACCACAGTCAAGCTAGTTAGCAAATCTGCCACGTCACATAGTTACTTTGTGTTGTGTGTGTGTGTGTGTGTGTGTGTGTGTGTGTGTGTGTGTGTGTGTGTGTGGTGAGAATACATAGGATATACTCTCTTAGCAAATTTCAAGTATAGGGTACAGTATTGTTACCTATAGTCACTAGGCTATGTGCATTAGATCTCCAGAACTTCTTCATCTTACATAACCGAAACTTCTATCCCTTGACCAACATCTCTCCATTTCTCCCATTCCCCACACCCTGCTAACTACCATTCTACTCACTGCTTCTATCACTCAACTATTCTAGATTCCACATATATATGAGATTATACAGTATTTGTCTTTTTATGCCTCAGTTATTTCAGTTAGAATGATGTCCTCCAGAATCATCCATATTGTCACAAATGGCAAGATTTCCTTTATTTAAGACTGGATAATATTCCATTTTATGTGTCTATATACTGTATTTTCTTTATCTATTTATCTGTTCATTGACATTTAGGTTGTTTCCATGTCTTGCCTGTTGTGAATAATGCTGTAATGAACATAGGAGTACAAGTATCTCTTTGAGTTCCTGATTTTAATTCCTTTGAATAAATATCCAGAAGTGGGATTGCTGGATCATATGGTAGTTCTATTTTTAATTGTTTGAAAAATCTCCCTACTTTTTCCCATAATAGTTGTGCCAATTTACATTCCCACTAACCTGTACATTCCTACTAATGTGTAGGGTCAGTTCCCTTTTCTCCACATCCTCACCAAAGCTTAGTATCTTTTGCTTTTTCAGTAATAGTATGATGTGATATTCTTGTTGTAGTTTTGTTTTGCATTTCTCTGAGCATCTTTGAATATACCTGTTGGCTATTTGTATGCTTTTTTCAGAAAAATGTTTCAGATCCTTTGCACATTTTTTATTTGGGTTATTTATTTTTAGTTATTGAGTTGTATGACTTTCTTACACAGTTTGGCTATTAACCCTTTATCAGATGTAGCGTGTGCAAATATTTTCTTTTTTTCTGTTGCCTTTCATTTTGTTGATTATTTTCTTTGCTGCGTAGCTTTTCTAATTTTAATTAAAATATTTTTATTGAGTACATAGTGTTACATTAGTTTCAGATGTGCAGTGTTGTTATTCAGCTTTTCTATAGAAATGCTGTGCTCCCCACAAGTGTAGCTCTCATCTGTCACCATACAACGCTATTACAGTATCAGTGATTATATTCCTTGTGCTGTGCCTTTTATTCCTGTGACTTATTCATTCCATAACTGGAAGCTTTTATTTCCTACTCCCCTTCACCCATTTTTCCCACTCCCACAACCCCTATCCACTGGCAACCATCAGTTTGTTCTCTGTATTTATGAGACTGATTTTGCTTTTTGTTTGTTAATTCATTGTTTTGTCTTTCAGATTCCACATATGACTGAAATCATGTGGCATTTATTTTTCTCAGTTTGATTTATTTTACTTAGCATAATGCCCTTAGATCCATTCATGTTATCACAAATGGCAAGATCTTATCCTTTTTTATAGCTGTATAATAATCACCCGCCTGTGTGTGTGTGCGCGTGCGCGCACGTGTGTGTGTGTGTGTGTGTGTGTGTGTACACCACATCTTCCTTATCCAATTGTCTATTGGCATTTAGCCTGCTTCTATATCTTGGCTGTTGTAAATAATGCTGCAGTAAACAAAGAGATTCATATATCTTTTTAAATTAGTGTTTTTGCTTTCTTTAGGTGAATACCCAGTATTAGAATTATTGGATTATATGGTATTACCAATTTAATTTTTTGAGGAAACTCCATACCATTTTCCACGGTGGCTGTACCAGTTTACATTTCCATGAATAGTTGTGCAGAAGCTTTATAACATGAGGTAGTCCCACTTGTTTACTTTGCTTTGGTTGCCTCTACTTACAGTGTCATACCCAAAAACTGTGCCAAGACCAGTATCAAAGAGCTGTTTCTGTATGTTTTCTTCTAGGAGTTTTATAGCTTCCCATTTTTCCCAATTCCCATTACATTTAAGTCTCATCCATTTTGAGTTGATTTTTGTGTATGGTGTAAGATATTGGTCCAATTTCTTTCCCCTTCCTTCCTCCCTCCCTCCCTCCTTCCCTCGCTCGCTTCCTCCCTAACTTCCCTCCTTCCTTCCTTCCTTCCTTCCTCATTTGGAGTACCAAGTTTTTTAACACCATTTATTGAAGAGGCTATCTTTGCCCCATTGTGTATTCTTGGTGCCTTTCAAAGATTAGCTGCCAGTATATGCATTGGAAGCCTGCATTTTCAAATCTCTCTTGCAGCTAGGTAAAGCATTATGACTAAGTGTTGGTTATGGGATGTGAGAGAAAGGTATGTATGTGACTTCTGATTCATGCTTCTGAGAAGAGTTGTATTAATCCTTTCCCTCTCATTTCCTTTCCATTAACTGAAATGTACAAGTGATAGTGTAAGCTGTAATATACATATTAGGACATGATGTACTGAAGCCAAACCTTGAGGATGGCTTGGTCAAAAGGACAAAAAGAGATTGGAGTCTCGATACCACATAGTATTTATGCATATTTTATACTTTTCATTGAAGGTACTAGTATATATTATATAATCTATAAACAAATTGCAGATGTATTTAAAAATAACTTATTGATGGGGTGCATTTTTCAGCCATGCCAAAACTTAGGGGCTAACACTTCTGTAGGGAGCACAATACCAGGGAAGCGGGAGAGAAGATAACTTTAGAGTGAAGCGGGGAAGAAAAAGAGCAGATATTTAAGGGAGTGCATTATAGAACTGGTCACAGCTTTGGAACAGGTTAGCTGCTGGTCAATCTCATAAGAAGTCTTCACAGAGGCAAAGGAAACTGCTACATCTGTAGAAATAGTTAGATAAAGGAGAGAAAAGGAGATCGTTTGTAGAGCAGTCTCATTCTTCTTTTAAAGAAGTTGTCCTCCCAGACATCAGGTGTGCTCCTCTTTCGGATGGTACTCCCTGACTCCTTCAAAGGAGGCTTGTTCCTAGTGCAAGGCATAACACTCAGGGAGAGGGAAGGAGCTGGGTGTCTGTGATGGGTGTGATCTTGAGCAGCCACTCCTGAAGCTTGCCCCTTAGTAACAACAGAGAAGCCAGAGTGAGAGAAGTTGAAATGTGGGGTGACATGCTGTCTCTTAGTGTCTGTGAATAACTTGAGGGGCTTGTTTAACCAGATGAACAGTCCAGATGATTTACTTTCTATTAGGAAGCTGCCAACAAAGCTCTTTGGAGCCTTTCTTCAAGATCCTTGTGGTGTGTAAGAAAGCACTTAGTGCCCAGCAATGTTCCTTGAGTGTCCACGGTAATATTAAGCAGAGCACAGTGGAGATACAGGATTGAAAAATAGTTTGGAGACCAGTTCAGTAGATATGGACATTAGAAAGAGGTAAGGCTCTAATGAAAGACAGATACTGGTAGCTTCTCTCTGAAATGCTCTAGAGTTTTTGTAAGTAGTCACTGAAGAGCTTTAAGGTTAAGGGTATTTTTAAGCAGAAATATCTGAAAAGAATCTGCTGCCACTAGAGAAGCCTATGGAGTCTTAATGAGTGGAAGAGGCCAAGAAGGCCTGAGTGTCCAGGGAAGTCCTCTTCTGGCTTCGGAGTGTCAGAGGTCCTGGTGATGCTTATGAAGGAAACATGCACTTAAGAGACTCATTTAGATATACAGCGGACTTAAGTAGAAAATGTCTCCGAGTGTCGCATATCTCTATCTGTGCTCTACTCCACTGTAGGTTCAAAATTCCTCCAAACCCCTATTAGGCCCATAACAAGGAGCAGTCTTCCTGCATCTTAATGAATTACATGCATTTACCTCTTTTTCCCAGAAAACGTATACATAATAGATAAGTGATTTTATAGACTCTGGTTTTGGATGAATTATATGGGTATTGTCCAGTTCAACTAAAGCTCCCCATCATTTTAGGAAAAAAAATCATGCAGATCAGTGATTTAACTAAATTAAATTCATAACTTAAAGACATTGGAGAGAATTAAGTCTGAAACTTTTGGTATTCAAGTGATTTTCAGGCTCTTTTAATTGTTTGGTTATTTTAAGGATAGTAGTTTAAAAAATTCAAGATGCCTTCAAAACAACTACTTGATAATATCCCAGAGGAATTAATGTAAATGATACGTATTAGCGTTGAAGAAAAAAATCCAGTATCTGCTTTATGCATCTGCACTTTTATAGAATACAGTGCAGTGATTAAACAATACTACATGATCTGGTAGTCTTTGTCCATATTTATAAGAAAGCTTATGGCACTGTAAATTAGCCATGACTCTATTTTAGATACGTGAGAATAAAGCATCATCTCACTAGTTCTTCATAGATATTGTATAATATAGTTATATAGCTGTTGAATCACTCTGTGAACGCAGAATAATTGTCTTTGATGTTTAATACTTTTGGTTAAAATCCCATTTTTATAGTTCAAAAAATGTGTTTTGACCCATGCACTCTATGTACTGATTTATCTACTTCACATCTAGTGAACCTAAAATAGTTTTAAAGGAGTTCTGTGGATGCCAGTGAACATCTGAAAGTATTTTGTCGTACCTATATTTAAAAAAGAATTCCCATCACAGGGGAGTTTAAATTGCCCAAACCATAAAAGGATTATTTTTCTAACACGTGAACTGGTGTTCTGCTCCTTGTGTCCTTCCTGTATTCTGTAGACTCTTTGGAGTAATCCACGATCAATTCTGCCAGTGCCCAGGCAATTAACTCTTTGGCTGCAGTTCACCTGCTAGCTTGATATCCCATCCTCTTATTAGACACTGGCACTTGAATTCCACCCAGCCTTGATAGGTCTTTGAACTCAGTGTGGTATTGTCATATGAACTAGATTTTGTCTCATTTAAAATTGCTCACTGACACACACAAATGGAGAAAGGCAAGAGGTTCTTCAGCAGGAAATCCAGTGTTCACTGTAGAAGTTAATGATCACTTTTTGAAGCCATTCTTTGTTTTCCACAAAAATAATTTATATTACTTAATCAAAGACTTTCTTCCTCCCAAACTTGCTGTGTTTCTTATTAAAATATTGCTGTAGATCAAATGCTTTCATTCCCTCAAAGTTACTTTGTCAAATCATAACTCCCAATGTGATGGTATTGGAACTTTTGGGAGGTGATTATAGTTTGTGAGGATGGAGCCTTCATGAATGAGGTTAGTGCCCTTAAAAAAGAGACTTCAGAGAGCTTCCTTACCCCTTGCACTATGTGAAGACACAGAAGACAGCTGCCTGTGAACCAGGAAGTGGGCTCTCACCACGCATTGAATCTGCTGGCGCCTCGATCTTGACTTCCCAGCCTCCAGAACTGTGAGGAATTAACTTATGATATTTATAAGCCACCCAGTCTATGGTACTTTTGTTATAGCAGCCCAAAGAGACTAAGACAAATATATTAATAGCAGGCTTAAAAATTTAAGGACTAGTTTTCTTCAGGAATTTTGAGGAAGTAATTTTATACCTTTTCACAATATTCTGAGATCCCTCTTTTTCTAATATGATGCAAACAGATATGAAGAGGGTAAGAACAGTATTTATTATCCATTTCATCAAACGTAGAGTACACTTGGTAAACTACAAATAAAAACTGACCCTTGACCAAGCCCCAAAAGTCATTCTGTTGTTATTTTACTCAGAGATGATAAGTCTCCTCAGACAAAGACCTAACTTCTGGTGGTAAGGACAATTATAGTTCCAGCTGATGATATTAGACTATAAATTCTGAAGTACAGTCATTGTTCCTGTCTGTCCTAGAAAGCAAACACTAAGAGAATATGTAATAGATAATATATAGAATATGTAATAATTACTTGTCTCACCTTTTAATTTGGGATATTACTAAGTGGTTATTGTAAGTAATGTATGTTTGTGTTTGAAGTGGTGACGTGACGAATAAAGTGAAACTAGATTTTAAAAATACAGTATGTAGGTTTTTTAAAAAAACTTGATTTTTAAAATTCATATTGAAAACACAGTCTTTGTGAAGAATGTTCAAAACAAGTTTTTCAGTGTTTTTAATATGCATAAGTTCTCGATGCAGTAACATTGATATGAGGAATCAATATTGGAAGTGCTTTAGATTATTAAAAATGAATTACATTAAAACAAGTTACATTAAGCAAGTTAAAATGAATCATTTTTAAGTCTGATATATATATACATATATATATACCCAACATTTAAATACACATACAGCTTTCATGCAGTTTAATCAGATTCATGTATTTTTTTATCAGGATTTTAACTTTAGCAACAAGTCAACATTATCATGTAGTATATGCTAAACATGCAAATATATAGTTTGAAAAATTACCACAAACCTATAAAATATTATTTCAAAATGCATCTATTTGAATTAAAATGTTATGAGTTGATTTGCATTCATTAAAATATATTACCTTATATATACATTGCTTATCAAGCAAATGTTATATGAATATTCAGTCCCATTCTAATTTTGGACTCCTTAATTTAAGTAAGGGAACCTCATCTCAGCAAATCAAATACTGTACTTTATCTACATTTTTTGAATTATATACTGGTTGAGGAGGGATACCATCTGTCATTTTATTTTAAACCCACTGTTCTGTCTCATGTACCAGTAGGTCATTTCTATTTCTGGCAAGTGATAGGGAATGTTAAACGAATGGGGAAATATTTCAAAAATAAAAATTTGATACCTTTATTTTATGACGTGTTTAGTCTTTTAGCAACATGATGTTTCAATTTAACAATTTCTTGAGTGCTTTCTCTGTATAAAGCATGTGTTAGTGCCGGGCCAAGCAAAGATAATTGAGTTAGGTGCTTCCCATAAGGAACCTTCCACTTTAGAAGAGAGTTACACATGCTTCTGAATAACTGTAATTACAGGTCTACCATAGATACTGCCAAAATGGAAGCGGGAATCCATTGTGAAGGATGCCAGAGAAAAATAATTAATGATAACTCAGAATGTGAATTGAAATTTTAATATCTTGGTACTTTTCAACCAGTGCCTATTTTTGTCAGTAAAATTTAAGCATATGTTACCCATCCAGAAATCTACAATCTGTGAAATAAAATACAAGAAACACCCCAGAAAATTTAGAATGATCAGTTTTCTGAACTTCACTGGACATGTATCCTTCTCAACTTTTATAGTAGCTAATTCTTCTATATGATTAAGAGTTAATAATTATCATTAAGCTTACAGTTTATTTTCCAACACTGTTTAAGCCCGCATTATGTTATTTTTTATTCCCTCCCTCTCTTTGTTACTGAACTCAATCAGCTTATCATTAGTTATTTTACTTTATTTTATTTATTTTTATTTATTTTATTTTATTTATTCTTTTAAAGATTTATTTATTTATTTTAGAGAGAGAGAGAGAAAGTACACATGCATGAGCAGGGGGAGAGGCAGAGGAAGAGGGAGCAAGAGAATCTCTAGCCGACTCTTGGCTGAGCCGGGAGCTAGACGTGGGGCTTGATCTCATGAACCTGAGATCATGACCTGAGCTGACATCAAGTGTGGGATGGATGTTCAACCGACTGAGCCACCGAGGCACCCCATCCTTAGTTATTTTAAATAAAATAGCATTACTTATACAATTGTCATTACTTAATATTGTATCTTATTTTACACACTTTTAAGATGATTATCTCAAGATATTTCTCAAATATTCATTTTAGCGTCTCTCCAAATATGATTTTAAACCTGCCAAATATACCCTGAAATTGGATTTCAAATTCTAATTAAACTGAGATAAACTTATGTGACCTTAAAAAACCCAGTGTAGGATGAAGTTTTATTTCTTTCTTTTTATTTTAATTGAGAAGCAATATTCTGCATGCCTGAATCTATATTTGTTTAATAGATTTTTATTATTGCTCAAAGTATAATATCACTTACAGAAAGTATATCTACAGGTATTTCTAATTCTATTCAACTAGGAAAATGCAATTATTTTATTAATTTGATATTATTTTTAATATGCTAGCAGAGTATTGTATATCTTGTTAAATCAGCAAATACAGTTATGGATAATGTAATCACAGTGTAGCTATAAATATAAATGTTTAATGAGACACATTTGCATTTAGGGAGATAGAGGATGTATAGTCATGGTGAGGCTTAGAATGTGTTTTATCATTTTGTTACTAAACAATTTTATAAGGCTCTCATAAAAGGAAGGCTAGGTATTTATCTTTTTGATGTTTTTATTCCTGGAGCTATCTTTATGGATAATTAAAATATTAAGTTTCAAAGACTTGTACTCAGTATGTTTATCAGTCATGGTCTCAGCTGGAAACAGACAGCAAGTTAACATTAGGATAATTGAAGGAGGGTTTAATAAAGGGACTAAATATAAAGTAGGCAAGATATGAGAAAACTACATGAGAAAGTCAAGACTCCCAGGCTAATAAGAGTGGTTGTTATCGGCCCTTGCCCTTTTTGATGAGCTTGGGGAGAGAGCATTTCTGGAACTTCAAAAGGAAGTAGAGAGGGCTAACTTGGAAAGCAGGGCTTTCCATTTGGTTGAGGGACATAGCCAAACTTAAAGTAAGGGAGCAAGGGGATAAATGTTCTATTATCTGCTCCCATGGGTCTTTAGAAGGATTTCCCTATTGACTAAATATAACCAGGAGCCTGAGCACATGGGTATTCTTTGATGTAATTTATACAAGTTAATCGTCAGAGACCCAAGTGCAGGGTGAATTTGAGAGGCGAACAGAATATATCAGATACAGTGCATGCAGGAAACAGTCAAATTATTGGGTTAAATAATTCGCAGATTAGTCTTTAGCCCATCAACATAATCAAAATAAAGTTTGTATCACTAAGACATGATTTACACCAGGCTAATTTACTCAGAGTAATGGACAAACAACACAAAAGTAACATTAATTTACTCTCCCCTAAAATCCATAATGTTGTCTTAAAGAACAATATGCCCATAATTTGGTCTTAACACATTTGAGCAAGTCAGTTGTGCTCATTGTCACTGTGCCTTCTGGTTGGTGCCTGCCTTCGGATAGTATAGTCTCCCATGTCCTTTTCCTGCTCGGCTTTTCTTCTTAAAGTATAATGCCAGCAAAATGGTAGAGTAGGCAGCTTTAAGCTCTCATCCCCTTCACAGAAACATTGAAAGGTAAGCAAAAACTGTTTAGGCCACCTTTGTCAGAACTCTGAAAAACAGTCAAAGGTGTGGAGCAACCAGGTGGATGATGAATTAAGAAAAAAAGCAACTTCAAAATAGTAGGAAAGCTTTGTGGTGTTTTTACATCACAGTGGCTTTACCCCACTCCCTCCAGTCTTGAAGAGAGAAGCCTGCTTTCCCAGTGTGGGACCCTCTTCCCTGGTTCCAGAAGAAGCGGAACACATGCTTTCCACAAATTATTGCAGGTACCTGTCCTAACCTATCAAAAAGACTAACACAAAGCACTTGTCTCTGTTTCCTCCAACTCAGACCTCAGACCAGAAAAGTGGTAAGAATCACTTGGAAACGCTGCAAATAGAATGACAATTCACAGATGCCTGGGACAAAAGATTGTAGTATGTTTTGATTGTCTAAGTCCCAGGAGCAAAATTTAGGGAGGATTTCTTTGGGGAATTAGGACATTCAAAGCACTGTTGTATATGGTAGAGTTTGGAAGTTCATGCACCTGCTCACAGCAAGAGATGTTCTCAAAAAAGTACCTGAGAAAATTAATATTTCACCTCTATTTGATTCCTAAGCTCAGTGTAAGTCTGGCTAAGTGTTGAAGGAGTACCTGGGCACTCACCCAGTCTGCAAAAGCTGGATGAGCTGTTATTTATTTATTTGTTTGTTTTTGTTATTTTTAGTTCCTGTTGTTCAAGGAAATCTCTGGCAAACTACTTGCTGAACAAAAGCTAAGAAATAGAGACTTCAGTGTCCATACATAGTAAGGAATATAGTCTTTACAAGAAATAACGTTGAAAGTCCTAAAAAAAATGGACTATCACAGCCTTCAATCATGAAACCAAGAGAGAAATGACTCATCGTGTATTAGGGGAACCTCAAAAGGATTAACAGCTGATTTCTCATCAGACTGTGGAAACCAGAAGATAGTGTGTGACATATTGAAAGTGCTGAAAGAAAACAACAAAAAAAACCTATTAACCCAGAATCCTTTTAACTTATAAAGCTGTCCTTCAAATATGAGGCAGAGATTAAGACTTTTTGAGATAAATAAAAGCTAAAGAAGTTAATTATCACTAGATCTGCCCTACATGAAATGCTAAGCAGAGTCCTTTTGGTTGAAATGATAGGAATAGACACTAGTAACTCCAGGATCTCTGGTAAAGGTAAGTACATGGGCAAATATAAACACCAGTATTATTGTATTTTTGGTTTATAATTCCACTTTTAATTTCTTCTAAGATTTAAAAGACAAAGGAATAAAAATAATTATAAATCTGTACTATTGGCCACAAAATGTATACAGATGTGTTTGTACAACAAAAGCATAAAGTGAGGTATGGTGGAGCTGTATGGAAGCAGCATTTTTGTATGCTATTGAAGTTAAATTGGCATCAAATTGAAATAGATTGTTATGAATTTAGGATGTTAAATACAATAAAAACCACAAAAATAATAGATCTATATTTCTATAATGAGAAGTGGATTAAGATTCACTACAAAAAAGACAAATGGCTTGAAAATGAAAGGATGAAAAAAATACTCCAAGCAAATAGTAACAAAAGGAAAGTAGGGGTGGCTGTACTGTTACAAGAGAACAAAAAAGGATGTTATATATTGATAAAGGGTCAATTTATCAAACAGTATAATAATTATAAACATATATGCACAAACAGAGGAATCCCAAAATACATGAAGTAAACGTTGAGAGAATTTAAAGGGAGAAATTGTTCCACAATAAGAGTTGAGACTTGAATACACCACTTTCAGTAATGGATAGAATGTCTAGACCCAGGATCAGTGGAAAATAGAGGACTTGAACAACACCATTAAGCAACTACACCTAACAGACATATATAGAACCCTCCACCTACTGGCAGCTGAATGCACATTTTTCTCAAGTGCACATGAGACATTCTCCAGAATAGATGATATGTTACACAGAACAAGTCTCAATAGATTTAAAAAGAAAAATATCATTCAAAATATCTTCTCTGACCACAATAGGATGACATTAGAAATGAAAACAGAAGGAAAACTGGAAAATTCTCAAATATGTGGAAAATAAACAGTATATTCTTAAACACCCAGTGGTGGGTCAATGAAGAGATCACAAGTGAAAATGGAAAATACTTAGAAATGAAAGCAACTGATCATATAAGCTACCAACACTATAGCATGGAGCAAAGGTGTGTTCAGAGAAATTTATAGCCATATATGCTTATATCAAAAAAAAATCTCTAATCAATAATCTTCCTACCTTTCAAGGAACTAGAAAAAGAAAAGCAAACTAAACTAAAGCTAGCAGAAGAAAATAAATATGAAGATTAGACAAGAATAGAACGTAAGTAATACAAAGTAAGGTAAAGAATAGAACAGATATAAAGGAAACCAACGAAACTATAAAACTCTTTAATATTTTATTGCATATTTTCTGACTCACCTTTTTTAATTAAATTTTGCCTATTAATATAGTATATGCTTCTCTTCCTCAAAGGGGAAGTAACAATGGGAGCACTAAAGCACACATCATAGTAAAATTCCTAAGTTGGCACCACATTAATCTTTTAGATAATCACAATTAAATATATATTGATAAATATATCAGTTTATCTGAAATACAGGATATTTTACCTACTCAGTGCTGAATTCCAAATTGTAGACAAGACTGCTGCTCAAATATTCTATACCGTAATGAGAAGAAACACATTCTTGTTAAATTTTGTGTCTGATGTAAAATACCATCTATTGACAAAATAAAGAGTGAGACTTTAATTGTATAGCAAAAATCAGACTTTGGAATTCATCTCTACTTTTGTTTTAGACTCTATCAAAAATTACATAGACAGTATACTGGTTTGATAGGTGAAAATATATCATTCTTGCATGTGTACTTGTTTGGACAGAATTCTATTTTCAGTCCCAGAATTGAATGCCTAACTACTTTGCATCATTCATTACTTTATTTATTCAAGTACCAGCCAAAAACGTGGAGCTAAAAGACAGTCCTTGGCTCCAGTACATAAAGAACTAAATCTAATTACAAATTTAAAAATCTGTATGAAGAAAACTATCAGAAAACCAAGAAAGAAAATTATTGGGGTCAGGGGCAGAGACAGATTATTCTCCATACTTACACCTTATTTGCTCTGTACTAAATTAATTCAATTAGATATTATTATTCCCAATAGGATGAAAGCATCAGATATCTTTTTTTCTGTCAGGTATCTCAGAATTCTAGAACAGTTCCTCGCACCTTAAAACTACTCAGATATTTATAAATGAGGGAAAGAATGAATAAAAAATAAAAGAGGAAATGGAAGGAGAAATGGTTGATTAAGTAAATTTTTATGTAAGATGAGGTAACTGCAGCTCAGAGAGGTGAATTGATTTGTCTGAGGTTATCCTATGAGTTTATTCTAAATTTATGTCCTATACTAAGAAAATGTTTTTTGAAAAATGTATTTGTAATTAGATATGATAACAGGGTCAAGATTTCTTTGTGAAGAATTAAAATAAATTAACCTAAATATTGTGTTATGATATAACATTTTTTTCCCTTTACTATGGACAGTAATCTTAAATTTAATGAAAAGGATAGTGAAACAGTCATTTCAAGGGCAGAGCCCCTTTTAAACTATACCCTTGAAATCTAGTAGTATTTAGTACCATCACTTACTCCCAATGATCCTTCAACATAATGATGTTGATTGATGAATAGTGTAATTTTCTGAACAAGGTAAATTTCAAAGAACTTGCAGGTCTTTGCTAACTAGTAGAATAATGAACTTCATCTAAATTTAAGTATGCATTAGAGTTTCTGTGAATCATACCACTATTGACAGAATGTTCAATAAACATAAGAAACTTTTGATAAGCTGATTCCAAACCATGTCCAAACATTGCATGATGTTCAGTTAAATGTCCATGTTGTTTTTACTTTACTCCATTTCACTAAAGATATTTGAGCCTAGTATTACATATTATTTGAAATAATTGCAACTTAAGCATAAACAAATGCTTTTTTTCATCAGGACATGAATATAAAGAACTAAATCAGATATGTAGGTTTTTTCTTCTATTAAATTAAGTGCATATTTTTTTATACCTGGATATATTTTTTCCTTGTGTATGCATATTAATCCTTGGTTAATGGTCATTTAAAATGTTACAAGGATGTTTTATTGATGAAAATATTCAGCACACAATAATTACAGCAAATAATTGTCATAAGTAAATCTCTATGATGTTAATAGTTTTGAATTTACATTAGAGGGACTCAGATAAAGTAAAATAGTATTGCTTTAATAAATAGTCATGAATACTCCATTTATTTTGCATATGCCTTAAGTGACTAGCCAAATTCACCAAAGCTAACAATGCGGCTAATATTTTTAGGTGTTAATCATCTTAAACATTTTCCTTGTTGTTTCATTTAATCCTAAAAACAATCTGTGATGTAGGGATAGTTATTACCCCCAGTTTAAAGGTAAGAGAACATTAATTTCACCAGTTTGTTAAGGTGGTAAGTAACAGGTTTAGTACTCAAATCCATGTAGTCTGACTGACTCTAGAGCCCATACTCCATAGCAATGCCTATAGATCATTTCATTTTATATCATTGTGTCTTAAATTAGATAACTTGTTGCTGAGCTCTTAATCTACAATGGGATATGATAATAGGTGATTTAGGGCATATTCTCTGGCTTAAATATTTTCTTTATGAAACTCCTTGATACAGGTGAACGTTGCCATTTGTTGTTAACAGATCTTGAAACTAGTGTCATTTGTATTTTCTAATATTTAAGTCATCTTTTAATCTTTATTTTTCAACATAGGAAAAAAATCATTGTGGTTTTAGGGGAGATCGGTTTTGAAGTCACACTATCCTCTGTTTCAACTGAAGCTCCATGTAGTACAACCTTAGGAAAGTCAGTCAATCTTCAGTCTTTCTGACTTTTAATTTCCTTATCTGTAAACATGGAGATAATACCTATTATATATTTTTGCTGAAAAAATAAAGAAATACAGAATTCAATGCATCTATAAAAAAGTTGGGACAGAGAAGATAGTTGTAAAGGAGAGATAACCTTATCAATAAGGTGTATATTATTTATGTTAGATTATATTAACAATGACTATCAAAAGCCTATATACCAGATTAGAAAATCAGCTTGCTATATTAAATAGATTCTAGGGCGCCTGGGTGGCTCAGTCGTTAAGCATCTGCCTTCGGCTCAGGTCATGATCTCAGGGTCCTGGGATCGAGCCCCACATCGGGCTCCCTGCTCGGCGGGAAGCCTGCTTCTCCCTCTCCCACTCCCCCTGCTTGTGTTCCTGCTCTCGCTATCTCTCTCTGTCAAATAAATAAATAAAATCTTAAAAAAATAAATATATTAAATAGATTCTGATTATAGATGGTGAAACCTGGTTGTTACTGATTCATATTCCACATTTTCCCTTTGAAATACTCGTGAAAATATTTCAAGTAAGGTAAATGTAGTATAATACAAGAAAATGGTGTTATTGATGAACAACCTGCCAGAAATCACAAGGAATAAAAACAAAAGGATCTCCAGCAATCAGAGCACAGACAGAATGTCAGTACACCTCGTGTGAAAAGGTTAATTCTACCCACCTCCCTGATTCAGGAGCTGCAGTTGAAGGAATCTGGTCCTGTTTCAATCCTGCCCACCTCTCTCCCATCCCCACACATTATCCTTCAGTTTTTTAAGTATCCCTAAAATTTATTCCCTGGAGCACTTCTTGGAAATATTAAGATGAATAGTTGGGGAAAACATGACTTAGTGTAAATAAGGTTATACAATTCTATGTACAGATCCAAAATATCTTAACTAAAACTTTCAGGGGTGAGATGAGTTAGTTAAAATTAAGATATTTTTCTTTGATTTTTGAAAGGGAATGCAGTTCATATACTATATATGAGACAGTTCCCTTCACCTGTTTATGGGTATTCACACTAAATGTGAGACAAATAAAGCCTGTAGATTGCCTCACCTCAGTTAAGGCCAGATCTTACTACCAAGTCAGTTATGGCAAAGCAGTTTTGATTTCATTTTTGGCTTTTGGATTTGCAGTCAAAGAAATGTAGGCTTGTACTATAGCCCTTCCCTTTGAAAGCCAAAATGCAAGTTTGAATATCTTTAACCTTCCTGCAGTAGAGAAAACTCCTTAATCTGATTTGGCCTTCTGTTGTATGACATTGAGTATCCCTTTATTTATTCCATTAAATAGTGACCATGTACTTCATGCTAGCAAAAGAGATTCAGGAATGCACAAGACAGATGATGTTCCTGACCTCATACTCATAGTTGAAAAGAAACAAAAATCACTAAAAGATATTGCATGGATAATTAAACAATTTCAGTTGGGATGAGTGATAAAGTCTTTAGGCAGGGGAGTGTTCTCAGAGAGTTTAGTGAAGTACTTATCCAACTTTGAGAGGGACTAAGTCTTCTTTGAGAAAGTGGTATTTAAATTGGGAGCTTAAGTAAGGAAGTTGGGAGAAAAGAGGCTCTGAGGGGAGGAGAGCAAGTGGTAAACCAGAGAGTAAAGAAAAGACTTCTGTGAGAAGCTGTAGCATTATTCGGGGACCAGATTAAATCAGAATTTATGAAGAATTGTGAATTGGGGCTTTTATCATAATAACAATGAAAAGCCATTGAGGGATTTTAAAATGGATCATCATGCTCAAACTTGCATTAAAATTATTACTATGTTTTCAGCAAGGGAAATGAGTTAATGGGCTATTTTGAGAAATACTGCTTTACCAACAACTCTTGGGAAGCTGTTTCTGGGACTCTAATTCACAGCAAGACAGCACAATTAGTGATCTCTAACACTGGGCATTAACATTGGAAATGGATGAATTTTGTGTCTGGCAAAAGTTATAAACATAGGGCAGTTGGAGATGGCAATGGAAATAATCATAAGGCAAGAGGCAAGAACTGATAATTGTAATATAAGAGGAACCTTACGTGTTCATGAGAAAAAGGCCATAACCCATTAAATAAATGGGCAGTATAGATGGTGCTCAAATTCAGTAGCAGTCAAGAAAATGCAAATTCTTGAAACTCAACTGGGTTGCTAGAGTGTTATGTTTTTATATAAATATTTATATATATGCATATATATATAAATAAGATTATAATGATCAACTTTTACTTTCCAATGGAAATTAAATTAGTGAGAACATATATATAATCTTGATTGCTGATATCTTAGATTTACTTTACTAAAATATTACAGACTGAAGTTTAAGAAAAAAAGTTAGAATTCGTTGACCCTATTCTCCAGGACAAGTCTGAGAGAGAAAAATAGTAATGATGAATTTGGGAAAAAAGAAAAATACTTCTTAAATAAGCATTCAGAAAAGTTCTGAATATTTAATATTAGAGCTTCACCAGAAAACATATATTATTGCTAGAAATTAGGATGTCAAACTATTAGTGTGTAATTTTGGTTATCAAACCAATCATTCAGGGACTTGCTAATGGCATTTTATAAACTAACATTAAAATCTATGTCATTGAGTACCTTTGTAGTCCCCCATTTTAGTGAAATCACAGTGCAGAGAGGCAGAACCACATTAATAAACCCAATATAATAGAATTTAAGTGTTCTGAGATCACATGAAAAATTCAGTATTAATATCAATATTTTTGATAAATTATTTAAAAGGTAAAGGTAAAAGGGTATTTGTGTGACTTTTTTGTTCGTTTTGTATTTTAAGAGCAGCAAAGTTTGTTTTTATTTCTTAGTTCAGAAACATCAATATAAACAGCACATTAATCTGAACCTTCAGAAGCCAGATCAAGAAATATATATAAAACCTGATGAATTTTGTTTACCTGTCATATAGGTATATCTGTACAAGTTCCTTGATAGTATTTCATGTCAAGGACTTTATAGTATTGTGCAGCCTTGGACTGATAAATGACTCAAAAAGTGTACTTACACTACATTTGCCATTATTTCAATCTAAAAAAATTGTGGGATTGAGTGCTCTGTAAGTGCCCACTACCCTTAGGAAATTGCAGTATTATTTGTACCTTTGTTTAAACCCTTTAAAGTATGAAATATCATATAAATAACTGTCCCAAGAAATCCTGAAACCAAACCCATTGTTAACTGATTCCTTCTTCATTTCATGTAATGTACAAATTAAAAATTCTCCTCCTTTTTCATAGCTACTGAATAAACTAAATAATAGTTCCCATGACCAGTGGTGTAGATTTCAATTAGTACTTCATTGTGATGTTAGAATGGTAACCTCGACATATTTTCTTGAAAAAAATGTTAAACTACAGTCGAAGTTTTGTTATGTATATAATCCATCCTTTAAATCTGTATTCACAAAAAGAAAATTTCATCCATAATACATCAAAATAAAGGTTTTTTTTTAAATTTAGCTTTGTTTTATTTTTTTCAGGATCATTTGGGGAGATAAAAAAATTACTAAAAATAATTATACCAGAAAATTATGGATCAATAATCAAAATTACAAGGCGTCAAGAGTTAAATGGACTGAAACAAAACAAAAGAAACTGGAAGGCAATGAGGTTTATCTTAATTCTAACCCTGATTTGTAGTCTGAGAAGAACACATCATTTAGAATCTCTGTGACTGGATTTTTTTTTTCACCTTAGAAGAAATGTCATCATAATACCCATCATCTTCCACACAAGGATAATATAATCTTTAATGAGAATACTTGTAAAGTATCTTGAGTGCTTAAAGGGAAGATATTTTATTAATCTGAAAACTTTTCCTTAAGGCTTAAACATGCAAGCCATAATGTGAAAAGAATCAGTTTTGTTTTCAGATTTATTACATCTGAAATTATTTATTTATTTTTTAAAATTATTTATTTGACAGAGAGAGAGACAGTGCGAGAGGAAACACAAGCAGGGGGAGTGGAAGAGGGAGAAGCAGGCTTCCGGCTGAGCAGGGAGCCTGATGCAGGCCTCGATCCCAGGATTCTGGGATCATGACCTGAGCTGAAGGCAGATGCTTAACGACTGAGCCACCCAGGCGCCCCTATTACATCTATTTTAAAGTGCTGTATTCTTAAAACAGAAGAACAGAAAAGTGGTTTCTTACAAGAAACATAACTATCAACATTTCCTATAGTATCAGGTGAGAAAATCTTTTAGATATTAATTTATGATCAATAATAACACTTAGCACTTTCAAAGTAAACCAAGGAAACAAGATTATAATAAATGTTGGTTTTAAATGAAGTAAATTATTTGTTAACAGCATAATTAATGCTATACATCAATGGCTTTGTTTAATTTCAGCTAGTTCATTGAATGTAACATTTCTTTTAGATTTGAAGATCCATGGTAAGGTGCTGATTGGTGAATGAGTTCATATAACATCTGTCTCAGGATCAAGATAAAAGAATTGCAATGTGTACAGAATTATTTCTCTTTCTTTCATTTTTCATTTTTCCAACTAATTCACATAAAATTGCAAGAAAATTTAGACCTATGAAGTTTACCTTCTATAGGTGATATTGTTGCTGATAACAGCCCATATCTTTTCTTTTACTTATGAGAGGGGAATTAATACTGTACCTATTTTTAAAGGTATATGGACTCTTTTAAAGGTCAGTAAGGAAACTGACTTAAAAAAAGTAATTAAGCTATTTGATATAAAAGTCAAAGTTTTAGATTATTTTAATATTAATAAAGACCTCGAAGAATGACCTGTTTCATGACATACCTAAGTCAGGAGAAGCTTTTCTTACATGTGTTGAATTATTATGTTTTAAAAAGTGATCCAAATATAGCAATGCAATTAATGATGGCTGAACATGTACAATTTTAAAATAACTTTACCTTCACTCACATAAGGCTAAATATATTTCTTCCTTTTATCTCTTACATAAAAGTTCTCCTTGAATACTTGAAAATAGCTCTTTAACACTATTATGAGCCACTCATACTCAATTATTTTAGATCTCTAATTTTCTACATAAACATCTAAAGTTTTATGTTTTATCTACTTTAATTTTATTTTATTCATGCCAAAACTCATGTGGTAAGAGAAGATGCCTTTATGAAAAAGCAATGTTGAGTGGCAAAAATGGGGGGAAAAATCTACCACACAGTTTTTCATTTTACATGATTCAGGACTATTTTTTTAAAGAAATTTAATTTTTTATATATTTTATATATGCTTAACAAATTACTACCCCAAAGTCTTAGTTTTTACATTGTGGATATCTTGAAAGATTTCACTTTAATTACCATTCAAATTTAAAAAGCCTTGAACATGGGACATTCTCTAGAATAGATCATATACCAGGTCACAAATCAGGCCTCAGAAGTACAAAAGGTTGAGATCATACCATGCATCATTTCTGACCACAAAGCTATGAAACCTTTAGAAGTCAACCATAGTAAGAAATTTGGAAAGACCACAAATACATGGAGGTTAAACAACATGCTGCTAAACAATAAATGGGTCAACCAGGATATCAAAGAAGAAAATAAAAATACATGGAAACAAATTAAAGTGGATGATGGTCCAAAACCTTTGGGATGCAGCAAATGCAGTCATAAGAGGGAAGTATATAGCAATACAGGCCTTCTCAAGAAGTAAGAAAAATCTCAAACAACTATACATCTAAAGGAGCTAGAGAAGGAGCAACAAATGAAGCCAAAGGCCAGCAGAGGAAGGGAAGTAATAAAGATTAGAGCAGAAATAAATGATCTAGAAACAAACATACAAAAAAATTTCTAGTAGAATACATCAGTAAAACCAGGAGCTGAGCCTTTGAAAGAATTAATAAAATTGATAAATCCCAGGCCGACTTTCAAAAAAAAAGCACCCAAATAAAATCATAGAGAAATAATAAACAAATTATGAAAAATCTTGGATGATGAAAGTAGACTTAGGGAACTCAGTGACTCCATCAAGTATAGTAGCTTTTGTATCATAGGAATTCCAGAAGAAGAGAGAGAAAAGGGGGCAGAAGGTTTATTTGAGCAAATTATAGCAGAAAACTTCCCTAATCTGGGGAAGGAAACAGACATCCATATCCAAAAGACACAGAGATTTCCCATTAAAATCAATAATAGCAGGCCAACACCAACATATTATAATTAATTTGCAAAATATAGCAATAGAGAAAAAAATCTTAAAAGCAAAAATCCAAAAGAAGTCCTTAAACCTACAAGGGGAAACTCATAAGGCTAGAGATTTCTCAACAGAAATCTGGCAGGCCAGAAGAAAGTGGCATGATATATTTAATGTGCTGAACGGGAAAAATCTGCAACCAACAATACTCTATTCAGCAATGCTATCATTCAGAATAAGAGGAGAGAGAAAGAAAGAGTTTCCCAGACAAACAAAAACTAAAGTAGTTTGTGACCACCAAACCAGTCCTGCAAGAAATATTAAAGGGAATCCCTTCAGTGGAAAAGAAAGACCAAAGCAAGAAAGACTAGAAACGAACAGAGAAAATCTCCAGAAACAATGACAAAACAGGTAATAAAATGGCAATATATACATATGAATCAATAATTACTCTGAATGTAAATGGACTAAATGCTCCAATCAAAAGAATTAGGATGTCAGGATGGATAAAAAAGCAAGACCCATTGATAGGCTGTCTACAAGAGACTCATTTTAGACCTAAAGACACCTACATATTGAAAGTGAGGGTGTGGAAAAACTTTCTTTCTTTCTTTTTTTTTTTTTTTAGTTTCTCAAGTTTATTTAAATTCCACTTAGTTAGCATACAGTGTCATATGTTTCAGGTGTAGAATTTAGTAATTCAGCACTTACATAAAACACCTAGTGCTCATCACAGTAAGTGCCCTCCTTAATCCCCATCACCTATTTTAACCCTTCCCCCCAAATGTGACAAGGTGCAGAAACATGTGACATATAAATGGATGTCAAAAGAAAGCTGAAGTAGCAATACTTAATATGGAACAAATTAGACAGCAAAACAAATGCTCTAAAAAGAGACAAAGAATTACACTATATATAATCGTTCAGGGGACAATCTAACAAGAAGATCTATCAATTGTAAATGTTTATGTACCGAAATGGGAGCACCCAAATACATAAAACAGTTAATAACAAACATAAAGTAACTCATTGATATAATACAATAATAGTATGGGATTTTAACACCCCACTTACGTCTGTGCACAGATCATCTAAATAGAAAATCAGCAAGGAAACAATGGCTCTGATTCACACACTGGACTGGATAGACTTATATATATTCAGAACATTCCATCCCAAAAGAGCAGAATACACATTCTTTTCAAATGCACCATGGGACAGTCTCCCGAATAGATCACATACTAGGTCACAAATCAGGCCTCAACAAATACAAAAAGATTGAAATTATACCATGCACTGTCACTAAACACAAAGTTTTGAAATCAATGACAAAATTTATAAAGACCACAAATACATGGAGGTTAAACAACATGCTACTAAACAATTAATGGGTCATCCAGGAAATCAAAGAAGTTAACAAATACATGAAAATGAAAACACAACAGTCTGGGGCACCTGGGTGGCTCAGTCATTAAGAGTCTGCCTTCAGTTCAGGTCATGATTCCAGGGTCCTGGGATCGAGCCCCACATCGGGCTCCCTGCTCAGTGGGAAGCCTGCTTCTCCCTCTCCCACTCCCCCTGCTTGTGTTCCTTCTCTTGCTGTCTCTCTCTCTGTCAAATAAATAAAATCTTAAAAAAAAAACCACAACAGTCCAAAACCTATAAGATATAGCAAAAGAGGTCTTAAGAGGGAAATATGTAGTAGTACAGGCCTACCTCAAGAAACAAGGAAAATTTCAAATAAACAACCTAACCTTATACCTAAAGGAGCTAGAAAAAAGGAAAAAAAAAAAGCCTAAAGCCAGGAGAAGAAAGGAAATTATAAAGATTAGAGCAAAAATAAATGATAAAGAAACTAAAAAACAATAGAACAGATCAATGAAACCAGGAGCTTGTTCTTTGATAAAATTAACAGAATTGATAAACCTCTACACCCCAGAGAAAAGAATAAAGGACACAAAATCACAAATGAGAGGAGAAATAACAACCAATACCACAGAAATACAAACAATTTTAAGAGAATATTATGAAAAATTAATGCCAACAAATTGGACAATCTGGAAGAAATGGATGAATTTCTAGAAACATATAACTACCAAAACTGAAACAGGAAGAAATCGAAAACTTGAACAGACTTATAACCAGCAAAGAAATTGAATCAGTTGTCAAAAATCTCCCAACAAACAAAAGTCCAGAGCCAGATGGCTTCCAAGGGGAATTCTACCAAACATTTAAAGAACAGTTAATATCTATTCTTCTCAAACTATTCCAAAAATTAGACATGGAAGGAAAATTTCCAAGATCATTCTATGAAACTATCATTACCCTGATTCCACAATCAGACAAAGGCTCCACTAGAAAAGAGAACTACAGACCAATATCCCTGATGGATGCAAAAAAATCTCAACAAAATACTATTAAATCAAATCCAAAGTCTATTAAAAGAATTATTTACCACATTTAAGTGGGATTTATTTATGGGTGACAAGGATGGTTCAATATTTGCAAATCAATCAACATGATAACAACACATTAATAAAAGAAAGAATGAGAGCCATATGATCCTCTCAATAGATGCAGAAAAAGCGTTTCACAAAGTACAGTATCCGAGATGGCAGGAAATACCTCAACAAAAAAAGGCCATATATGAAAAACCCACAGCTAATATCATCCTCAATGGGGAAAAACTGAGAGTTTTCCTCTAAGGTCAGGAACAAGACTGGATATCCACTCTCACCACTGTTATTTAACATAGTACTGGAAGTCCTTGTCTCACCAATTAGAAAACAAAAAAATAAAAGGCATCCAAAAAGGCAAGGAAGAAGTCAAACTTTCACTATTTGTAGATGACATGACACTCTCTACAGAAAACCCAAAAGACACCACAAAAAACAGAACTGATGCACAAATTCAGTAAAGTCACAGGATACACAGTCAACATACGGAAATCTGTTGCATTTCTATACACCTATAATAAAGCAGCAAAAAGGAATCGATCCCATTTACAAAGCACCAAAAACCTAAGATGACTAGGAATAAACCTAACCAAAGAAGTAAAAACATGTACTCTGAAAAGTATACAACACTGATGAAACAAATTGAAGACACAAAGAAATGGAAAAAGACATTCCATTCTCATGGATTGGAAGAACACATATTGTTAAAATGTCTGTACTACCCAAAGCAATGTATACATTTAATGCAATTCTTATCAAAATACCACCAGCATTTTCCCCAGAGCTAGAACAAACAACACTAAAATTTGTATGGAGTCACAGAAGACCCCAAATAGGCAAAACAATCTTGAAAAAGAAAGCAAAGGTGGAGGCATCACAATTCTGGACTTCAAGATATATTACAAAGCTGCAGTGATCAAGACATAAAGTACTGGCACAAAGACAGACACATAGATCAAGGGAACAGAACAGAAGACCCAGAAATGAACCCACAGCCATATGGTTAAGTAATCTTTGACAGAGCAGGAAAGAATATTCAATGGGAAAAAGACAGTCTCTTCAACAGATGGTGCTGGGAAAACTGGACAGCAACATGCAGAAGAATGAAATGACTGCTTTCTTACACCATACACAAAAACAAATTCAAAATGGATGAAAGACCTACATGTGAGACAGGAAACCATCAAAATCCTAGAGGAGAACACAGGCAATAACCTCTTTGACATCAGCTGTAGCAACAACTTTCTAGATATGTTTTCTGGGGCAAGGGAAACAAAAGCAAAAATAAACTATTGGGACTACATCAAAATAAAAAGCTTCTGCACAGTGAAGGAAACAATCAGCAGAACTAAAAGGTAACCTATGGAATGGGAGAAGATATTTGCAAATGACATATCTGGATAGAGGGTTACTATCCAAAATATATAAAGAACTTATCAAACTCAACACCAAAAAAATGAGTAATCTAGTTAAAAAATGGGCAGAAGACATGAACATTTTTCCAAAGAAGACATATAGTAGATGGCTAATAGACACAGGAAAAGATGCTCAATGTCACTCATCAACAAGGAAATACAAATCAAAACTACAATGAGGTATCACCTCATACCTGTCAGAATGGCTAAAATTAACAACACAGGAAACCACAGATATAGGGAGGCTGGGGAGAAAGAGGAGCCTCTTACACTGTTCGTGGGAATGCAAACTGATTACAGCTACTCTGGAAGACAGTATGGAGGTTCCTCAAAAAGTTAAAAAAAAAAAAACAACTACCCTATGATGCAGCGATTGCACTACTGGGTATTTACCCAAGGATTCAAAAATACTGGTTCAAAGAGATGTATGATAAAGAAGAAGTGCATTTTATATATATATATATATATATATATATATATATATATATATATGGAATATTACTCAGCTATCAAAAAGAATGAAATCTTGCCATTTGCAATGACATGGATGGAGCTAGAGAGTATTATGTAAGCAAAATAAGTCAGTCAAAGAAAGACAAAACACCATGATTTCACTCATGTGTGGAATTTAAGACAAACCCCCCCGCTCCAAAAAAAGGGAGGGACCTGTGGGTGGCTCCGGTTAAGAGTCCAACTCTTGATTTTGGCTCAGGCCATGATCTCAGGGTCATCAGACTGAGCCCTGCATCAGGCTCCACGCTAGGCATGGATCTGCTTAAGATTCTCCCTCTCCCTCTGTGCCCCTTCTCTAAAAAAAAAAAAAAGAGAGAGAGACAGAGGGGTAAATCAAGAAACAAACTCTTAATTATAGAGAAGAAACTGATGGCTACCAGTGGGAAGGTGGGCAGGGGAGTTGGGTAAAAGAGGTGATGGGGATTAAGGAGTACAGCTGTGCTAAGCACAGGGAGCTGCATGGAAATGTTGAATCACTATATTGTACACCTGAAAGTAATATTACACTGTATGGTAACTAGCAGGAATTTAAATTAAAACTTAAAAAATAAATAAAATAAGTAAAAGACTTCTGTTTTCTAAACATTTCTATGTGTCAGATGAATTAATGAATTATCTTTATAATTCTTAAAAAATTCTTCCAGTACAGTGTTAATATTACTAACATACAGATTAATAACTCCAGTTTATAAAATCTTCCCAAGCTTGCACATTAAGAGGTGGCAGATGCAGAATTTAAGCCCGTGTCTTCCTAGGAACAATGCAAAAACTAAGCAATATTAAACACTTCCCTTTTATTGCTCTCCAGTAGCAACATTTTAAACCTACAGAAAATGAAAGCAAATAACAGCTGTGATAACATTCAGAAGTCCTCTTTCTCTAATGAGATCTGCCTTTAGGCTCAAACCTCCAAATAATGCATTTCCCTGTATTTAGAACAATGTGATGTAAAGATATTGATGGCAATCATAGTGACACTGATAATCACTGACATTCAATTGACATATTATGTAACATTACAAACATATGTACACAAAAGCACTTTAAGATTTATATGGGGCACCTACCTGGCTAAGTCAGTAGAGCATGGGACTCTTGATCTTGGGGTTGTGAGTTGAAGCCCCACATTGGGCATAGAGATAACTTTAAAAAAATTAAAAATAGGTGGAAGGTAAGACATAGAAATAAATAGCATTTTTAAATATGTTGAGTAAATATTTTATTTCATGTTTAAAATATTATCATAATTAAAATCATAAGCAAAAAGCAGGAGTAAATTATAGAATGTTGTTTCTATGCAAAAAAAGTCTAACTGATGCCTGTTTTTATTAATAAATAAAACAATATTATATATATATACTATGTATATATACACAATAAAAATTGTAAGGAATTTAAAATCTATTAAAATATTTTTACATATAATATTTTAGATTTCAGATGTAACATCATATTTATTAAAACTCAATATCCATTGTATTTTAATCAAATCTCTGGAAAAAGTTTAGTGTATAGAATTATGTTTTGATATTTTTTGTTAAATTTTGGTTTTTAAAACTTGATCCAGATTGCTTTCTTAGTTGCTGTTATTTTCACTGCTTTTTTCTTGTTATAGTGACAACTTATTCTAAATCTCCTGAGACTCTTCCAAAGAGATACCTCTGTTCCCAAAAATATAGTTTGCCCCTTAATTCTCTGCAGTAGCTTATAAATTTTTCTGTTCATCTTATAGAAATGATACTATGTAATTCTTTTTATTTTAGACAGGTAAACTGAAGTAGAGTGAAAAATGAAAAGAATAATTAGAAGTATAATTTGATCACAGATTTACATAATTTTTAAATTTTTTTAAAGATTTTATTTATTTATTTGAGAGAGACAGAAAAAGGGAGAGGGAGAGGGAGGAGCAGATTCCCCACTGAGTGTGGAGCCCGATGTGGGACTTGATCCCAAGACCTTGAGATCATGACCTGAGCAAGTCATATGCTTAACTGACAAAGCCACTCAGGCACCCAACAGATTTACATAATTTAATTGCTAAAAGAGTAACACATATATTCTCTAAAGATGAGAGATTCATCTGCTCATGTCCTTTAAGGTACATAAGTAGTAAAAAAATAATATCAATGGTTGAAAACTTAAGTCATTCAGAAAATATGCAATTTGGGGGAAGAAGACTTCAGTGATATGTAACATGTGAAATATACAGAAGATGTGAACAATCCTCCTTGTAAGTAGTCTAAATATACTGAATTTTACAAAATAAAAAAGTATATTAAAATATTAATGACAGCCACCACCTTAGAGATATTGACGATCATCCCATTATTAATTGGTTATTCCACTATCAGGCTTAAATTCCTTTGATGACCAAAAAATAAAATAAAATTTATCCAGGTTAGTTAGTCAAAGTTTTCAACAAATGAATTGTTAAATTTACTTACACATCGTTTAAGATACCGGTTTTTAATGCTGCTATTCAGAAGCAGTTTACTTTTAGTAAATCTATGTGCTTTCTTTTTATTTGATAAAATGACCACAAATCAACATTTGAGAGTTTAATAAATTCAACCTCTAACAACTCTTCTCTTCTAGAACTCAAAGAAGTTAATGATGTTTAAAGTCATATGATAGCTTGGATGTAAGATTTTAAGACTTGCAACATACCAAGGTCTACTTTATATTACAGTTCCTGCAACTCAGGGTTTATTTTCGCTACTAAGCTTATGTCTCTGGGCCTAGGGTCATGCCTAACTCATTTTCACATAACCTGTGATACCTCCTATGGAGTTTAAGCGCATTACAGTCACTTAGAATTCGCTAATTGATTTTCGTGTTTTTGCCCCCATGGAGTTCAAAATGCTTAATAAACCTGTTATCAAATTTTATTTGGAATCTGCCTAGGAAAGGAGTGATTTTTAAATTATAGTTTTAGATGAGCAATTTTGTAGTGATATCAGGGGAGTTAAAAAATGCTTAACTGCTATTAAGAACAGTTCAGCTCTAGTAATTCACATTCCAGATTTCCAAAAGCATCCCAATTATTGGCACTACGGCATTTGATTCCCAAGCTTAATTTCAAGGCTAAGCCATTGTTGCCTTGACTAGCAATAACTTAGGAGAAAAGAAAACCTTATTCCTTTTAGTCAGTAGGATTTTACCATGAATGGCTCACTGTGAAGTCTGTGTCCTTGGCCCTGTCCTTTATGGATGAGTTTGCAGTGACTTCCAGATATCAGGCAGTTATGAATATATATTAAAGCAATTTTCTCATAAACGTTGTACAAGTCAGATTTCAGTCAGAGAGTTTAACCTATTCTTCTGTAGTTTTAGTAGTTGCTATTCACACATACACACGAAGGTGAGGGGCTTGTTGATGAAAAGACCATACGTTGACACTGAAAAAGATGGGACATAAACAAATTCAATCTATAAAAAATCTTTCTCTAGAACTCAGAAAGAAGCTGATGATCTTTAATGGCATATGACACTGTGATATAAGACTCTAATAGTGTGTGGCATATCACAATCTATTTTATATTATAATTGGTGAAACCCAATGCCTTATTTCCTCTATTAGGCTAAATTTATTAAGCCTAGTGCCACATCTTTTAAAAGTCCAAATCTTTTGTTTTGTGTATTGGTTCAACCTGGCTAAGTGAAACCATCCTCCAAATCTTCCTGTATGATTTCCGGTTGGGTGAGAGTTGGAAGGCAGAGGTGAGATAGAACCACTTTGCTCTGAAGATACCAGGGGCTACTGAAATTCATTCTTTTGACCCTGATCTGTCTTCTCACCTTGGGGCACTGAGAAACAGTTAGGTAGCATTCTTCCAGATCCACTGGATTGCCTCCTTCAGCAATGTCCTGGGGCAGGTTGGCATACAGCACTGAGGCAAAGGGTGCCTGCTCCTGCAGGCACACTCATCATTGAGGTTGCAGGTGGGTGAGTTGTGAAATGTGTTACGGAAACCTAACTCAAAATTGGAGTTGGGAAGCCATGAGGGAAGGACTCTCATGTCTCACACCTGGACACTTGCATAGTCCAGCAGGAAGAAGGAAGATTTCCTCTCCCCGGCAAAAGCAAGTTGTCCTTGCCTGTAGCTAATGAGAAACTGACACCACTTCGAACTCTCATTTTCTTACAATGAAATTTTGTTCAAGATAACCCCTGCCAACTTCCTCCCTTCTCTTATAAAAAGATGCTCTCCATCTTTGTTCTCTGGATTTGCCTATGGTTTGCTCGTCCCAAATTGTAATTCCTCTGCTATTCCTGAATAAACTTGATTTTGCTGGCTAATTACTTCCTTTTTTTCTTTTAAAAGGTTGACAGAGTAAAAGACACGGTGTCTATTTTATCTTCATTGATCCCATTTTATCTTCACTCTCCTCTGCTTCATTGGGGCTTCTCTTCTTGACGACCAGCAACTTCAGGCCCACCACCAGATACAAAAGCAAAAGTTTTCCATAATGTTTTTTAATCAGTTTTGAAATTCTACACTCTCTAATTCCATATTCCATGTCATTTATAGTGGTTCTCCTTCTCTAACTATACCCAAATGTTGCAAGCACAAATTTTAATACCCAAGTAAATTTTTCTGATACTGGAATATGCTAGTCTTGTGCTGATACAATCACAGCCATTTGAAAAATCCCTAATAGTTCACTTAAAGGAAATCTATGAAACTTCTTCCTAAAAAAAAAACAACAACAACAAAAAACACTAATAATTAACAGACAAGCTCATACAGTAAAAGGAATTTCAGGTGACATGAAAGTTTTAATAAAAAGAAATTGCTTGATGTCTATGTTATTCCTTATTTTCAAGCTCATTTTGCTTAGGTACATCCTTAAGGTATGTTTTTATAAATATTCTAGGGAAAAAAAGTTTCTGATACTTGACTTGCCTTATAATATCTTTGATTTCATGACTGTACTGAGTGGGGATAGAGTTCTTTGTTTAAAATCATTTTAACCTCTGAATGTTAAAGAGCTTATGCATTACCTTCTAATAAACATTCTTAATGGTGAAGTAATAGTGTGAATCTTTTTGTCATGTGGTTTCCCTATATGTTGCCCTGAAGTCACTTAGAATTATTTCTCCCTTCTTGACATCCTAAATTCTTACTATGATTTGTTAGGTGTGAGTCTATATTCACTCATCTTCCTTGCCATTTGATGGGCTCCTGCAATTAAAAGCTCCTGTCTTTAGGATGTTTTATTTTTCTTTTACTAATTTATTTAATCATTACTTTCCTTTTTTTACTCTATTTCTTCTTTTTGGAATTTTTACTATTTAATGTTTGATGCCTCTATTTAAACTTTTAAGTATTTTGTCTTTCCTTCCATATTTTCCATGACTGTTGGTTCTTATTCTGGAAGATTTACTCAACACATCTAACTTTTTTTAGCTTCTAAAGAGCTTTTTAAATTCTTTTGCTTCTCCAACCTACTGAAAAGGAGAAGATAGTTGCAAATAATATATCTGATAAGAGGTTAGTATCCAAAAATCTATAAATAACTTAAACTCAACATTCAAAAAACAAATAATCCAGTTAAAAAATAAGCAGAGAAAATAAACAGACATTTTTCCAAAGAAGCCATACTGATGGCCACTAGATACATTAAAAAATGTTCAACATCAGTAATCATAAATGCAAGTCAGAACCACAGTGAGATAGAACCACACACAACTCAGGATGGCTAGTATCAAAGTCAAGTAATAATAAGTGTTGCTGAGAATGTAGAGAAAAGGGAATTGATGTGCACTTTGGTGGGAATTTAAATTGGTGCAACCACTGTGGAAAAGAGTATAGAGAGTCCTCAAAAAATTAAAAATAGAAACACCATATGATCCAGTAATTCCACTACTGGGTATTTACCCAAAGAAAAATAAAACACTAATACCAATGCATCCCTTGTTTATTTCAACATTATTTCTAATCGCCAAGATATGGAAGTAACCCAAGTGTCCGTCCATAGCCGAATGGATAAAGAAAATGTGGTAAATACATATACAATGGAATATTACTCAGGCATTAAAAAAAATGATAAGATCTTGCCAGTTGTGAAAACATAGATGAACCTAGAGAGTATTGTGCTAACTGAAGTAAGTCAGACAGAAAAAGACAAATGCCATATGATCTTACTTATATGTGGGATTTAAAAAAAACAAAATGAATGAACAAAACAAACAGACTCCTAAATGCAGAGAACAAATTGGTGGTTGCCAGAAAGAAGGTGGGTGGGGTGATGGGCAAAATAGGTAAAAGGGATTGAGATGTGCAAACTTCCTAGTTATAAAATAAGTCACAGAGATGAAATGTAAAGCATAGGAAATATATTCAGCAATATTGTGACGTCGTATAGTGACAGAGATGACTATACCTATTGTGGTGAGCACTGAACAATGTATAGCATTGTTGAATCACTGTGTTGTACACCTGAAACTAACATAACATTTTATGTCAACTATACTTCAATAATAAATAAATAAGATTCTGCCTGTTACTTTTTATGACATTTCTTTATAGGTAATCAGGATCCTTTTCTAATCTCACTCAGGATGTTAATCAGCTTTTTAGGCTTATATTTTGCTCCATTCTGTAGACTTGTTTGCTTCAGAATTAGATGTTCTCTTTTGTTTTATTTGTTTTTATTCTTATGCATTCGGTTTCTCTTAGAATTTTGTAGTTTTCAGTTTATGTGTGCAATGGACTGAATATTTGTGTCCCATCCCTCCAAATTCATGTATTAAAATCCTAAACCCCCAAAATGATGGTGTTAGAAAGTGGGGTCTTTGGGAGATAATTAAGTCATGGAGGTGGGGCCCTCATGGGAATGGGATTTTTGCATTTATGAGAAGAGATAGTAAAGCCTGATTTCTCTTTCTGTTCCCTGCCATGGGTGGATACAAGAAGAAGACAAAGATCTGCAAACCCAGAAGTGTATTCTTGTAGATAGTGGATCTACTGGCACTTCTTCCTGGACTTCTCAACCTCTGGAACTGTGAGATATAAATATTTTGTTGTTTCATCCACTCAGTCTATGGTATTCTGTTATAGAAGCCCAAATTGACTAAGACACCACTTACATTTGACAGTGAAAGAAAAAGAAATCTACCTAGGAGCTAATACATGTAAGTGAAATTCAGTGAGCAGAAATCAATACAAGATCTGTAAAATGTTACAAAAAAGAAAAGGAAAGTAAAAGGTAAATTGATGGCAGATGAAGAATATCAAAAAGAGGGAGAAGATAAAAATTATGTGCAGTTGTTTTTGGTTTTGTTTTTTAATCAGTTAATCAAATTATATCTAACATATAATATTACATTAATTTCAGGTGTACAACATGGTCATTTGGCAACTCTCTACATTATGCTGTGCTCACCCCATGTGTAGCTACCATCTGTCATCATACAACGCGATTACAATACCATTGACTGTATTCCCTATGCTCTATCTTTCATCTCTGTGATTTATTCTTTTCATAAATGGAAGCCTATACCTCTCACTCCTTTTCACCCATTTTGCCCATCTCCCTCATCCTTCACCTCTGAAATTGTTTTTGGAAAATTGTTCAAACACATTTAATGAAGCTTTTGAAGCAAGATAAAAAGCAGAATTATAAAAACTCAGGGGAGAGACAAAAAGGTATGAGAAAGAGATAAAGGGTGAGCTGGAAGAGCTTAGGCAATGAGTAAAAGCCAGTACATCATTGCTCCCCTTATTAGTCTTGAGATGGGGTATTCCTCTAAATGATGACATTTGGGGGATGGCATGTGCAGAGAAGAGGATGATTATAAACCTTGCCTTTTTACTGCTTTCCTGGGGTGTTTCATGAAGGGATGGGGCATTGTCAGGTTTAGAAATTATTTAAGGCATTCGTATTTTGGCCTTATTTAAACCCTTTTAGTGACCTCATCTTTATTTTAGGCATACATCAGTCATGATGAGGACTTTAATCTCTTTGACAAGTCATCACACAGAGAGGGATATAAATATATCACTAAAATTCACACAATTATAGAGGCATTATGGAGAGAAGGGTATAATTTGTTGCCTGGCTTTTTGAAAAGGTTTAACTAAAATGTTTGTCTTTTAGAAGCAACCGTGTGGGCACAGGGCGATTTAGAATGAAGTTTTGAGAGCGTTTTCAACCTATCCATAGGATACATAATTGAAGGACACAGGATACTTTCTTTTCTGGGTGTTTGAAATGTGGATGTTTGTTGTGTTTTCTATTTATCCAAATCTATGTAGCAAAGAAATGTTCCCAAGATTTTGTGAACACAGAAGCATTTCTGTGAGCATTCTAGATGCATGAAAAACATTCTTGGGAAACTAGACCACTTTCACAAATTGGTTTTATAACAGTGAATATACCCAAGGATAAGATATTCCAACAAAGGTTAATGTTTCTCTTTTTCAATGTATTTTTAATATTTACTGAAGAATAAGAGAAAATATCTTTAACACCTATTCCATTAATAAAAGAGAAAGAAAAATCTTATCAAAGAGAAATGATTCGAGAAAGAAAGGAAGTATAATAGCATTAATCAACAGAGATAAAGCATCAGAAACATACTATTGTTCTCCTTTATTTTAGAAAAATAAAAGAATTAAAAAGGCATGTAGGCTATTAAAGTCTAATCTCTCTTTTCCTCTCCCACACACTTGCTATGTTTTTCTCTGTGGAAAGGCTGAAAAATAATGCAAAAGAGCAATTTGCTACGTTGAAAGAATTAAATTGGTAGGTTCTCAGAACTTAAGAGACAAACCAATGCAGTGCATCATTTCAAATCCGTTGACTAATTTGTTTTGAACTCAACTTTTCTTTGTTCCTCGCCACAGTTTTCTCAGCATTTTCCACTGGGAGAATGCTGTTTTATTAATAAAATTTAACTTGCATATGAACACAGAGAATGAACATAAATTCAATAATACTCCTCTACAAAGCAGTAGTTGAAGACTCTTCTGGGATAGCAGCATCCTAATCAGATAGCACAAACATACTTTCGAGCTCTGGAATCAGCCACTGACATGTGTTAACTATTCATACCATTATGAACATATTTTTTCTCAATGGGTTCGTTCATTCATTCATTTATTTGTTGAATGATAAAGAACAAAAAAGGAATTCAGATGAAGGGCACAATTACTGAGACAGTGGGAAAACGGTAAATTATAAGACAGTGGGAAAATGGTAAATGGAATCAGATCAAAGTGTGATATAAGTTTGACTAGAGCAAGGGTCAGCAATTTATGGGCCATGAACCAAATCCATTCCCCTCCCTGTTTTGGTACAATCCAAAAGATTAAAATAGCTTTTACATTTTTAAGTAGTTGAAAATGTTGAAAAGGAAAAGTAGTATACATGACAGATGAAAAGTATGTGAAATTCCGATTACAGTCTTAATACATTTTTATTCATTGAACATACCCATATTTAACTCTTATTGTATTGTTTAGGACTATTTTTGTGCTATGAGAGGTTGAGTTGAATAGTTGCAACAGAGACCATATGGCCAGCAAAGCCTAAAATATTTACTTTGTGGCGCTTTACAGAAAAAAAGTTTTGCTGACTGCTGACCTAGAAGAACAGAAAAGAGCATGGAATTAACTTAGAGCAACTCTGCTAGAGTAGTCAAACAAGTAGAATGCACAAGGTACTCTCTAACAAAATAATCGTTCACATGTTCTATCAAGGGAAACCAGAAACATTGCGCTAGGCATTCTGTATTCTGAACATACCCCCCCAAATTTCAGATGGTTCAGCATTGATAATGATAGTTTGCAATGTTATTACATTACACCTACACCCAAACTCCTTGGAAACTGGTGTTTCTGCCCCTAACCCAGAAACAAAAGTATAAGCCATCAATGGAGATTGTAAAGTGGAAAATTTCTGACTTTTCTAACAAAGGACAAGTAATTTTGGTAAAGCAAAGTGTCCTTGCAGAGTCAGTACCTACAATCCTCTGCCCAGGACTCTCTTTTATCGTATTTCCTAAAAAAACCTTTTTGTGCATCAGAGATAAGCAATAAAACAGTAATGTGATAAACAGACCTTCATTAATGGTTCTTTTATTGAAATCAAAAATTAAAACAGAAACAAAATACCCCCAAAACATTGCCTTGACCATCTTTTTCCCTTTCTCCATCTCATATTGTTTCATTACAGAATTATCCCAATAAAATAAAGCAATAATATAAAAAAGATTTCAGTCACAAGTATTAATTAACTAAAAATACCTCTCTATGAATACACTATATTCATTATTTTGCAGATTATGAAGAATGCTCTTTTTATAAACAAAATGTTATCTTTGATTCAGTCACTATCTCTGTAACCTGTTATTTCTCTTCTCATTTTTGAGGTCTGATTATCATTCTGTAAATAGAGATTTTACACTCTATGTATATGAGAGAATATATTCTTCTGGAATGTAAGATTCCAGGAGATAATTATTTTACAAGTTTTAGAAAAACTCTTTCCCTTCTTTTACACTCCTATGATCTATCTAAACATGGCGGCATCAATTCATGAAAGACTTCTCCAAGACTGGAAGAGATAAAGTTGACTCCATGTGTCTAATATATGAACTGAGTTCAGTTAGTTTGATCATTTCAGCAAACAAAATAACAAGTACAGTGCAATATAGAGGATAAGGAGTACATAATCTAGTGGGAGGAGAGACAAACAAATGCAAAAGGTTTCTGGGAAACAAGTATTTCCCACCTTTCTTGTGTTAGTTTTCCTTTTGATAAGATAAAAACACAACTAAAGATTATATAAATAGATTAATATTGTCTGACTAATGGTCATTATTAGAGCATAACCTGATACTAACAATTACAAATTATAAAACATAAAAAATATAAAGGAAAAGAAAAAATCAAAAGCTGTGACTATAAGAAAAAATTAAGTATGGTGGCTATGTATGTCATCTTGACAATGAATACAGGTTGCCTCTGAGTAATAGCATAGGTATGGTAGATGGCATCTATTTCACTTTTAAAAGTATCTCTTAATTTATATATCTTGGATACTAACCCTTTTTGTAAATTTTTATTTAAATTCCAGTTAGTTAACATACAGTGTAATATATTAGTTTCAGCTGTATAATATAAGGATTCAACACTTCCATATAACCCTTTATCAGATATGTCATTTGCAAATATCTTCTCCCATTCTCTAGATAGCCTTTTAGTTTAGTTGATTGTTCTTCACTGTGCAGAAGCTTTTTATTTTGATGTAGTCCCTATAGTTTATTTTTGCTTTTGTTTCCCTTGCCTCAGAAGACATATCTAGAAAGTTGTTGCTACAGCTGATGTCAACGAAGTTACTGCCTGTGTTCTCCTCTAGGATTTTGGTGGTTTCCTGTCTCACATGTAGGTCTTTCATCCATTTTGAATTAATTTTTGTGTATGGTGTAAGGTAGTGGTCCAGTTTCATTCTTTTGCATGTTGCTGTCCAGTTTTCCCAGAACCATTTGTTGAAGAGACTGTCTTTTTCCCATTGGATATTCTTTCCTGCTTTGTTGAAGATTAATTGATCATATAGTTGGGGTTTCATTTCTGGGTCTTCTGTTCCGTTGATCTAAGTGTCTGTTTTTATGCCAGTGCCATACTGTTTTGATCACTGCAGCTTTGTAATATAACTTGAAGTCTGGAATTGTAAAACTCAATACCCAAAAAATGAATAATACAATAAAAAATGGGTGGAAGACATGAATTGACATTTTCCTAAAGAACACATACATATGGGTAACAGACACATGAAAAGATGCTCAACATCACTCATCATCAGGGAAATACAGATCAAAACTACAATGAGATATCACCTCACACTGGTCAGAATGGCAAGTCAGCAGCACAAGAAACAACAGGTGTTGGCAGGGATGTGGAGAAAGGGGAACCCTGTTGTGCTATTGGTTGCATGCAAGGTGGTGCAGCCATTCAAAAATGGTAGGGAATTGCCTCAAAAGTTGAAAATAGAACTAACTTACAATCCAGCAACTGCACTACTAGGTATTTACCCAAAAATATACAAAAATACTAATTTGAAGGGATACACACACCCTGATGTTTATGGCAGCATTATCTATAATAGCCAAATTATGGAAACAGCCCAATTGTCCATCAATTGATAAATGTATAAAGAAGAGGTGGTGTGTGTGTGTGTCTGTATGTGTCTGTGTAGGAATATTACTCAGCTGTAAAAAAAAGAATGAAATCTTGGCATTTGCAATGACATGGATGGAACTAGATGCTAAGTGAAATAAGTCAAAGAAAGACAAATACCATGTGATTTCACTCATGTGGAATTTAAGAAACAAAACAAAGGGGGAGAAAAAGAGAGGGAGGCAAACCAAGAAACAGACTTTTTTTTTTAAAGATTTTATTTATTTGACAGAGAGAGAGAGAGAGACAGCTAGAGAGGGAACACAAACAGGGGGAACAGAAGAGGGAGAAGCAGGCTCCTGGCCAAGCAAGGAGCCTGATGCGGGGCTCGATCCAAGGATCCCAGGATCATGACCTGAGCCGAAGGCAGACGCCTAACGACTGAGCCACCCAGATGCCCCAAGAAACAGACTTTTAACTGTAGAGAATAAAGTGATGGTTAGCGGGGTGGGGGGTGATGGGGCTTAAGGATGATGTGATGAAACCTGGATGTTGTATGGAAGTGTTGAATCACTATATTGTATACCTGGAACTAATATTACACTATATGATAACCAACTAGAATTTAAATAAAAATTTAAAAAATAAATAAAAGAGAGACTAGAATTAATAAAGATGGAAGAAGAAAATACTGAGTTTTTAAAACTGCAAAACAATAGAATTGATAAATAATATCTATAGATATTTTGCTAGAAATAAAACCAATAATAGATAAAACTATTACTGTAATAAAATGTATAAATACACAAAATAAGAAAAGTGAAGAAATAAAAATGGAGACATAATTAGATTGTAGAACTTTTTTTAAGTACAAGAATTATGTAGCAGAATATGTATAGTGAGAAAATACAGAAAAAATAGTTTTCTATTCTACTTTCAGTTGTCAGTTTAAAAACACAAGGGCAGAAGTTCTAGTGCAACAGGAACTCTTACAAATTGCAGTGAAATGTGGAAATGGAAAATTTCACTTTGGAAAACTGGGATATGTGCCAAAGCTGAACATACACATTTCCACCATTATAGTCCTAAGTACAGAGCTAACAGAAGTGTATATACCAAAAACACATAAAAGTATGTTTATAGGAACATTGTTTGTAGTAGTTAGAAACCGAAAACAATACAAATGTTACCTACTGTAGAATGAATAAGCTGTAGTTTATACATAAAATGGAATTCTATGCAATCATTTAAAAGAACAAACTATGGCTAACCCCGACAAGAAATTAGAAATATAATGTTAAATAAAAGAAGCGAGACACAGAAGCATGCATGCTCTATGACTCTAGCTACATGACACTCAGAATCAGGCAATCTAGTTTATAGTGATAAAAACTCACCCTACAGGGGACGCCTGGGTGGCTCAGTTGGTTAAGAGTCTGCCTTCGGCTCAGGTCCATGATCTCAGGGTCCTGGGATTGAGTCCTGCATCGAGCTACTTGCTCAGTGGGGAGCCTCTTGCTTCCCCCTCTGCCTGCTGCTCCCCCTGCTTGTGCATTCTCTCTCTCTCTCTCTCTCTCTCTGACAAATAAATAAAAAATAAGATTAAAAAAAACCCTCACCCTATTGGAAGTTAATGACTGGAAGGGAGTCTGGGAGAGGCATCTGAGGTACTGGTAATGTTCTCTATCCTTATCTGGATGGACATTACATGAGTATGTTTATTTTGTAAAAATTCAGTGAGCTGTACATTTATTATTTGCACATTTTTCTATATATGTTAGCCTTTAGTAAAAAATTACTTAATATATTTTGTTAAAATATTTAACATATTTATTTATTTAATAATCTCTACACCCAACGTGGGGCTTAAACTCATGACCCCAAGATGAAGAGTCATGTGCTCTTCAGACTGAGGCAGCCAGACACCCCTAAAATATTTTTTAAAATATATTTCTTAATTTAAAGGTACATCTCTCAGACTTTGAGAAACTAGGATGTAAGATATATACTCAGGCAGCAAATCATTTAATAGAATGCTATTTATTCCCTTTTGTATATGTGAGACAGATTCTTGAAGAGTTCCTCTGGAACTGTGTTCCTTCTCATTACCTGGCATAATGTCTGACACCTACTAGAAATTCTAATATTTGAACACCAGATAAATTAAAATATACTAAGTACCACAAGAACATGCATGTATTACAGCTACCCCACAAGTAATGAAGGCACACAACTACCAGTGACTATATGATAATTTAGGAAGATTTTGACTAAAAAGATAATTCTAAAATTTTATAAGAATAACACCCTAGTTCATTAAAGCTATTTGATTGCTTTCTGATTTTGCTTTTTGCTAATTGCTTTTGCTTCGCTTTTGATTATTATGGGATGCTACAAGGAAAAAAGCATCTTGGGGGGATGTCATGAATTCACACATCCCCAGTGAATCCTTTACAATCATTACTGCACTATATGCCAATAAGTTATCATTAAAAGTTGTTTTATCACTACATAAATTCTTACTAGCAAATGAAATGAACAAAGAATAGACACAATGAATATGCCAGTGAATAAATTATTTTTAAACTAATCTTTTTTTTGTATTTTTTAAATTTTATTATGTTATGTTAATCACCATACATTACATCATTAGTTTTTGATGTAGTGTTCCATGATTCATTGTTTGCGTATAACACCCAGTGCTCCATTCAATACATGCCCTCTTTAATACCCATCACCAGGCTAACCCATCCCCCCAACCCCCTCCCCTCTAGAACCCTCAGTTTGTTTCTCAGAGTCCACAGTCTCTCATGGTTCGTCTCCCCCTCCGATTTCCCCCCTTCATTTTTCCCTTCCTGCTATCTTCTTTTTTTTTTTTTAACTTATAATATATTATTTGTTTCAGAGGTACAGGTCTGTGTTTCAACAGTCTTACACAATTCACAGCGCTCACCATAGCACATACCCTCCCTAGTGTCTATCACCCAGCCACCCTATCCCTCCCACCCCGCACCACTCCAGCAACCCTCAGTTCGTTTCCTGACATTAAGAATTCCTCATATCAGTGAGGTCATATGATACATGTCTTTCTCTGATTGACTTATTTTGCTCAGCATAATACCCTCCAGTTCCATCCATGTCATTGCAAATGGCAAGATTTCACTCCTTTTGATGGCTGCATAATATTCCATTGTGTATATATACCACATCTTCTTTATCCATTCATCTGTCGATGGACAGCTTGGCTTAAAGAAAAACTCTAAAGGTAGAAAAATATGATTTCCAAAGGAAAACAATTTTTTTATTTTTAAAGTCATATAAAAAGGTTCATCAGCTGTAACAAATGCACCACTTGGGTGCAAGATGTTGGTGGGGGGAGACTGTGCTGTGTGTTTGTGGGGCCAGAGGTTATATAAAACTATTGATACTTTCTGCCCAATTTTACTATTAACTTAAAACTACTTTAAAAAATAAAGTCTATTTAAAAGAAAAAAGAAAACAAAGCCGTGTATATATAGAGCAGTGGTTCTCCACTTTTACTATGCATCAGTATCCTGGAGGGCTTGTCAAAACACTGACTGTTGGGCTCACCCCTACATTGTCTCATTGAGTAGGTTTGAATCTGGCACAATAGTTTGCATTTCTAATAAGCTCACAGGTGATGCTAATGCTTCTGGTCCTCGGACCACACTCTGAGAACCAGTGACATGGAGCAACCTAGAGTGAGCAGTGTTGTCTTACCAGTCCCTACTTGGAAATGTTTCTTCTTTGACAGAAAAAATGAATCCAAAAGGCATTCCTGGGTTAGTAACTGGTTAGCTACACTTTTTTTAAAGTCAATTCATAGTTAAATAAAAATTACTATGTGAGCCAGCTCAAGCTTCTGGAAATTAGTGTGCTATACCCCTCACATGTACAATTCAGATCCCTGACTCAGGTACCTGAAAACGTCATTTGAGTTAGTGTCGGTTCTGAGATCCCTCTCTTTACCTTTCTCTGGGTTCCAAGGACCCAACAACCCAAGTCCCATATTCTCTGTAAACTTTCTTTGACCTCCCTTTCATCAGCCCACAGAACTGCTTTCCTCCTTGGCACCTGCCTCTTTTATAGTACTTAGTATCCCAGTCACTGATCAGACCTTGGGTAGAGATGGCTACTAGATAGTCTTCACTCCATGGGGTAAATTTGCAGGTAGGTTGTTAAACTTTGAAGGCAAGGTGGTGATCTGTGTCCCTTTTTATTTTTCCTGGGCTTCTGTTTTGGACCCTTTCATACTGTGTTTGTCCTGTGGATCTTCTTTTGACTTGTATATCCAGTTCCAGTGGCTTTTTCTCTAGGTTTTGTTCTGTTTTGTTTTACTTGAAGTATAGTTGACACACAATGTTATATTAGTTTCAGGTATACAACATAATGATTCCACAACTCTATGTCATGCTGTGCTGGTTAGCGTACTCTTGAAAGAGATTATAAGGATATCAATGAGACACAGATCTTTCTAGATTTTCTATTTAAAGTTACTTTCTAATTGATGATTGACCTTATTATTTTTACTGAAATGACTGGCTCTTTCCAAAATGGTATCTATGAATATTTCCAGAAACCTAATACAGGTTTTAGAAAAAATGTTAAGGCTGTTTTTACATGAAATATGTAACAAGAAAGAGTCGGTAAATACATAACATAATAAATGATTTGGTAGTTTTTCTCAATAACGCTTTACTGTCCTGCTTAAATGTTACAATAATTATAATTTTGTAAAACGGTATGGAATTCACAGCTTTTATCTCTGATAAATTATGGCTGAGGAAATATATGTTGCAGGGTAATAGAATATGATTAAGTATTCTATCAACATCATTGAATTAAAAGGAAAAATAATTCCTTTTACTGACATTTGAAAAGACTAAAAGTGGCAATTATACAGACATATTGTATTACAACAGTTATAGGATTATTAAGCAATTTTATCATGTTAATGCCACTTGGAATTATCTTGAAAGTCCTGAGAATATAATGAGAATTTAGCCTGACAGAATTATTCATTATTAGCATTATTATTGTTGTTAACTTCATTTTCCTGCATGCATTAATCACTAGTTCTAGATGAAGCTTGAACCCAAGATACTCTACAACCTACTAGGAAGACCACTTTGCAGTATTTTAGGTTTTCTGACTTACACTTTGATTCAAACTCATACAATTATTTAAATACTCAATGTTGTATTTGATTACAGTTTTGCAAGCATCAGATGACATTTCCCAGAGTAACTGTTATAACATATTTACTGTGTGGGCTTTCCCTGTTGTGCCCAGAGATATCTTAGATAATGCAGAGCAGGCACTGAAATCCAGGTCTGGTTTCACTTTTCAAAGTTAGGCTATACTTAAAACATGGACTTTTAGAAGGATTGGGAACAATCTAAGAATTTAGAGGCCCAGAGAGTTTCTGTGGCTTTTCCAGCACTACACAGTCAGTGGCAGAACCAAGAGTAGTTGGTTCTGCCAACTTAGACCTGAGTAATCTACTCAGTGCTGTTGCCTCAGTACCTCTGTGCCTCTCTGCTTAGCAACCTGAGGAAGCAAATGGAAAGAATAGCTACCTTCTCTTCGTTACAAAGTGCAAAAACATACATGCATCATAGCAGACACTGGAAAGCAAACTAATGAGAACTGGCTTGTGAATGCTTCTCTACCTGAAATTCCCCTCAGGCAGCGGGCTTAACAAAGTAGTTTCTGCTGAGAGTAAGAGGATGGAGAATTGGTCTCTAGGCCCAGGGCACGGTGTTTCAGGGGAAGGCCATCGATCTGGAATTTCCCACTCATTTATGAACTGATGGAGCATGATTTCATCAGTCTTCAAGATGCTGTCAAAGGCATTTAACTGACTTTTGTGTAAGTTTAGAGTTGCTGCCTATTCACAGCGTTTCAGAATTATATTTTCATTCTCAATTGTTGTATATCTGCTATATTTAACGATGCTTTGGATTGTATAAGATGAAAAGCCATAGAAAAAGAAATTTGAAAGCATAGTTTGTAAAGGTTTAACTACTATTAAAGATTTGGGAAACCATATTTTAAAATGTGATTATTTTATATGTTAGAAGAGATATCTGTTGTCTTCTTTACAGAAGGTAGACCCCTGTGGTTAGGTGAGCAATACTTGTTGAGTGAGAAATTCCATTTTTGTGAGGAGAAGAATAATCCACTCAACTCCATGGGTACGACGGAGAACCAAACATTGGGAAATAGAGCACAGAAACAGAAAGAACATGATTCAAATTCTAGACTTTACATTTAATGAAACTGGACAGCAGCATAAAGCAAGGCTAGGGCCCCCCAACAGACAAGGTGTATGGTATTTTGGCTATTATGATCTTTTACATTTCTGAGTCTGAAGTTCCTCTTCTGTGAATTATGAATAAGAATACATGGCCTAAAAATAAAATGTAAAATATTCAAGCCCCTTAATATGTGTAATTGCTTCATGGATAAAAGAATCAGACCAGAGAATATTAAATAATAATTATTTTTGTGAACAAGTGGCAAAAACATTACCTCACTAATAAAAACATGAATGAATAATATTGCAAATCTCCAGTCTATAAAACTCATATGTGATCGCTTTTCGGCCTTTTGGCTAAGATCAAGTGTGTAAAACTCATATGTGGATCCTTCTTTTTCTCTGAGATGACTAGAAATATTAATGAAGACAATAAGCAAACAAACATACTGGAGAGAGGCTACTCCTCTATTTTTTTTTAAAGATTTTATTTATTTATTTGACAGAGAGAGACACAGTGAGAAAGGGAACACAAGCAGGGGGAGTGGGAGAGGGAGAAGCAGGCTTCCCGTGGAGCAGGGAGCCAGATGCGGGGCTCGATCCCAGGACCCTGGGATCATGACCTGAGCTGAAGGCAGATGCTTAATGACTGAGCCACCCAGGTGCCCCTGCTACTCCTCTATTTTTTAATCTAGATGAAATTTAGTGGAATGTTGATCTAACCTAGAAAACAAAACTAAGCTAAGCACTCAAACTCTAAGTCTAAATGTTTGAATTTTAGTCCTGATTTGTCCCCTTTAGCTCTGTGACCTTGAAAAAATAACATGTCCATTTGGTACCTGGTTTCACCATATGTTGAATGAGAAGACTCAATAAAATAAGTTCCCTAGAGGCGTTTATCAGTTTTCTGCTATCAGAAATCTACTTGGCTAATATTCTGTAATAAACTCCCAATATCTGGGAGACTAATCATCAAGGAGATGTCTCCTCATGTATTACTGCTTTATGTATCTTCTGGCTCTAAAACTGAAAGTATGGAGCAAAATGGAATTACAGAATTATAAAATCATGTGTTTGGAGGAGCCCTTGTTGAGGTAATATAGAATTCAGAGGTAAAAAGCAAAGCATATTGCATATAGCTCAATTCAATGCCAGTAGCTTTGAAAATGAGTATCCACTTTCCCCAGACAATATAAATCAGCCCTCCCTCTGGGATTTCCCAACACTTAGTATATTGCACCTTACTCAGTCCCATACACGAAAGTTTCCTCCATCAGACTGTGTACCTCTCTAAATAAGGAACCATTACATTAGTCTATTTTGTCAACATCTAGCAAAATGACTGACACCTTGTAAGCTAGCCATAATGTTTTTCAACCCTATTGAAAGCTTAAATTTAAATGAACTTAATGCACAATGGCAAACTTTTTTAAAGCAAAATCTTTCACACACACACACACACATGCGCACACACACACACATACACATACACACACCCTTACAAAGGCACACAGGAAAAACTAGGCAAAGTTTAACACTCAAAAATTGTATGATTAATGAACCACTTGTTGAAATTTAGTGAAATGAATATTTATACAATTATTGTCACTATGGATATAAATACACACACATTTATACACACACACATATAAAACTCATTTTAGGGGTGTCTGGGTGGCTCAGTCAGTTAAGCCTCTGCCTTCGGCTCAGGTCATTATCCTGGGGTCCCGGGATCAAGCCCCATGTCAGGCTCCCTGCAGAGCGGGTAGCCGGCTTCTCTCTCTCTCCCCTGCTCATGCTCTATCTCTCGATATCTCTCTCTGTCTCTCAAATAAGTTAAAAAAAATATTAAAAAAATAAAACTCAGTTACATGTGTTTAAAATTTTCTAAAACCCATATAAATCTAGAAAAAATTATAGTCTTTTAAAATACTGGGATAATTATATTTTATACTGTAATGCTCTAATTTGTTAAAATTACAACCCTGTAATTTTTCTAATAAGCATCACATTTCATTTACTTTAAAATTATTTTTAGTTCAATATGTACTATATAACAAAAAAGGGCTCATTTCTTGAGAATATGATTTTATAGAATTTCTATTTCCATTAAAGTTTGTATTGATACAAAGTGAAATAGATTAATTAAGGTACATTTTAGGATAACTCTATAAACCCTGAAAAAATCTTCATAAGTTTAAATTTCCATGCCTACTAACATTATATAAAAGGCTTTATTTGTGTTAAATGTAAAATAAAAGGATTTTTACTGGTAAGGTAAAATATTTTCATTTATATCAATTTTTCCTTTTATGTCAGTATTTCTTACTGTATAATTATATACATTTTTATGTCAATATTTCCTACTGTGTAATTATATGCATCCTTATATATCTTTTTATGTATATATCCTTACTGTATCTTTTTATGTCAATATTTCCTACTGTATAATTATAAAAATGATAGTAATTTATCTGTAATTTTATTGGAATAGCAGCAATCCAGTAATTGTCAAAAATATTGCCTTTCTTTGTACAGACAAAGAATATATATATATATAAATATATATAACATATAAATATATGCATTTATGCATATAAATAGACACATACATAATGTGAGCTTTAAAAAGAAAACATTACTTGGGGCACCTGGGTGGCTCAGTTGGTTAAGTGTCTGACTCTTAGTTTCAGCTCATGTCATGATCTCACGGTCATGGGATCAAGCCCCGTGTTGGGCTCCATGCTTATCACAGAGTCTGCTTGAAATTCTCTCTCTCCATCTGCCCCTACTCCCCCAAAATAAAATAAATAAATCTTAAAAAATAGGGGCATTACAAAGGCAGTGAAGATTTTTGTTGGTTGATTTTCTTTGTTTTTTTCTTCTAGATCAGTAGCCTTCTCACTCTGATAGTGTGATTGCAGATAGAAAATTGACTCTAAAAATTCTATTCTATATTTCATGGTTTATATTTCTCATTTGGCAATTTTCTTAATTTATAATATATATGTGAAAGAAGTATGACTATTATGTTTTGTAATCTTTCTCTAAGTACTGCTTTGCTTTATTAAGTTTAGGTAAAATTTTGGAATTTTGAAATCTTTATTAAAAAATATATTACCTTATGGAAAAAAATTAAAATACCAAATAATATCTGTACAGGTCATTACCTGAGAAATAGGAAAGGTTACATTTGTAATGACTTTAAAAAGTAATTGTACAACTGATGTATTACTTCTAATTTTCTGTGGGAGCAAGCTCTGAAGCCTTGATCCAAAACAGACAAGACCTTAATACCAAGGCATCTTTCTTTGAAGAGGGTCACCCTGAGGCCCTGACTCAATGATCTCAGAAGATGAGAGAGAATGACAAAACCAAGAAGTAAGATAGGTAAGTGAGGCAAGACCAAAAAGTCATTTAAAGGTCAAAAGATGATGAATTCAGTTACATTAGCCTTTGAAAAGTGGCTTCTGCTCATGCATAAATGCCAACATTTGAAAATCATTATCAGGAATATTGAAGGAGAAAAGGCTCTTCTTTGGTCATTTTCAAAGTACTAAACAAGAAGTTTCTTTGGTATAGAAGGAATTCAAATGTTAAAACTGGAGGCAGGGGCGCCTGGGTGGCTCAGTCGTTAAGCGTCTGCATTCGGCTCAGGTCATGATCCCAGGATCCTGGGATCGAGCCCCACATCGGGTTCCCGGCTCCGCGGGAAGCCTGCTTCTCCCTCTGCCTCTGCCGCTCCCCCTGCTGTGCTTCCTCTCTCGCTGTGTGTCTCTCTCTGTCAAATAAATAAATAAAATCTTAAAAAAAATAAAACTGGAGAGCCGGCAACCTGGGAATTTTTATGTTCCAATGTTGTTCCTAGGTAACACTTGGTAAGTTATCTTATTTGTGACAAATATATTCATTCATTACTGGTAGTCATAGGCATATTTGCTTTGTCTTTGGATGGGAAATAATACCATAAAAAACCCTTAGCATCCATGAGCCATTTATTCAGTCAGATATGTCAGAATTAGTATCTCTTAGGTGCTGCCACTTGACCTGTGAGCCCTGCCTCTCAAGGGTCTTCTAGACCAGAGGTGGAACTATGGTTGGAACAGGGAGCTGAAAGAGCCTTTTTCATGGTCCCACAGAAGTGGCTCTAGCTCAAGACTAAGCCAGTGGTAACCTAGAGTCTTTAACCCAGCCCATGTTCAACAATGAATGAGAATCACCCCAAATCACGGTGTCAATAATCATTATGCTATTCTTGCAATCTGGGTGAATTCAGGAAATACTACCAGCCATTGATGATATTGGTAGTATTGGGGGGAAGACAGTGGAAGGTTGGAGAGTGTGTTAAAGAAGAGAAACAGGGACCAGCTCCATACAGGAGCTGTCCAGATTTGGGGTGCCCTGCTTAGATGTCACTGCTGGCCCTGGCTTTTGAAAGATTAATAAAGATGGATTTATCTGTAGTTAATTTAAGTAGGATATTGGATTTTGTTCCTAATCTCAAATTTGGCAAACTCATAAACTAATATTTACTTGATGGTCTAATTAGCAAAGTGTTGTTTTAACTCTTAGATTAAATTGAAGAATAGAATTTATTTATTGAAATTACCCCTTTCTTATAGCAATGATACCTTGCTCAGATCACTCATTTTCCCTTCATTCTTAAAGAGCTTTTTACCAAACTTGTGTTAATTTTTTCCATGGCTTTTTTAAAATTTAAATTTTGTAATAATTTTAGACTTGCAAAGATTATTCATTTCAAAATGGCATCAAAATTAAGAAATTAACATTGATGAGTAGGTCACAGGCAATTAGTACTGTTAACTATAGACTTACCCACATTTCACCAGTTCTCCACTATTGCTCTTTCTCTCTTGCAGGATCCTATCCGTCATCATGTACTGCATTATGTCTTTAAGTTCTCCTTGGTCTCCTTGTACCTGTAACAGTCGTTCACTCTTACCTTGTTTTTCCTAATTCTGGCCCTTTTAACACACTTGGGTTGAAGAGTATTGTTCAATTACATTGTAATGTCCCTCAGTTTGGGATTATCTGATGTTCTTTCATAATTGGAATAAAATTATGCATTGTTTTGTAAAAATAGCACAGAAATGATATTATAACTTCAGTGAATTATATCAAGGAGTTATATCACTATGCTTTATAACTAGGGGTGTTTACCTTGATCTCTTAATTAATGTGATGTCTGCTGGATTTCCCCAATGTAAAGTTACTCTCTCCCTTTGTAATTAGTGACTATACATTAGGAGAGAAATTTGAGGATATGCAAATCCTGATTCTCCCCAAACTTTAACTATAATTTTTAGAATCGATTTTTTGAAATTAGGTTGATATTCTTTCCTCTCTCTCTCTCTTTTAAACTCTTTTTAGTATTTTGGAAGGTGTATGTTTTTTTCTAGTGATAACTTTGGATCTCTATCTTCATTGATGCCTTTGGTGCCGTGTTTTCTTATTTGACCCTTTAATATTTTTTTAATTATTCATTGCCTTTATACAATGACCTTTATTCTGTTCTCTTCTTTCTTCTCATCTAGATTAGCTGCATTATTTCTTCTTAGTTAGATATATAACATTAACATTGTCCTTCATCCTTGTCACTTTTAAATTGTATTATGTACATTTATACATTATTAAATGTTCACCATTAGTCTTTTGGCAAAACTTTTCTCAGTCTTTATTTGGATGACATCAACCTCCAGTAGATTCTGTAAGAAAGACTAACAGGTGCAAAATTCCCTAAGCTCTTGTTTTAAAAACTCTCTTTCTAGCATGCTTTATTTTGAAGAACATCTTGTGTAGATATAAACTCCTGGGTTCAAACTTTGTTTTACTGAGTTTTAGAAAAAAAATATTACTCCATTGGTATCTTGACTTGAATATTGATTTTGCAAAGTCTGATGCTTGTCTAATTTTTTTGCCCTTGTGAAATATTTGATCTTTTTTTCTGGAACCTTGAGGATTTTAACTTTATCGTTGAAATGTTAGAGTTCTACTGGAAAATCTTTAGACATTGATTGCTTCGGATTAATTTTTTCAAGTGTTTGGTAAGCCTTTTCAATGTGTAGATTCACATTTTTTTTATCTTTGAAAAGTTTTCTTGTTTTATAGTTTTAAATGTATTTAATTCTTTTTCTTTTTCAGGGACTCCAATTATGTGAATATTATTCTTTTTTTCCCTGTCTTCCAGTTCCTCTACTTTCTAATACTTTTTGCTTCATTATGCCATTTTCATTATCTGGGTTGTTCTATATTTATTTATTATAATTTTATTGAAGTTTAATTTGAGTCTTTATTCTCTTGGGCATCTTAAAGTTTATTTTTTTATTGTTTTGAGATAACATCACATTTTGCACATTTTTTTCTGACTTAAACTTTTTCATTTTTTTAAATTTCTGTACTTAATTTTTAAATTTCTTATTCAGTGTGGTTTTTCATATCCTCAAATGCTTACTTGATTGTTTAATTCTCTGTAGTGTAGATTCATAATTTTTTTTTACGCTTCTATCTTGTTTTCAGATAGGTTTACTCTGTTGATTTATGTGAAATTTTTTTCCTGATTTTTAAAAATACTTTTCTCTTCACACTGCTTTTGTTCATTTAAGATATTGGGCAATTTTACTAGATCTTCATTTTAATGGCATCATTTTCTGCAAGACTTGGAAAAATTGGGGTACATGAGATTTAATTATCTGTTTTCTTGTATTTTACTTTGGTGGAGCTGGGCGGGTTGTGGGTCTTTCAGTTTTGAGTGTGTGTGCATGTAAAGTTTTTTTCCACCTTTTGCCTTGCAAGATTTTAAATCTCTCCCTTTTACTTCTTTTTCCCTCCACCACCTACCTCAATGCTAAAAGACACTTTTCCTTCATATTTGCCTTTTCCCTTTAAGCTAAACCTGTCCCTTTAAATTGTAAGCCTGGTCCTTGCTATGGCATCTGATATTTTTAAATAGCACCTGCTCTGACATCCCTTCTCTGTAGTCTGTGCTCTGACTTTTCTGGTTACTATTTTAGTATTTTAAACTTTAGGGTGGTTTGAATGTTTGAATGTTTCTGGTGGTTTCCCCAGCTGTCCCACAGGACCCCCTCTACTAATGGCCCTTCTTTGTCTTCCTTGTGTTTTTTGTCACTCAGCCTTTGTTTACCTCAAAGCCTACAGAGAGTAGAGGGGGGAGCTGACACTTGTTGGACCAAAATCCTGGGGGTTTTGAATTTTTTCTTTTTACTAACAGTTGGTTTGCACTTTTGGCATTCACTGTCCTCAAATAATGATGAGGGTGTAATTTTGCATAGAATTTTCATGGTTTGTGAATTATTTCATATTGTTTAGGAAGGACTTTTGGGGAGGTTGATGATTACTACACATCCACCATTGTCTAGCAGTCCTTAAATTCCCCTTCATTAAGGATTTAATATACCTTTTACACTGATCCTTACATGCTAAGCTCAGACTTTGTTGCTAGGAAGGACCTAAGATTTCATCTGGCCACAGTAACATGCCTTATATATATATGGTACATAAAGCTATTCTGCTGGAAGTGTTAACTCAGATCATATTAGGTCATTAAACTTGTACTAAGCTCTAAGGTACTTATGAGCAGTAATATGTTATATATTGAAGTTTTATTCCCTTATATGGTACAGTACAGTGCTGTCAGGAAAGAGGATAGAAATTAGGAACTTACCTACCTGTACAAGGAGGCAGAAGAGTGCTTCTCCTTTCATCACACTAGAGTAAGATAATTGGGATATATGTATAAGATAAATGGAATATGATTCATGACAACACATTTTGTGTGGATACTTAAAAGTAAGATTTTACGGATAACTGACCCTATATATAAGGCAGACCATTTCAGTGTCTGTTGTATTGTTTAATTGTATTTTACACACACAAAAACATATGTACACATAAATACATATATCTATGTCTATAAGTTATGCCTATCTATACACAAACACATGTACACATCTCATGTTCTGCTAAATGTTCCCTGGAAATTAAGGTCAGTATTTTCATAGGTTAAAGTTTTTTGGAGAGTTATACTACACGTAAGTCAGTTACAGCTTCTGTAGTACTATAGATTCGATGTCTATGAGATATCATAATCTTTTTTTATGTTAATCACCATCATTAGTTTTTTTTTAAATTTTTTTATTGTTATGTTAATCACCATATATTACATCATTAGTTTTTGATGCAGTGTTCCATGATTCATTGTTTGTTCATACCACCCAGTGCACCATGCAAAACGTGCCCTCCTCAATACCCATCACCAGGCTAACCCATCCCCCCACCCCCCTACCCTCTAGAACCCTCAGTTTGTTTTTCAGAGTCCATCATCTCTCATGGTTCGTCTCCCCCTCTGACATACTCCCCTTTTCTTCCTCTCCTGTTATCTTCTTCTTTTCCTTTTTTCTTAAAATATGTTGTGTTATTTGTTTCAGAAGTACAGATCTGTGATTCAACAGTCTTGCACAATTCACAGCGCTCACCGTAGCACATACCCTCCCCAATGTCTATCACCCAGCCATCCCATCCCTCCCACCCCCAACCACTCCAGTAACACTCAGTTTGTTTCCTGAGATTAAGAATTCCTCATATCAGTGAGGTCATGTGATACATGTCTTTCTCTGATTGACTTATTTCACTCAGCATAACACCCTCCAGTTCCATCCACGTCGTTGCAAATGGCAAGATCTCATTCCTTTTGATGGCTGCATAATATTCCATTGTGTATATATACCACATCTTCTTTATCCATTCATCTGTCGATGGGCATCTTGGCTCTTTCCACAGTTTGGCTATTGTGGACATTGCTGCTATAAACACTGGGGTACATGTACCCCTTCGGGTCCCTACATTTGTATCTTTGTGGTAAATACCCAGTAGTGCAATTGCTGGATCGAACGGTAGCTCTAATTTCAACTGTTTGAGGAACCTCCATACTGTTTTCCAGAGGGGTTGCACCAGCTTGCACTCCCACCAACAGTGTAGGAGGGTTCCCCTTTCTCCACATCCCCGCCAACATCTGTCGTTCCCTGACTTGTTAATTTTAGCCATTCTGACGGGTGTGAGGTGGTATCTCATTGAGGTTTTGATTTGGATTTCCCTGATGCCGAGTGATGTGGAGCACTTTTTCATGTGCCTGTTGGCCATTTGGATGTCTTCTTTGGAGAAATGTCTGTTCATGTCTTCTGCCCATTTCTTGATTGGATTATTTGTTCTTTGGGTGTTGAGTTTGATAAGTTCTTTATAGATTTTGGATACTAGCCCTTTATCTGATATGTCGTTTGCAAATATTTTCTCCCATTCTGTCGGTTGTCTTTTGGTTTTGTGGACTGTTTCTTTTGCTGTGCAAAAGCTTTTTATCTTGATGAAATCCCAATAGTTCATTTTTGCCCTGGCTTCCCGTGCCTTTGGCGATGTTTCTAGGAAGAAGTTGCTGCGGCTAAGGTCGAAAAGGTTGCTACCTGTGTTCTCCTTTAGGATTTGGATGGACTCCTGTCTCACGTTTAGGTCTTTCAACCATTTGGAGTCTATTTTTGTGTGTGGTGTAAGGAAATGGTCCAGTTTCATTCTTCTGCATGTGGCTGTCCAATTTTCCCAACACCATTTGTTGAAGAGACTGTCTTTTTGCCATTGGACATTCTTTCCTGCTTTGTCAAAGATAAGTTGACCATAGAGTTGAGGGTCCATTTCTGGGCTCTCGATTCTGTTCCATTGATCTATGCGTCTGTTTTTGTGCCAGTACCATACTGTCTTGATGATGACAGCTTTGTAATAGAGCTGGAAGTCCGGAATTGTGATGCCGCCAGCTTTGCTTTTCTTTTTCAGTATTCCTCTGGCTAGTCGGGGTCTCTTCTGGTTCCATACAAATTTTAGGATTATTTGTTCCATTTCTTTGAAAAAAGTGGATGGTATTTTGATGGGGATTGCATTGAATGTGTAGATTGCTCTAGGTAGCATTGACATCTTCACAATGTTGATTCTCCCAATCCATGAGCATGGAACGTTTTTCCATTTCTTTGTGTCTTCTTCAATTTCTTTCATGAGTATTTTATAGTTTTCTGAGTACAGATCCTTTGCCTCTTTGGTTAGATTTATTCCTAGGTATCTAATGGTTTTGGGTGCAATTGTAAATGGGATAGACTCCTTGATTTGTCTCTCTTCTGTCTTGTTGTTGGTGTATAGGAATGCCACTGATTTCTGTGCATTGATTTTATATCCTGCTACTTTACTGAATTCCTGTATGAGTTCTAGCAGTTTTGGGGTGGAGTCTTTTGGGTTTTCCACGTACAGTATCATATCATCTGCAAAGAGTGAGAGTTTGACTTCCTCTTTGCCGATTTGGATGCCTTTGATTTCTTTTTGTTGTCTGATTGCTGTGGCTAGGACTTCTAATACTATGTTGAATAGCAGTGGTGAGAGTGGACATCCCTGCCGCGTTCCTGACCTTAGGGGAAAGGCTCTCAGCCTTTCCCCATTGAGAATGATAGTCGCTGTAGGTTTTTCATAGATGGCTTTTATGATATTGAGGTATGTACCCTCTATCCCTATACTCTGAAGAGTTTTGATCAAGAAAGGATGTTGTACTTTGTCAAATGCTTTTTCTGCATCTATTGAGAGGATCATATGATTCTTGTTCTTTCTTTTGTTAATGTATTGTATCACGTTGATTGATTTGCGGATGTTGAACCAGCCTTGCAGCCCAGGAATAAATCCCACTTGGTCATGGTGAATAATCCTTTTAATGTACTGTTGGATCCTATTGGCTAGTATTTTGGTGAGAATTTTTGCATCCATGTTCATCAAGGATATTGGTCTGTAATTCTCTTTTTTGATGGGGTCTTTGTCTGGTTTTGGGATCAAGGTAATGCTGGCCTCATAAAATGAGTTTGGAAGTTTCCCTTCCATTTCTATTTTTTGGAACAGTTTCAGGAGAATAGGTATTAATTCTTCTTGAAATGTCTGATAGAATTCCCCCGGG